>NC_057397.1:12838271-13142707 GCF_019320065.1 Cervus canadensis | reverse complement strand
CAGTATCTGATAGCACCAAATCCGTCCTTGGAAACTGATGGATTTCGGATTGCTGAGCAGCGGTCCAATTGAGGTTTGTACAATCTCAAGGTCACACTGAGCCTCAGGTTCTGTGTTCCTTGGTACCTTAGGCAGACATGGTAAAGTCAGTCAGCTACAAGGCACGGTTTATCCTTCATTGAAAATACTTTCACAATATCCATGATGGGGAATAAAATCACACTTTGAAGTGAATAGGATTTGTGAATTTCTCAGTAGGCATTCAACTTTCTTTTTAAGAGTTTGGACTGTGTGCTCAGTCGTGTCCAACTCTTTGTGGCTCCACGGACTGTAGCCTGCCAGGCTCCTCTGTCCATCAGATTTCTCAGGCAAGAATACTGGAGTGGGTTGCCGTTTCCTACTCCAGGGGATCTTCCCGACCCAGGGATCAAACTTGTGTCTCTGTGTCTCCTGCATTGACAGGTGGATTCTTTACCACTGTGCCACCCGGGAAGCCCCAAAGAGGTTGAACCAGCTGGAAAAATAACTCTAGAGGTAAAAGGGACAAGATTATAAAAGCCGATAGAAGTGAGGAAGTATCTGGAGAGTTTCATTTTTCCCCTTTACTTCATCAAATTAATTTAAGTGGATAAGATATAGAATAAAAATTTTAATGTCATTTTTTAATGGAGGGAGAGGGTAGTTTTATGAGCATGAAAAATCACCTGAGATGTCTTTTAAATTTACTAACATCCAGACCTCACACCAGAGCAATTATATCAGAATTCCTCAGCTGGAGTCCAGGAAATGCATGTTTTTGTTTTTTTTTTTTAATATTTCCTGGTGACTCAAAGCATTGGCTCAAACACAATGTTGACACCACTTCTCAGGCCTCTTTGGACCTCAGGCACTCAATTAGCACAGGTTAGAATAAATTTGTCAAATGAAGAGGCTATCAAAGATGACCTCTAATGTCCATTCTAACTCTATAGTTCAGTAATCCCATGCCCAATCATAATACAGTTTTTTCATACACAAAATAATCCCCCCGATCTAGACTTTTCCATACAAGAAATAAGCAGGCATCTATTCAACATACCCACTCCAGTATTCTTGCCTGGAAAGTCCCATGGACAGAGGAGCCTGGTGGGCTACAGTCCATGGGGTCACAAAAGAGTGGGACATGAATAAACAAGCGAGCTGAATAAACTTAGTGACTGAATAAACAAGATCAGGGAAATAATTTCTCTACCCCTTGATAGCCATTGGGATAGCTATGAGATAAATGAAGAATTTCTTGCTATTGGACTAATATGGAAAGAATCTGAGTTTGTGTTACATATATGGTATGTGTCCATCTCAGATCTTTTTAGCTTATTTGGGTATATTGTCACAATGGCTTAGAACTTGGCTGAAATGGAATATTTTTGTTTCCTTCTACACTGTGTCACTCAAACTTTACACCTTGAGCAACACATAATCTAACTGTCCAACAAGAAATACAAGTTTATCTACTAGTATGATCTGTGATCAAGGATCAAATTAAGTATAATACGACTGTTTCATGACCTCTGTAAATGAGATCTCAGTGTGAGACAGGATACTTTCTTGGCTCCCATTATAGCTGATCCCAGGAAGAATGGAAATTGGTTCTTTCTTGGCCCAGGTCTATGTAAGCATTTGCTCTCTCACTTTACAGAAGTAAATTCTCTTTCTTTAAAAATTTGCAAAGATTTAATTCAATGTCATTAGTGACCATATCATCTTAGAATTTGTATAGCCTCAATGCATAGTAATTTCTTTCTTTCTTTTCCTTTTAGAAGATATTACTGAATCATGTATCAGGTGAAAGGTAGGCCCAGGAAAGCAAAATTCAGGAAAAAATTAATCAAAAAAGTCAAGATGATCCATTTGCCTTTGAGCAAATAAGGATGATTACAAAGAAAGTCAAGATTCATTTTTTGAAATTCTAAAAAATGGGATTTTTGAGTCCAAATAAGATAACAGTCGAAAAACAAGTTTGTTGAGAAAGAATTTCCTGAATTATTTTTATTTTAGTTCCTATTGGCATATCTTGAGGAGAAATGGAATAGGAAGATGAAATATTCCTGGTGGAGGGTTGCTGACTAGAAACCGTAGCCGTGTGAGACAGCTGCATTTAAACAGAAACAGACCAAATCAGGAGTAACATATACCTGAAATTAGCACTATCATAAATCAACTGTACTTCAATTTTTTTAAAGAAGAGTATCTTAACTGGTAGATTTAAGACCCTACCCCCTGCACACATACTACCCAGTGGGGTGAGAGTGTCAGCATGAACTGATCCACCTTCAAAAATAAAGCAGCTACAGTATTTGTCAATATGAATGGTCATGTATGAACATTCTCAACCCCTAAATAACTGCCAGCTTTAATCTGAGCTCACTTATTTTCTGCACAGAAGAGACAAAGAACAAGACTGAACTGGAGGCTTAGTCCCTCACTTAATTGGATGGAATATAAAGAATACAAAGATGGGCAATAGATAACATGTGGGGCCAGGGTAAGGAAGTGGCTCTTCTGATTACACCTTCTTGAGGCAATCAGGGAGAAGGTGACTTTTGTTGGGCTTTGATGCTTGAATAGATCTGAAGGCATTGGAAGGAAGGTTTTGGCTGGCAGAGAATGCTATGGGAGATGCCATGGAGGCTAAGGCACAGTAAAATAAAAAGAATTAGGTGATAATTGCTTGATCATCGAAAAGCAAGAGAGTTCCAGAAAAACATCTATTTCTGCTTTATTGACTACGCCAAAGCCTTCGACTGTGTGGATCACAATAAACTGTGGAAAATTCTGAAAGAGATGGGAATACCAGACCACCTGACCTGCCTCTTGAGAAACCTGTATGCAGGTCAGGAAGCAACAGTTAGAACTGGACATGGAACAACAGACTGGTTCCAAACAGCAAAAGGAGTACGTCAAGGCTGTATATTGTCACCCTGCTTATTTAACTTATGTGCAGAGTACATCATGAGAAATGCTGGGCTGGAAGAAGCACAAGCTGGAATCAAGATTGCCAGGAGGAATATCAATAACCTCAGATATGCAGATGACACCACCCTTATGGCAGAAAGTGAAGAGGAACTAAAAAGCCTCTTGATGAAAGTGAAAGAGGAGAGCGAAAAAGTTGGCTTAAAGCTTAACATTCAGAAAACTAAGATCATGGCATCTGGTCCCATCACCTCATGGGAAATAGATGGGGAGACAGTGGAAAGTGTCAGACTTCATTTTTGGGGGCTCCAAAATCACTGCAGATGGTGATTGCAGCCATGAAATTAAAAGACGCTTACTCCTTGGAAGGAAAGTTATGACCAACCTAGATAGCATATTAAAAAGCAGAGACATTACTTTGCCAACAAAGGTCCGTCTAGTCAAGGTTATGGTTTTTCCAGTGGTCATGTATGGATGTGAGAGTTGGACTATAAAGAAAGCTGAGCACCGAAGAATTGATGCTTTTGAACTGTGGTGTTGGAGAAGACTCTTGAGAGTCCCTTTGACTGCAAGGAGATCCAACCAGTCCACCCTAAATGAGATCAGTCCTGGGTGTTCATTGGAAGGACTGATGCTGAAGCTGAAACTCCAATACTTTGGCCACCTCATGCGAAGAGTTAACTCATTGGAAAAGACCCTGATGCTGGGAGGGATTGGGGGCAGGAGGAGAAGGGGACAATAGAGGATGAGATGGCTGGATGGCATCACCAACTCAATGGGCATGAGTTTGAGTAAACTCCGGGAGTTGGTGATGGACAGGGGGGCCTGGCGTGCTGCGATTCATGGGGTCGCAAAGAGTCGGACACAACTGAGCGACTGAACTGAACTGAGCTGACTGATTGCTTGACTGTGGTGTCTAGTAAGATTTAATGATTTAATGACCAGAAAGCCCCACCTGATTTGTCTTTTCATAGCTCTTCAATGTTTTATGATGTATTATTACATCATGAACATAGTATTGATCATCATACCGAAAATCCTAACAACCGTATTCAAATACAGAGAATGGACCTAATCTATAGTCTATCCTATTTTTACATAGAACACCCTCTTCTCACCCACACATGCAAATTCTTGATGTGACCAAACAATAAGTCAAGGAAAGAAACAGGTACTGGCTTAAATATTTTAAAAGATTGAGTTCACTTGTCATTTCTTGCCAAGTGTACAGCCACTGGATTCTAGAAAAATGAGAAGCTGGTTATTCATTTTATAAGGAAACCACAAAGTTAAAGATTCACCACCTATTGCATTAAAAACCAATAGCTGGTACAAGCTGGTACTGTGTATTTATTTCTGATATGAGAAATGAGACACACCTGCTATTAACAAATAATGACATGATACTGTGGAAGAATACCCAGGAAAAACATACCAGGGCAACTTAGTCACATCATTTTATCATGTTGGTAATTATTCCTAGGCTTCTCGCTGAGAGACTTCAGAATTCTCTAGGCCAGGAGTTCTCAACTGGCGGCAATGTTGTCTCCAGGGGACACTGGACAATGTCTGGAAACATGTTTGGTTATCACAACTGAAGAAGATATACTGGCATCTAGTGGGTGAAAGCCTGAAATGCTGCCCTAAAATGCATAGGACAGCTTCTCACACACACAATAATTATTTGCTCAAAATATCAATAGTGCCAAGGCTGAGCAGTCTCTTTGGCATGAAAATGAGTACTCTAAAAGCACTCATCCCCAAATTTCTGACTCCAAATCCTAGATCAGTTCTGCAGCTTTTTGGTGCAATCACTATACAGGAATCCACATACACCCTAAATTACACAGTCGTCAGGTAGAGAGTAGTGGCCTGAATTCAGATCTCATTTGACTCTTTACTAAGTAAACTCTCATTGTTTAACCCTCTTGGGCCTTAGGTCCCCTATCTGTAAAATTGGGAAAATAATAGTAACTATCTCATAAAGTTGATATGATGTGTAAGTAAACAAACTAAAAAGTTTTTAGAACAGAGTCTTGCCCAGAATGCTAAATAAATGTAAAATTTTGTATTATTAATATCAATTTTATCATCATGATCACCATCATCATTACTTAGAACAAAGCAAAATATTAAGATTTGTATTTATCTAATTTCCAAAAGTGCAGTCATTTGAATAATAATTTTATTATTTCCAATATCATCTAAATTACTGTTTAGATTTTTAACTACTTAAAATAGTTTAAAGTAATTAAACCTTAGCCACTATTAAGATTTTTCTTTAAATTGTCACACTTTATACTCTTTATAAACTTATCCTGTCCTTTGCCGTTTGATGTCTTAACTGTACTGTATTTTCCTAATGCACACAAAATAATGCCATGCTGTCGCGGCCAACTGGAGTAGGAAATGGCAACCTACTCCAGCATTCCTGCCTGGAGAATCTCATGGACAGAGGAGCCTGGAGGGTTACAGTCCATGGGGTCGCAAAGAGTCAAACACAACTGAATGACAAACACGTCAAAGCAAAGGTTTTCTGTTTGACATGAAATCATCAATATGCCCCATTGGTAAACATGCCACAGTTAGACAGCCAACCCCCTTGTGGAAGACTTTTGTCATTCATTTGGCTGCTTGGCTTCTAAACATTTTATTAATCTTGCTGGAAGGAGAGTCCACCTGCCATCAAGGAAGTTACAAATGCCAAGATGCCTTTTCCCAGCTGCCTTTGCAGCTGAGGCGTGAGCATGTGACCTCAGCCTCACCAAAGAGACATCCTCGTGCCAGAGCGTGAATCCGGAGCTGGTGACCAGAGGGAGCAGGCGTGTGTCAATCTTTCAGTCTCAACAAGATGAGCTTCAGTGGCTGTAGTGACATGCAGCCCTGGCAGGCTGAGGTGGGAGATTCTCTCAGTGGCCCAAGACGACCCAGTATTGAGTAAATTCCCAGAATTACAAATTCAAATGCTGGAGGGACTAGGCAAATAAATGACCAACAGGAGGCAGGTCAGAGGGAAGGGGGGTACCATGCAATCTTGAGGTCTCACACCTTCTTCTAACTTGAGCATCCACTTCTCCATTCTAGCTATTTGTGGAGGTAGAAGCCCTGCACTACCAGATCTGATTTTTCCTGTTTCAAAACAGGAACTCTGAATTTTATGTGAAATTGATGGCCAACTAATGCACACACACAAATAGACACTCACCATGTAGGGCAGTGGTCCCCAACGTGTTTCGTGGAAGAAGAATTTTGACAGAGAGGGGGTGGTGGTGGGTGGGATGGTTCAGGTGGTAACACGAGTGATGGGGATTTCACTTGCTCACCCACTGCTCACCTCCCACTGTGTGGCCCAGTTCTTAACAGGCCATGGACTGGTACTAGTCTGCAGTCTGAGGATTGGGGACCCCTAATATAAGTCATCATTGACGGGCATGTGCCTGTGAGCCGGCTTCAGTCCTCAGGCCACCTACACGAAAACTTCAGGCTATTCCTAAGTCCTCTCACTTCTCACCTCGCCCACCATGGAAGGTTTAATGGAGAGGGATGTTTAAGCAGCCTCTCTCTATCCCTGTAATATTTGTAAGACTTCAAGTAGCTGATAATATTAAGTAGTAACATCATTAATAATGATAATAATAATACTAAGCAATATCACTTAATATTAAGTGATAATAATCTTATTCAATATAAAATATAATAATAATAATATCAAGTGATTTACTCAATAATATTATTAAGTAGTAATAACAAGTAACTTTAATATCATAGATGGCACAGTGGTAAAGAATCCACCTCCAATGCAGGAGACATGAGTTCAATCCCTGGGTCGGGAAGATCCCGTGAAGAAGGAAATGGCAACCACTCCAGTATTCTTGCCTGGAGAATCCCATGGACAGGGGAGCCTGGCAGGCTATAGTCCATAGGGTCTCAGAGAGTTGGACATGAGTAAGCACACTTGTAGGCAATTGTAATACCAGTAAAACTTCAAGACTTCCATATTTTCTAGTAGCCTTCGACATAGACGCCTTATTCCCTGAGTACAACACAGTTCCATGTCTCTGTGCTTTTGCTCACGCTGTTTCGTCTTCCTTTACCAGCCCCTGACTACATTTTCTTCTAAACCCTATTCAAGGCTCACTTCCTTCTGGAAGCTTCTCCTGATTTCCCCTCCTACTTCCTCCTCCTCCACACAGCCTTCTTAGGTTAGATACCCAATAATACACGGAGATAATATTCCAAACATTTTTTTTAATGTCTTCATCACAAATCTCTAGAAAACAGGTGGACCAGGCTTCCACGATAACCCTTTATCAGGAGATCCAATCTACAAGCAGGAGGACAGAGAAAGCCAGTGGCATAACTCAGTTTGAGTCCAAAGGCCTGAGCACCGGGAGCTCTGAAGTCCCAGGGTGGGAGGAGGTGAAGGAGAGCAGGAATAAAGTCTTCCTCTGCCTTTTCCATTCTATTGGGGTCTCCAAGATCCGGTGGTACCTGTCCTCATTGGTGGGAGGGGATCTTTCCTACTTCATCTACTGAACGGAATGACGATCTCTTCCTGAAACACCCGCACAGACACACCCAGACATAATGTTTCACCAGCTACCTGGGCATCCCCTTCCCCAGTCAGGCTGACAGATACAATTATCCAGTGTGTATGCTGCATGCTAAGTTGCTTCAGTCATATTCAACTCCTTGAGACCCCATGGACCACACCCCACAAGGCTCCTCTGTCCAAGGGGTTCTCCGGGCAAGAATACTGGACTGGGTTGCCATTTCTTCCTCCAGGAGATCTTTCCGACCCAGGGTTTGAGCCCAAGTCTCTAATGTCTCCTGCATTGGCAGGCAGGTTCTTTACCACTAGCACCACCTGAGAACCAGCACACTTGGCAACCCAAGGTGTATGGACTTCTGGCCGTGCTCTCCATCCTTTTCCTCTGGCCTCTCCCACCCTCTCTGCCTTTCAGGAGCCTAGATTCTCTTCAGGTCCCACAGGACCATCTTGCCTTGGGTGGTTGCTCTAGACAAATCTCCACCAAATTAAAACCTCTGTAGTGTGTATAATATCTACTATAGGCGTTTTATTCTTATGGTTGTTGAGTGATGTTCACAAGTCTAAACAATACAGTTGATTTTTCTACAAGGAGGTTTTTGTGTATTTTTTCAACCAAATAAAAAAATGTTCCTTTTAATGGTCTCTCTCGTGCTAAGTAGTTTTCAACACTTGCCCCAGTAGAGTTTCTCTCCACCCCCAGAGTTTCCATGATGATAATGATCAACAAGTGAGCATTTTTATATAGAAAAGGAGTCTCCATCCATATGGTATTTTTTGCACTTTTTAGGGGGGAAAAATTGCCTTTTGTAATTTTTTCATTTGTCATTTTCTGTATCCACTTAGCACGTAATGATTCTTTGTGTGTTTGCTTGTTTTCTCCACTATTTATTAGAGATCCGGGTAGACAGCACCCAGCTAGATCACTTCACTCACTGATACCTTAAAAGCCTTCATGTTTTTTAGCCACTGACCATGTATCCCAAAAGTCAACCGCCAAATTTTCAATTTTTCCTTCTCCAGGGGCTGAAAAATATAAGAATAGGATTGAAAGGTGGATTTAAAAACATAAATTATGGAAAATGAAATAAGTCACTGTATCTAAATCATGAATTAAACTCCTAGTAATGCTCAATTCCATTTGTTACTTTAAGAACGCCATCTCTGAAAGTAGTCTTGACTATCAGGAAAGATAAAGAAGCCTGGTAATCTGTTAAAATATGACACATAACCTTCATCACTTCACCCTTTGGCAACTACATTTTCAATGGCATATTGGTCAGCAGGTGATTTATTAACTTCCTGTTGTAGTAACTATTTTTCTGTTATCAGTAGGTATGGCTTTCGTTACCATTTGCTGCAGCCTTTCTTTAAAGACAGTTTGGGAATATTCATGAGATCTGAAATGCAGGCTGAAAAAAAAAGATTGTTACAGAACTGCAAGAGTTAGTCTACCTTTTGCCATGTGTGGTTCATCAAGTAATGCTTAATCAGACTCCTGAGAGGAGCCCACACATGCTGTGGTCCTTGGGAGAGCAAAGGCCTCAGAAAAAATAACTCTCAGTGTGTACCTTCTTTATAGAAAGTTCAGGCCTTGAAGTCTGCCAGTAATATAGAGCCAAAATGTGGGGGTGTTCAAAAGGCTTGGAATTCTTATCTCAGGCATCTTAGTCATAGTGTACCCTTAAAAAGTAGAATTTAATTTATGAGTCAGGCTTTAAGATGCCATAAAAGCACTAGGAATTTGAAATTTGGGATTTTGCATCTTGCTACTGACTCTGCTTTGCCCAGAATCGTGAAATGAAAAGTCAGAAATAAAAGTATTCTTTTGCACATTAACACAGGCAATGTTATCCTTGGGCAAATTTTTGGAACAACATCGAAAAAGCCTTTTATTGATGTTAGTACATTTTAGTAAGAGAGGTCTGGATAAATGGTCCTAGGAGGAGTCATAGAATCCAAGTCATCTTAAAACAGAAGGACCTTTACAAGGCACTTGGTCTAACCCCCTGCACTTTAGAATTATAAGTAATAGAAGCACATAAAGAGGAAGGGACTTGGGTATGGTCATCCACTAATTACAGAAACATGAGATGGTGCAGAGCATCTTGTGGCTGAGGTGGCCAGGGAGACCCCTACATCCTGCAGTGACCTTGTACACTGCGACCTGATCTGACTCATGGCAATCAGGTGGACTCTGACTCTAATCAAATCTCTTTACACAAATGAAATTAAATTTACTAGTTTCAAAAAATTAATTAAATAAAATTTGCTTATTATTAATTTTTGAATGAAAAAAATAAAGCTGTCTGAGAAAAGATTGTTTCTGTTCATGTGACAGGTATATTCCTGAAAACCGGCAGGGTTAGTGTTTACCATCAAATACAGTTTAGATGGGCTTCCCCGGTAGCTCATCTGGCAAAGAATACACCTGCAATGCAGAAGACCCCCAGTTGATTTCTGGGTTGGGAAGATCCCCTGGAGGAAAGCATGGCAACCCACTCCAGAATTGTTGCCTGGAGAATCCCCGTGAACAGAGAAGCCTGGTGGGAGTCCATGAGGATAAAAAGAGTCAGACACGACTGAGTGACTAAGCATAGCAGAGAATTTAGATATTTTGCTTGACTCCCAGGGGTACTGAGCACAGTTAACCGCTTTTCTTCTCGAAGCACTCTCTTATCCTGGCTTTCTAGACACCACATTCGTCCAGCTTTCCTCTGCTCTGACTCACGGCTCCCTCACTGCCTTGTGCTTTCTCTCTCTCCAGCAGGTAAGCGATGGTACGGGGACGGCTCAGTCCTGGGCCTTCATTTCTCTTTCCTTCTCTCTCCCCTTCTTCATCCTCACACTTTCTATGAATAACCTCCACCCAGGTTATGACTTCACACGTGCCAATGATTCCTGAAGGTTTCTCTAACCCAGGTAGCTCTCATGCCCAACTGCCCAGCCTGCCATCAACCCTTGGGTATCTAATAAGCATCTCACAACTTGACATGACCAAAGCCAAAAATTTCGATCTCCTGCTGGGAGATCTCTTCCTTCCACCCTAGCCTTCCTCACCTCAGTTACTAGCACCACCGTCTACCCAGGGGCTTGAGCCTCAAATCTGGGTGAGACATCCTCAACTTTCCTTCACCCTCTATCCACACATCCAGCCCATCAGCAAATCCTCTTGGCTCCATCTCCAAATCGGCACCACCTCTAAACCCCGCCTCTGCATCCATTCACCTGCTCAGTTGCAAAAACCTCTTTGCCTGACTCTTCTGCTCCTCCTCCCTGAGTGCCATCACGTACACGGCAAGGGCCATCTTTCAAACACTAAATCAGGCTCTCTTATCTTACTCTTATCTTAAATTCTTTAGTGATTTCGCAGTTCTCCCTGAGTAAATTCCAAATCCCTCACCATAGCCCTCACGGCTCTGCTTCATCTGACCTACTTCTCCCTTCTCTCCTCTCAGCCCTTTCTCCTGACCTTTAGGGACATCTTTCTTTTTTTTTTAATAAATTAATTTATTTATTTTAATTGGAGGCTAATTACTTTACAATATTATAGTGGTTTTTGCCATACGTTGACATGAATCGGCCATGGGTGTACATGTGTTCCCCATCCTGAACCCCCCTTCCACCTCCCTCCCCATCCCATTCCTCAGGGTCATCCCAGTGCACCAGCCCAGAGCACCCTGTCTCATGCATCAAACCTTGACTGGCTATCTGTTTCACATATGGTAATATACGTGTTTCAGTGCTATTCTCTCAAATCATCCCACCCTCGCCTTCTCCCACAGAGTCCAAAAGACTGTTCTTTACATCTGTGTCTCTTTTGCTGTCTCGCATATAGGGTCATCGTTACCATATTTCTAAATTCCTTATATATGCATTAATATTGGTGTTTCTTTTTTACTTACTTCACTGTGTATAATAGGCTCCAGTTTCACCCACCTCATTAGAACTGATGCAAATGCATTCTTTTTAATGGCTGAATAATATTCCATTGTGTATATGTACCACAGCTTTCTTATCCATTCATGGGCCGATGGACATCTAGGTTGCTTCCATGTCCTGGCTATTGTAAACAGTGCTGCAATGAACACTGGGGTGCACGTGCCTCTTTCAATTCTGGTTTCCTAGGTGTGTATGCCCAGCAGTGGGATAGCTGGGTCGTATGGCAGTTCTGTTTCCAGTTTTTTTAAGGAATCGCCACACTGTTCTCCATAGCGGCTGTACTAGTTTGCATTCCCACCAACAGTGTAAGAGGATTTCCTTTTCTCCACACCCTCTCCAGCATTTATTGTTTGTAGACTTTTTGATAGCAGCCATTCTGACCGGTGTGAGATGGTACCTCATTGTGGTTTTGATTTGTATTTCTCTGATAATGAGTGATGTTGAGCATCTTTTCATGTGTTTGTTAGCCATCTGTATGTCTTCTTTGGAGAAATGTCTGTTTAGTTCTTTGGCCCATTTTTTGATTGGGTCATTTATTTTTCTGGAATTGAGCTGCAGGAGCTGCTTGTATATTTTTGAGATTAATTCTTTGTCTGTTGCTTCATTTGCTATTATTTTCTCCCATTCTGAAGGCTGTCTTTTCACCTTGCTTATAGTTTCCTTTGTTGTGCAAAAGCTTTTAAGTTTAATTAGGTCCCATTTGTTTATTTTTGCTTTTATTTCCATTACTCTGGGAGGTGGGTCATAGAGGATCCTGCTGTGATTTATGTCAGAGAGTGTTTTGCCTATGTTTTCTTCTACGAGTTTTATAGTTTCTGGTCTTATGTTTAGATCTTTAATCCATTTTGAGTTTATTTTTGTGTATGGTGTTAGAAAGTATTCTATCTTCATTCTTTTACAAGTGGTTGACCAGTTTTCCCAGCACCACTTGTTGAAGAGATTGTCTTTTCTCCATTGTATATTCTTGCCTCCTTTGTCAAATATAAGGTGTCCATAGGTGCGTGGATTTATGTCTGGGCTTTCTATTTTGTTCCATTGATCTGTATTTCTGTCTTTGTGCCAGTACCATACTGTCTTGATGACTGTAGCTTTGTAGTATAGTCTGAAGTCAGGCAGGTTGATTCCTCCAGTTCCATACTTCTTTGTCAAGATTGCTTTGGCTATTCGAGGTTTTTCGTATTTCCATACATATTGTGAAATTATTTGTTCTAGTTCTCTGAAAAATACTGTTGGTAGCTTGATAGGGATTGCATCGAATCTATGGATTGCTTTGGGTAGTATACTCAACTGTACCAAAGCTTTTCGGCCTCAAGGCCTTTTTTGGCCTAAAATCACCTCCCCTTGTCCTCCAAACGCTGCATCCGTTTTTCAGGGCTCAGCACCCAGTCCTCTCCTCGCACCGCCTCTCCTTCCTGCCTCTGACAGGTGGCTTCCCCAGCTGCTCACTTCCCTCTCACCCTGTTTCCTTCCCCACAGCCTTGCACTTTTCACAGTCTGCAATGACACTGTTTGTGTCACTGTCCAGTCTTCATGTTTCCCCAATAGAATGTGAATTCCACCAGGGCCCCGAGTCGGTCTCATCACCACCAACCTCCAGTGTGAGCAGAGCACCAGACACACAGTAGATACTCAGTATCCATTGCACGTGTGCTCAGTCCTATTTTATGCCTGGAAGTAAACATAGAGAGCAAGTCCAACTCTTGCATTTTCTTAGTTAAAACCCAAGAAGTGGAGACGGTAATTCTGATAGTTGTATCAGTTCAGTTCAGTCACTCAATCATGTCCAACTCTTTGCGACCCCATGAACCGCAGCACACCAGGCCTCCCTGTCCATCACCAACTTCCAGAGTCCACCCAAACCCATGTCCATTGAGTCGGTGATGCCATCCAACCATCTCATTCTCTGTCGTCCCCTTCTCCTCCTGCCTTCAATCTTTCCCAGCATCAGAGTATTTTCAAATGAGTCAGTTCTTCACATCAGGTGGCCAAAGTATTGGAGTTTCAGCTTCAACATCAGTCCTTCCAATGAACACCCAGGACTGATTTCCTTTAGGATGGACTGGTTGGATCTCTTTGCAGTTCAAGAGATTCTCAAGAGTCTTCTCCAGCACCACAGTTCAAAAGCATCAATTCTTCAGCACTCAGCTTTCTTTATAGTCCAACTCTCACATCCATACATGACCACTGGAATAACCATAGCCTTGACTAGACAGACCTTTGTTGACAAAGTAATGTCTCTGCTTTTTAATATGCTGTCCAGGTTGGTCATAACTTTCCTTCCAAGGAGTGTCTTTTAATTTCATGGCTGCAGTCACCATCTGCAGTGATTTTGAAGCCCAGAAAAATAAAGTTAGCCACTGTTTCCACTGTTTCCCCATCTATTTGCCGTGAAGTGATGGGACCGGATGCCATGATCTTAGTTTTCTGAATGTTGAGCTTTAAGCCAACTTTTTCACTCTCCTCTTTCACTTTCATCAAGAGGTTCTTTAGTTCTTCTTCACTTTCTGCCATATGGGTGGTGTCATCTGCATATCTGAGGTTATTGCTATTTCTCCTGGCAATCTTGATTCCAGCTTGTGCTTCTTCCAGCCCAGCGTTTCTCATGATGTACTCTGCATATAAGTTAAATAAGCAGGGTAACAATATAGAGACCACCTAAAACTCAGGTCTTTGTTCTCCCAGAGTTATGCTTTTTTAAAAAATATTTAAGTATTTATTTTATTTATGGGTTAGGTCTTAGTTCTGGCATGTAGGATCTTTTTGTTTTGGTGTGCAGGCTCTGCCCTGTGGCATGAAGGGTAGGCTTTTCTCTAGTTCTGGCTTGAAGGCTCCAGAGCATGTGGACTCAGTAGTTGCCCCACAACATGTGGGATCTTAGTTCCCCCACCAGGGATCGAACCTATGTCCTCTGCATTGTAAGATTCTCAACCACTGCACCACCGGGGGAGTCCCTGTGTTATTCTGCTCTGTTTGTTTTGCCACAAAATGTTACATTAAATCACGGTGTTTTCTCTCAGGTAGATGCTTTATTTCTTCAACCATAACACAAGCATCTGGCAGGGAGCTGTGTCCTAAATTTTTCACATGCCCTGCACCTGAGCATCATGTCTTACATGATGCAAATATGCAATATGTCCTTGCTAACCAATCAGTGAGTTAAGAAGGTAATTTTTTCTGTGAGATTTTTAATTTTATGCTTGAAAGATGAAATGTGTTACTTTCAGGGTTTTTACTACTGAAAAATTATTGAAGTATGAAAATACAGTTGTTTTCAGAAACCATCATCATTTCCTGCAGATTTTGGTCCTTTTGTCTTAATATAGCAATGTTTATTAACATCTATATCTATTATCTAGCTTAGAGAAAAAATATAAACAAACATGACAAAATATTAACATTTTTGCTTTTGTTTATGTGGAAGAAGTCATCAGTCCAAAAATCAACTATAGTTTTGGGGTCTTAATTAAATTATACTAAATTTAAAAAATACTATTAATTCTCCCTGCAGAAATAGATATTAAGCAAGTGTTCAACTTGACTATTACATTTAGAAAATCGGCATCTATGTGTTTCTCTTATTTTGAATACCGTATAGCTACAAAATTATCTGAAATACTTGTGGTCTTACTGTCACATGAGCTTTTCCCAAGGTATTTCTAAATGGACATTTTATTGAATACAAATTTTCCAGCCAAATGTATTTGCTGTGAGGATTGTAGCAACTGATGAGGTTCTTTTGTTTGTTTTCTGAGATGTTGCATTAATTTCCTAGGGCCACCATAACAAAGTACCACAAACTGAGCTTCTTGAAACAACAGAAATATATTGTGCCAGAATTCTGGACTCTAGACGTTCAAAATCAACATGCTGGCAGGGCCGCTCTCCTTCTGAAATCTGAGGTGGGAATCCCTCCCTGCCTCTTCCTGGTGTCCAGGGGCGGCCACCAGTCCCTCATGTTCCTTGGCTTCCAGCTCAATCACCCCAGTTTCTGTCTGTGTCATTGCAGGGCCTTGTCCTGTGTGATGGTCTTCACATGGCATTTCCCTCTTCTTACAAGGACACCATTTACAATGGGTTCTGGACCATCCCAACAACCTCCTCTTAGCTTGCTTACATCTGCAAAGACCCTATTTTCTTTCCTTTTTAAAAAGCAGTTGTTTATTTATTGTTTATTTATGGCTGCGCTGGGTCTTCCTCAGTTGGGGGGCGGGGGTGTGGGGTGCTGGGAGGGCAGCTCTACTCTGCTGTTGAGGTGGGTGGGCTTCCCAGTGCAGCGGCTTCTCTTGGTGCCGATTACAGGCTCTAGGTCGCGGGCCTCACTAGGTGCGGATCCCCAGCTCTAGAGCTCGGACTCAGGAGTTGTGGTTCACCAGGTTTAGGAGACCTGCCGCACGTGGGACCTTCCCGGGCCAGGGATCGAATCCGTGTCCACTACATTGGCAGGCGGAGTCTTTACCACTGAGCCACCAGGGAAGCCCCCTATTTTCAAATAAAGTTATATTCAGAGGTACCGAGGGCTAGGAACTCGGTGTGTCTTTTTCAGGGGGGAGGGTATACAATTTAACCCATAACATAAGGTATATACGCTATCTTATCTTAAACCCATAAGGTATATAAGTATCTTGTGATACTTAAGACAAGTATCTTATCTTATCTTAAACCCATAAGATATATAAGTAACATTTTTAACAAGTGTTAGAAACTTAACCTTGGTGGACAGTACAGAAGGAAAGCCTCTAGTAAAGTTAGGAAATTAGAATTTAGGCTGGCATCACCACTTTGAGAACCACCAAATATGTGATGCAAATAAATAGGCCCAGTCTAGCAGAGAAAGATGCAGCGCCTGTAATAATTTAGAATCACTAAATATTTAATACAAAAAAAAAATCCCCAAACCTCTCCATCATGCCACCTGTGCCCTCTTTCCCCCTGTCAAGTCTTCTCATTCTCCTTTCCCAGGCTATTCTTTTTCTGCCCTCTGGACCTTCAGCCCTGACATTCTTCCAGAAGTGGCACGGAGTTATAGGAATTCCCTTCCCTTTCCCCCTGCTTCTGTCGCCTGGGATTATCCCAGCCACCTTTCCACATCCTCATCTTAGCTGGGGAAGGAGAAAAGGAGGAGATGATACTAGAAATAGTTCTGATTCAGCTCAGACCAAACTTGACTGCGGATGCAGTTAAATCATCCAGAGGCTAGAGTGGTGGTGATCTTGAAAAATGAGGTGTGTTGGTGTCTTCTTTGGCCTCTAAACTTACTATCTTTCACCTCCCTGCTGCCATAAACCATATCTCTTCTTGACGAATTTCCTGTGCTCTGTGACTGGGCACCCTTGAACAGAACTTATCTCCACAGTGAGCACCACATGCCCTGTTCCTCCTGAACTTTGATCCTCAAAAGCCTGGGGTGGGAGAGGAAGGAAGGAAGGGAGACTCATTGATCAAGGGTTCTAGGAGGGGTTAGTGACACAGAGGTCGATTCCAAAGCCAGCACAGGGGTGAGGCAGGGAAGACTTGGTCCCAAGAAATCCAAGATGGCAAAGGAGGCAGTGAATGATAGAACACAAATTAGACACTAAAGACAAAATAATCATGAACAGTCAAAATGTTAGTTGTTAACTTAAGTCTTCTTGCCTTCTGCCCCATTCCACTGTGGTACCCAGAGGAGAGGCAGTGTTTGGCTTACCACTGTATCTCCAGCACCCAGCATCCCACCTGACACACAATAGACTCCAGTGTCCTTGGCCATCTTTCATTTCCTACCATTTGCAAAGCTCTTTCCTGTTTCTTGGAGAAGGAAATGGCAACCCACTCCAGTATTCTTGCCTGGAAAATTCCTTGGACAGAGGAGCCTGGTAGGCTACAGTCCATGGGGTCACAAAGAGTCAGACACAACTGAAGGACTTCACTTTCCTGTTTCTAGAGCTATAGCATAAACTAAAACATCTGATCTGGAAGACTTTCTCATTTCAAATGATGCCCTTCTTCTCATCCTTTGGTTCATAGCCTAAATGCTAGCTCTTTAAAGAGTTCTATTTCTATTTAGAGTAAATTATACACACCGCTGGGCTGGAGGAAGCAGAAGCTGGAATCAAGATTGCCAGGAGAAATAGCGATAACTTCAGATATGCAGATGACACCACCCTTATGGCAGAAAGTGAAGAAGAACTAAAGAGCTTCTTGATGAAAGTGAAAGAGGAGAGTGAAAAAGTTGGCTTAAAGCTCAACATTCAGAAAACTAAGATCATGGCATCCAGTCCCATCACTTCATGGCAAATAGATGGGGAAACAGTGGAAACGGTGGCTAACTTTATTTTTCTGGGCTCCAAAATCACTGCAGATGGTGACTGCAGCCATGAAATTAAGAGACACTTACTCCTTGGAAGGAAAGTTATGACCAACCTGGACAGCATATTAAAAAGCAGAGACATTACTTTGTCAACAAAGGCCCATCTGGTCAAGGCTATGGTTATTCCAGTGGTCATGTATGGATGTGAGAGTTGGACTATAAAGAAAGCTGAGCACCGAAGAATTGATGCTTTTGAACTGTGGTGCTGGAGAAGACTCTTGAGAATCTCTTGGACTGCAAGAAGATCCAACCAGTCCACCCTAAATGTGATCAGTCCTGGGTGTTCATTGGAAGGACTGATGTTGAAGCTGAAACTCCATTACTTCGGCCACCTCATTCGAAGAGTTGACTCATTTGAAAAGACCCTGATGCTGGGAGGGATTGGGGGCAGGAGGAGAAGGGGACAACAGAGGATGAGATGTTGGATGGCATCACCGACTCAATGGACATGGGTTTGGGTGGACTCTGGGAGTTGGTGATGGACAGGGTGTCCTGGCGTGCTGCAGTTCATGGGGTTTTGCAAAGAGTCAGACATGACTGAGTAGCTGAACTGAACTGAACTGATACACACCCTTGCACTTATGCATGCATATGTGTGCACACATGCATTTGGATCCATCATAGCATTCTGTTTGGTTCCACCACAGTCCATACTACAGTTTGTAATAATTCTTTGTACATTTCCTCAGCTTGGCTATACATTCCAGAAAGAGAACATATTCATTTTGTTCACTGTTGTAGTCCCAGTGATCAACCCACCCAAGAGACTCAATAGATAAAGGTTAAAGAACAAAAGAATGAGAATATAAGCAGAGGTAATAAACCTATACGAATTTTCATCCTAAGTAACATGGGCAGGTGGCATAAAATAAAGACAGCATCTTAGACCAGAGGAGGAAAGATGGATTAATTAATAACCATCTATGATCGATTAAATAACCAAAACTAAAGCAGAATCCATTTCTTCTTTATTCTACATCAAAATCAATTCCAAATGAGTCAAAGACATAAACCTTAAAAAAAATTAAGCCATTTAAAAAAAAACTTGAAGACGAGGATGTACAAGAAGTCTTAATAATCTTAATGCAGAGACTTTTTTCCTAAGCAATCCAAAGAAGAAAGGATGGATATATTTAAATATGTAAAAATTAACACTTCCTTCAGACACATATACACATATATACACGTTCCAAACATAAACAGAGACAAAAGATAAATTGGGAAATTATAAATGTCATACTTGACAAAGGCATGGATTTTGTTATATATGTTATTACAAGTAAATAATAAAAATTCTAATAACTCAAAATAAAAATAAAGGACATAAACAAGCAGAACACTGTGAAACTCATACAAATGGCTTTTAAGGACAAGGATATATTATTTGAAGAATATCAAAGGAATGTAAATTAATCATGAGATAGCCATTTTTATCTTTGAAATTGGCAGAAATGAAGAAGTTTGATAATCTTTAGGACTGGACAATATGTGGAGAAAGAAGCCCTGGCATATAACTGTAGAAGAGTATACACATTGTCTTGAAAGTCAGGTCTTTGAAAGTCATTCAGCATTTTTATGTCTGTGTGTAGGACAACTTGGCAGCATCTCTCAGAATTTTAAAGCACGTGGATGTGAGAGTTGGACTGTACAGAAAGCTGAGCACTGAAGAATTGATGCTTTTGAACTGCGGTGTTGGAAAAGACTCTTGAGAGTCCCTTGGACTACAAGGAGATCCAACCAGTCCATCCTAAAGGAAATCAGTCCTGAATATTCATTGGAAGGACTGATGCTGAAGCTGAAACTGAAGCTCCAATACTTTGGCCACCTGATGCAAAGAACTGACTCATTGGAAAAGACCCTGATGCTGGAAAAGATTGAAGGCAGGAGAAGGGGACGACAGAGGATGAGGTGGTTGGATGGCATCACCAACTCAATGGACATGAGTTTGAGCAAGCTCAGGAAGTTGGTGATAGATAGGGAAGCCTGGCGGGCTGTGGTCCATGGGGTCGCAGAGTTGGACATGACTAAGCAACTGAACTGAACTGAACAGAACAGAACTCTTTAGCCAACAATTGCATTCTAAGATTTTATTCTATAGATAAACATGCACACATATGCAAATATGCATAAATGGAGACAGTCATGCAAAAGACCAAAATAATCTAAACAACCTTAAATAGTGGACTGATTAAATAAAGTTTGGTTCATACCCATAGTAGGCTAACATGTGGCCACCAAAAAAGAAATGTGCCAATGTCTTGTATCTGTTTACTAAATGAAGCCCACAAGGCATGGAGAAAAGGCAATGCACAAACCCATTTTTTGAGAAAAAGAAGCCAATGGTAGATAGACAGATAAACATGGCTGTGTATGCACACCATTTCTGCAAGGACTCAAATCTCAGAGGGGAGGGGCTGAGTGGTCAGTAAGCTTACTTTTCATGGTGCCTTTTCATATTATTAGGGGGAAAATGTACCATCTGCACATGTTATTTTTAAATTTAGAAGCTAGGCCAAAGAACTAAACAGACATTTCTCCAAAGAAGACATACAGATGGCTAACAAACACATGAAAAGATGCTCAACATCACTCATTATCAGAGAAATGCAAATCAAAACCACAACGAGGTACCATTACACGCCAGTCAGGATGGCTGCTATCCAAAAGTCTACAAGCAATAAATGCTGGAGAGGTGTGGAGAAAAGGGAACCCTCTTACACTGTTGGTGGGAATGCAAACTAGTACAGCCACTATGGAGAACAGTGTGGAGATTTCTTAAAAAACTGGAAATAGAACTGCCATATGACCCAGCAATCCCACTTCTGGGCATACACACTGAGGAAACCAGATCTGAGAGAGACACGTGCACCCCAATGTTCATCGCAGCACTGTTTATAATAGCCAGGACATGGAAGCAACCTAGATGCCCATCAGCAGATGAATGGATAAGGAAGCTGTGGTACATATACACTATGGAATATTACTCAGCCATTAAAAAGAATTCATTTGAATCAGTTCTAATGAGATGATGAAACTGGAGCCCATTATACAGAGTGAAGTAAGCCAGAAAGATAAAGACCAATACAGTATACTAACGCATATATATGGAATTTAAAAAGATGGTAACGATAACCCTGTATGCAAGACAGAAAAAGAGACACAGATATACAGAACAGACTTTTAGACTCTGTGGGAGAAGGCGAGGGTGGGATGAACTGAGAGAATAGCATTGAAACATGTATATTATCAACTGTGAAACAGATCGCCAGTCCAGGTTTGATGCATGAGACAAGTGCTCAGGGCTGGTGCACTGGGAAGACCCAGAGGGATGGGATGGGGAGGGAGGTGGGAGGGGGGATCAGGATGGGGAACACATGTAAATCCATGCTGATTCATGTCGACGTATGGCAAAAACCACTACAATATTGTAAAGTAATTAGCCTCCAACTAATAAAAATAAATGAAAAATAAATAAATAAATTTAGAAGCTAGCTAGGTTATAAAAAATGATGGTAGCATACTCAGTGCAGCCTTCAAAAAGATCCTCTGTAACAATAATGGTGATGTTAGTAAAATAAAAATATTTTTAGTCTTGTTTGGTTAATGCTTTTATCACTCCAAAGTATAAAACTTTAAATGAACACCTAAAATAAAAAAGAGTAACGCTTTCAATAATTCAAGACTGAGACAGGTTTAGCCCTTTAGTTGTGAATAAGATCAACTTTAAAAGCCTACAATTAATTTATTTTAAAAAAAAATCTTACTTTTAAAAAGATGGCCAACCAAGGCAGTGTGGGCAGGTTAAGATCAGTTGTTGCTGGAGTCACTCCCTACCCATCCCCAGCAACGTATTCAAATGCAACGCCAATGGTTACTTATTAAACTCAAGAGATATTATGCCCTGGGAAAACCATTATAAACTTGGCCTTTAGGAGAACTGATCTCTTCACGAAATACAGAACAACTCTCTTTGAAGAAACGAAAATGGGCAATCGTCATGTAAGTATTTATTGCTCTCGGGACTCAAACCAAGTTCTAATTTTGGTTAACATGTGGAGAAATTTAAATTATGAAATCATGATTGATACTTTAATACTTTATCATTGTGATCACTCCTAACTGTTGGTTTTCACAGCAGCAAACTATGCTTTGAAAATGCATTTGGAATGTATTTTTTTTCCTTTAGAAATATTTTAGGAGGGATGAAAGAGAAGTATTTGGAACAAGGTGGAAAACAATGCTTTGCAGAGAGCAAGTGGTTAAAATGGTATTTAAGGAATGTGTGATTAAAGCTGTTAGTTTGTAGCAAAACTACACAAAGCTTCATAGATGTCGCCCTCAATGTTTTGGGAATACAGGTTCATGTTGTAAATATCAGTAGACAAAGCTACAGGGATTCTCACAAGCCTATATAGCTTGGATTGAAAGGTGAAAATATCCCAGTACCAAACAACCAGGCATTTGTAAATATTCACAGAGTAGATTTAATATTTTACTTTTCTTCTGAATGTCTAGGCTCATGTGAATAGCATGTCCATAAACTATAAATGGCTAAAAATTGATGAAAATACTACCATTTGGAACTAACTAGGTACAAGGCAGTTCAGAGACAAATCTTGATTTTTTTTTTTTTTTACAGTGAAAAAGGTATACCCAAAGCTATGGCAATAAGAATTTTAATAACGTTTTGCTGCACCTACTGTAACTTCCCACAGGAAGAAGGATTTATTGTGTGTACACTAAGAAGGAAGAGAATAAAAATCCAAAATTTTCTATAAAGTAGAACTTTATTTATAAGATATTTCTCCTTTGCCCTACATCAGACTTGCACTCAGATGGTTGCAAACCTACAAACATTTGTCTTCAGAGAGGCATTATTTTTAAAATCCTTTGTGAATACCATTATCATACTAGCCAAGATTATGAGGCTTCCATTTAAACTGAAACCTACTTTTAAAATACTCCTGATCCCGGGAACTCTCTGGTGGGCCAGTGGTTAAGACTCTAAGCTTCCAATGCAAGTGGCATGGGTTTGATCCCTGGTCGGGGAACTAAGATCCCCATAACTGTGTGGTGTGGCCAAAAGAAAAAAAATTTTTTTAATTTTTTAAATATTTTTTTAAAGAAAAAAAATTTTTTTTAATTTTTTAAATATTTTTTTAAATAAATAAAATAAGATACTTCTGATCCGTGCAGAGGACCTCAGAAAAAATCATTGGCCCCTGCCTTAGCTACTTCAGAGGGTATTTTCATCCCTTGAAAGTCAACCCCATGGGGCTGTGGCTTGTGTGAGTGGTCTAGCATTTCATGTATTTCTTTTTTGAATCCTCAGAGCCAATCTTACTCCCTGCCAGAAGGCAGTCAACAGTTGCCCCAAGGGCAGGCCCTACCCTCGGCAGATCTGCAGCCTCTCAGCCACCCATCAGGGAGTGGAGAGCCAGAGTCCCACCAGCCTGTAAGCATTTATTTTCCCTCCAAACCATAGGTATGACCAGGCTTTCTCATGGGCCCCATATTTCTCACCAGTGACTTGTCATGCTGAACCCTCCAATCTGAAAAGGTCCCCATGAGGCATTCCTTCCAAGCAGGGACATTTTCCCCTGGAAAATGTTTGTTACCATATTTGCAGCGAAGGTGAAAATTTAATCTAGGAACTGAGCTTCCCTTCCCAACAGCGTCCCTTAATGGTGCCCGGGAACAGAGAATGTGATCTACACTATGCTCCTATGACACTGTAGAAAATATTAGTGGAATTTAACATGCATAAAGAATGATATGTTCTAAGATCGTGTTTCTAGATAAGTAAACGCAAAATCTTTTTCAAAGACAAATGACTGCATTAGAAAATGACTTGAATATGTACAAACCTAAAACTAAGATGCTTATAGTTTTAAAGCAACTATACTTCCTGGTGGTGGCTTAGTGGTAAAGAATCTGCCTTCCAATGTAGGAGATACAAGAGACTCGGGTTCAGTCCCTGGGTCAGGAGGATCACGTGGAGAAGGAACCCACTCCAGTATTCTTACCTGGAAAATTTCACGGACAGGGGAGCCTGGTGGGCTACAGTCCATGGGGTTGTAAAGAGTCAACACAACTGAGCGACTGAGCACACACACACACACACACTCAACCAAAACACATTTGCAAACTAAACGTTAGCAAAATACAAGTCCATGATGTGCAAAAGTATGTTGTTGATTTAGTGTAATAGATAATGTTATTGTGCTGAGGTTAAATGCTGGGCTCAATGCAAAAATGGCACGGATAGCTATTATGTGGTTTTTCTGAGTTACAGCATCTCTGAAATATGATGTGGTGTGTGACTTCTTAGTTCTCCCATCACATTTCTCTATCCTAACTACTGAGAAACTTTTGTTTATAAGACTCCCTGTAAGACAATTGGGCATTCTCTTGGCTAAAATGCAGGCTTTTTACATTAAACCTCCTTCTGTTCTTTGTTCTTTTATCATGAGCTCGTAACAATTAAAGTATGTTATTTGGCATGCTTTATAAATAGAAACGCAAACACAGGCATTGAGATCATGTGCTAGCTAGCGCTTGCTCAACCTGATGATCCAGCATGCTTCATGCTAGTTTTTCAGTTCAGTTCAGCTCAGTCACTCAGTCGTGTCTGACTCTTTGCAACCCCATGGACTGCAGCATGCCAGGCTTCCCTGTCCATCACCAACTCCCAGAGCCTACTCAAACTCATGTCCATATCATCGGTGATGCCATCCAACCATCTCATCCTCTATTGTCCCCTTCTCCTTCCACCTTCAATCTTTCCCGCCCAGCATCAGGGTCTTTTCCAGTGGGTCAGTTCTTTGCATCAGGTGGCCAAAGTATTGGAGCTTCAGCTTCAACATCAGTCCTTCCAATGAAGATTCAGGACTGATTTCCTTTAGGATGAACTGGTTGGATCTCCTTGCAGTCCAAGGGACTCTCAAGAGTCTTCTCCAAAACAACAGTTCAAAAAGCCTACCAGGAAAGCTGAATCTCTCAAAATATGTCCATAAAGCAGGGTCCACAGATAACTGTTTGACAAATATTGGTCTAAAGCCATTTGAAAGTTGGAAATCATATTTTCCAAGGTATTCTGATATGGAATCCTAGTCAATTCTGAAAGCTGAAAATTTTTTTCCTTTGTATTTTTCTCCAACCCTTTTGCCATCATCCCTGATTTTTCTGAATTCCAGACATAGTGTTTCTATCTAACCTATTTGGAGCAGTAAGAACTGACACTGGCAAATTATCATCATTTGCTGAAACACAGTGTTCAGAGTCTGCTTAGCCTAGAGGCCATGTCTCTGCTCAATGAGCTTTGTGGAGAGACAGAAAAATAGATCCTCATGAAAAAAGCTTAGGTTCAGCCAGATGACTCTTCCACTGTGTGAGTTATTTTCAAAAGAATAACCATTTGGAGAAAAATAGAATATTGTAACAAAGAGTGAGATGACTTAGTCACAAGAGTGTGGCTGTAGGGGTCACAAGAACTGAAATATAGGGAGCAAGATCTAGGGGTGCCATGGATAAATGTGGAAATCATCACAAACTCAAGAGGACTATTGATTTCTGGAAAATTTTTTCCAGACTAATGAACAGGTGCTAAAAAAGTACTACTGACTTTCTACTCATAGCATGGACCCTAGGCTAGTAGCAATGTCCACACGGCCTGCGTGCTTTTAGAAATACAGAATCTGGGACTTTCCTGGTAGTCCAGTGGTTAAGAACCCAACTTGCAATGTGGGGGACAAGAGCTCTATCCCTGATCGAGGAACTAAGATCTCACATGTCGAGGAACAGCTAAGCCCACACACCCCAAATAGAGAGCCCGCCTGCAGCAACTACTGAAGCCCTCACACTTCAGGGCCCATGAGCCACAGCTAAGACCTAACACAGACAAAGAAAAAAAAACCACAGAATCTCAGGCCTACCCAGACCTGCTTAATCAGAATCTACACTCAACAAGATCCCCAAGTGTTTCCCATGCACGTTGAAGTTGAGAAGTACCAGCCTGGGGAACAAGTTCTTCAACTTGCCTGGATGTTGGAGTCATCTGGGGGTTCTAAAAACCAGCGAGGCCTGAGTCCCACCCCCAGAGAGTCTGAATTAATTGGTCTGGTGGTTGGCCTGGGTGTTGGGATTTCTGAACGTTCCCGTGGCAATGCTGATGAGCCCAGAGTCTGAAAATGGTGAACCTCACAGCACGATCCTGGCGAGACCAGCTCAGCACACTGCTGACGAGCGAAGTGTCATTGTGAGTGCCTGGAAATGAAAACCAACTCGTAAATGTCAGAACATCTGCTCAGGGATCCCCAGGGTGTTTGTCAAGATGCCACATTTATGACTCGCTTGTGCTAATATTTAGCCAACACAAATATTGTCTGAAATGGAGACTACGTGGTGGACTGTGAACACCCGAGAGATACATGATAGGTGGGGCCTAGGTCAAGATTCCTGAGAAAAGAAGTGAGGCTCTAAAGACTGCTGAAATGTGATAGGGAATTTGAGACAAAAGTAAGTATGGCTTTAACCAAGAGTGCTCTACACTGTGATCCCCAAACTCAAAGAATCACAGTGACCCCCAAATAGAAACCAGCCTAGACTTCACAGGAATATCTCTCCTACCAGGAAAACTTTTATCCTGGAATGTTAGTCCTTTAGATCATCACCATCCAGAAGAGGAAGCAAAAAAGACCTCTGCCGTCAAAACATGACATGCACTAAAGCAAGCTTTATTTAATGACAACTCTCCCACATGAAGTCTAGCTACGTTTTAGGCAAAATTACACAGTCTTGGCTTTGGAGGTTTATGGGTGATAATAGATTAAAAGCAGTCATTTAAAAGAGGTGCGGGATAAAGACTGGCAAGGACAAATACACTGACAGAAGGAAGAGCATGCAACTGAAAACTTGACCCAGGACAAACTTGACCCAGGAACTCTGAAGGTGTAGGAGCCTGCAGCACTTTGGGTAGAGGATGGATTTGAGCACATCCCAACACAGCCAAGCCTCTCTGCTCCATAGCACAGCAACATGACCCCAACGCCCAGCAATAATGGGCATCACTGGAGGTTGAAAAGGGCCTTTTGAAATGATGATGATAATGACAACAGACATTTTTCAAGTTCTTGCGAGACAGTGAAGAGCTTTGAGCACAGTGGTCCACGAAAGTTGAGCCCTTTACAAAACACTCCATATGTACAGGTGTCAGTCCACACAGCAATTCTAATAGGAAGGTACTATTATTATTAGTCCTCTTTAAAAATTGTGGGAAGTGATGCAAAGAGAGGTTAGGTTATTTGTCTGAGGTTGTATTAATATATCTAATAAGAGGTAAACATGAATTAGGGTTTGGGTAGAAATTCTTCACACTATGTCTTGGGTTCCTATTACACTAACTACAAGCTAACCAACTGGGCTGTCTACAACTACGGAACTGAATTATCACTTCATTATGTCTTTACCCCATCTCTGAGCTTTCTCCTTCTCTCCTCATCCCCACCCTGGAATAGATGCTTTTCTGTAGTGCTTCCATAATATTCTGTGTATAATGCCATCACTTCTCTCCCAAGTGATTCTGGAACTATTTATACATCAGTGGACAGAACTGGACTGACAGCTCCAACTGCCCTGGGGGTTGGACTGTGTCTTATTCGTCTTAGCATCCCCAGTACCGACACAATACCTGGCACACAGCAAATGTGAATGAAGTCATCAATTCACTACGTTTTCTTTCTTTTTTCCCACTACATTTATTTATTTATTTTTGTTCTGGGTCTTTGTTGCTGCTTGGGTTTTCTCTACCCACAGAGAGTAGGGGCTACTCGCTAGTTGCAGTGCATGGGCTTCTCATTGCAGTGGCTTCTCTCATTGCGGAGCATAGGCTCTAGGGCACAGGCTTTGGGAGCTGTGGTGCATGGGCTTAGCTGTTCTGTGGCATGTGGGATCTTCCTGGATTGGGGATCGAACCCGAATCTCCTCTTCTTATGAGGATATCAATCACTGGATTTAGGACCCTCCCTCAGTCTGAGCTCATCTAAAACTCCTTAACTAATTGTATCTGCAAAGGTTCAATTTCCAAATACAGTCACATTCTGAGGTTCTGAGTAGACATGAATTCAGGGGCACTAGTCAACCCACTACTCCAAGGAGATTGGGTTTCTTTGCCTTAAGCTAGTAGTGGTTTTCAAACTTTGCATAGCAGATTCCTTTGGAAGGTTTATTTAAACAGAGAGCTGGGCCCCATCTGCAGAGAGTCTGATTCAGTAGACACTCTATAGTGGGGCCTGAGAATCTGCATTTCTGACAAGTTCCCTGGTGATGTTGACGCTTCTGTCTAGGCACCACACCTGGAGAACTACTATCTTAGGTAACAGAGAAGTCCCAGTCAATCTCAGACAAGGGGATGACAAGGTGGGCATTATGGATGGACCATGCTGGAAGCTGGTGGAGAAGGGTTTGGAAAGAAACATGACCGAAGGCAAGTAAAGCCCTTGAAAGGCAGTGGCCCTGGAGAAAGATGATGAGCCCCTGCCCTGAACTGAAACAGTGACAATGGGATTGGAGAGAAAAGGACAGATGGGAGGGTCAAATGGACATAACTTGCTGACTGACAGGATATGGGAGGTGGGGGACAAGAAAGACTCCACGGGGCTCCCCAGGTACCTGGCTGTGAATGCGGGTGGCTGATCGTGGTGCACCCTGGGAGTGAGGACAAGTCTGCAAGACGAAAGGATGAATTTGGTTTGGGGATCTGTTGGGTTTGAAATATCTGGGTATTATACCTAGCACAGCTGGATCTGAAACTCAAGAGAGAAGTCTGGGGTTGACGTGGTTTGTAACTATAAATTCGGGGGGGGTGGGGTTTGTTTTTAACCAAGTATGTATTTGTTCACAAACTACTGGACTGACAGTGGCTTAAATAACAATGACCTTAAATTATTAACTCTAACAGGAAGTCTGAATGCAGGGAACTCCAGGGCTGGTTCAGCAGTGCAGTCCCATCACTAGGGACTCAGGGTACCTCTGCCTTTCCATTCTGACACCCTCGAGGTACTGGCAACATCTCCACTCATGGATGCAAGAGAATGGCCACGTGTGTGTTCAGGTTTGCGATCTCACAGGATAGGGTCACAAGCAAGAAGGAAAGGGGTAGAGAAAAAGTGGGTTTCTCTTCCTGTAAACAGTCCCCTATCAGTGAGGATAATCTTCTGGGAAACCCCAGGCAGACATCCCTTTGTATCCCATTGGCCAGAATTGGTCAAAAGCCACTCCAAGACCAGTGACTGACAAAGATGAAGAGCACGGTGATGGATCACGATTCATCCCGAGTGCTGCAGAAATCATCTTGTCAGTGTCTTTCCTTCTCCTCTCTCTTTCACACTCTCTCCTTCTTTCTATGTCTTGGCCTCATTCTCTCCTATTGAAAATGAACCTTTCCTTTTGAATAGTGGGGAAGGCAAAAGGAGTTGATGAGAGGGAGACCTGGCCACAGACAGTTCCGGCACCACAGAGAATTCCACACCCTCACATAGCTCCAGATTAACTACCCTAAGGAAAAGAGTTTTCTCTAAGCATCCATACATACAATGCCAAGGACAATTCTGATTGACTTGGGTATGTACCTACTTCCTGGACCTTAGCCAAGGTTGGCCTTACCTGTTCTTAGGGATGGGTGGCATTGCTTTATCAGTATTGCTTTCTTATAACTGCTGTTTTTTTGTTTTTAAATGTAGAGTCATAGTTTTATTATTTTATTTTTTATTGGCGTATACTTGCTTTACAATGTTGTTTCTGCTGTACAACAAGGGAATCACTTATATATAAACATATATCCCCTCCCTCCAGAGCCTCCCTCCCACCTCCAACTATAGTTTTTATTAACATTACTACAACTACTATTAAAATAGAAAGAGAATGAAGATTTGAAGATCAGATGGGAAGGCAATAGAATAATCACTCCTCTGGTGATGTGGGTTTGGATTGTGGTGGGAATGAAAAGGAAGATAAAAGTGATTAAAAGAATTTTAGAGAAATAATTAAGAAGTTTGGATCCAATGCATATTTCAACTCTCTTACCAGGAGAAAGAATAGCATTCGTTGTTTTGATTCTAGAGGAGACAAAAATCTGCTTAAAACAAATTTCACTCTTTCACCTTGTTTCCTTTTCAGCAAATCTGAACTTGTTCACAAAATGTATCACAACCCCCTGCAGCAAAGAATAATACCCAGCACTATTCAATGCTGTAGTGGCTCAGCTCAGCCCCTAATATTTTCAATTTTCAACTCCATTTGCCCACTTATCATTGACTCTGAAGGATCTCAGAGTACACTTACTTCCTTTTTTCCTGTAAGCAATGAATCCCAAGTTGATATGCTCATTGAATTGGAAGAAAAAAAAAAAAAACAGCCTTTGGCAATAGAAGAAGGACATGGACAATTCTTTTCTAATGAGAAAAGTGCTCCATTTTTCATCGCTCTTGAAGGCATGGCTCCTTTCATAGTTGAAAAATAGCCCTCATCTCCCCATCACCTCCATATCCTCCAAGTGCACTTTTGTTAAGGCAATACAGCAGTCATTGGCTATCTGAAGGTTTAACACTCTTTAGAGGCCTCTAAATCCCCAAACAATCTGTGAACAACCTCAGAGCAGACATTTCCCCCAGGACACAAAACCTGGTTTTGAGACACCCATTGTGTTCTGCCTCTAGTAGAGACTTGGGGCTGTCCAGCCCAACACAGTACTGAGGGCCTCCCATAGAAGCTGCCAACTGGGGCTGTCAGCTGAGGCTGGGATTCAAAGAAGCAGTGGGGATAACAGGCTTCTCCCTTGGGACCAACTTGAACTTGAACTCTTCCTCCTAGTTACCTTATCCCAGTACTCATCTTTCAGATGTGTCATCTGGGTTCCTTTGAAAGAAAATCAAAGAGAGAAAAACACCATGGTCCACTTCTAATCCCCTCTTTTAAGTAACCACAGCAATGCCCTCTTTGTGACTGGGGACCTTGTTACCTAGGTGTCATTTACCACCAGAAGCTCAGCCTTCTCAACACCTTCAGGTAACATGTGGACAGAGCTGTCACAGCCATGCGACCAGGGCTGTAGACCCTTCACAGATCAGATCTTAGCACTACTGACACGTGGAACCAGGTAATTCTTTGCTGCAGGGGGTTGTTGTGTGCCCTGTGGGATGTTTAGTAGAGACCCTTGGCATGTGTGACTGGATACCACCAACACTCCCCTATTTGTGGCAACTAAAAACTCTCTAAACATTGCCCAATGTCCCTAGAGGGGCAAAATCACTCCTTGTTGGTTGAGAACCACTTCACGAGACACAGACCTTAAATGGGAAAGCAAGGCTACTGGGCAGAAGTCCCTATAATGTCCTTATCTGGCTGAGCTTCCACCAGCGATCATGCCTTCTTGCCCCTCTGGCCCAGGCTCTCTCTCCCACTGATTGCCCCTCTTATCACAGGGTAAAAGCCAAGTCATCTTGAACCTTGATCCTTGTCTTCCTGTTGATGACATCAGCAATCGAGAGGCAGTGGTTCCCCCAACCCCGAAGGTCATTAGCTCATTAATTAAGTTCTGATAGCCAGAATGAGAAGAGCTTCCCTGCAGAAATACCCAGGAACAAGACTGCCGAGCTACTGGTTTCCTGCCTAGATGAGCATTGCTCATCTGGAAAGACACTGTCTGAAATATTCAGGAGTCAGTTTGCTCACCTCTCCTCTGGGTGGAGCCCCCTCAAAGACTTGCCCCAATCAATCTCCCTGTGAATGGAGGAATCAGCTTTGCTATTGGTCAGTGTGAACTTGGCCAGTCCTAGTTAAAATGGAGGCGTAGCTACATGGTGAAATTACCAATATTCTTATAAAATGGAAACTGTGCTTAAATATACCTAACAGAGTATACTGCAGTGTATTTTTTTCTATTTATTAATAATAGTTTAACTTTTGCCCTTACAAGCATGAAGTGGATTTGGATTTAAAACTCCTGAAAAGCAAGACTTTCAAGACCAGAGACAGGGCATGGTAGGCTTCTCACATTGTTTGCGTTTCTGAGTGTATTGCTAGTACCTTTGGAAACAATGGCACCCACCACCTTGACGAGTCTTAAGTTCACATCTCCTTAAGGTCAAGTCTCAACCTCATAGTCACTTTTGACAATAAATACCACACTGAGATGTATAACCCAAAGAGCATAGCCTAAGAAATTGTGTCTTTCTGGAAAATGACCTAACAATGCCAATCTTCATTAAGAGGTGTTCTTAAAATGCCAATCTATAAAATTTAAATTTATAGAAACCCCAAATTTAATAGAAAGATCATTTTTTAAATCTAAAAAGTTTCACTTACTTTTCAGAACACACAGTTTATGTAAGTTTATCATTTTGAGATCTGATCCAAGGGGATGCTTTTTCTATTTGCAGCCTTATTTGCCTGGTCTTGCAAATATTTGTACTCATCCAGAGTGATGGCTTCCCTAGTGGCTCAGATGGTAAAGATGGTAAAGAATCTGCCTGCAATGCAGGAGACCTGGGTTCAATCCCTGGGTCGGGAATATCCCCCAGAGAGGGGAATGGCTACGCACTCCAGTATTCTTGCCTGGAGAATTCCACGGACAGAGAAGCCTGGTGGGCTACAGTCCGTGGTGTCGCAAAGAGTCAAACACGACTGAGACTAACACTAACAGAGTGATGGCCAAGCCTTTAACAGTCACACCTGTCACTTTAAAACTCCATCTCTGAAAGGACGAATCAATAGAAACAAAGAGCTCCCTGGTTCTCAGCACCCTTCAAAGCTTTCCTAACACGCTTTCCTAGCTATCTGGTCTGCATCCTTAGCTAATAGACTTCAAAAGCTGATTCAAGTGGAAAGAAGATCTATGAACAGAGGAATCAGCTTTGCTATTAGTCAATGTGACCACGGCAAGTCCTAATTAAAATGGAGGAATAGTTGCATGGCAAAAATTACCAAATATTCTTGTAAGATTGAAACTGTGCTTAAATATACCTAACAGAGTACACTACTATACATGTTTTTTTCTATTTAATAGTTTAACTTTTTGTTCTGACAAGCATTTAAGTGGATTTTGATTTAAAACCAAAAAAAGCAAGACTTTTAATCAAACTTATTGTTTCAAGGGAACCATGGCCAAGAAACAATCAACTTAATGAAACAATATGCCACTAATCACCCAAGATTCATGTTTAAAAGAGGTGAATGACCCCTTTGTTGTGTTTCAAATTGCCTCAGTGTCTACTATATGTATCTGTGGAAATGTCACCAGGACAGTATCTAGCTCTAAATTCATCGACTTTAAATAGTACAATACTTTGCATTCATGCTAACTGGTTTCAAAGTACAAATGAGTGGCCAGTTAGGGGTAAAAGAACATTGTCCTTAGAGAGAGGAATCCAGTTTCTTTCCGTAATGGAGTAAGTGACTCTGGGCAGATGACTTCACCACCAAGCTTCAGTGTATCTGTAAAATGAGGTGATTGGATACATTGAACAATGTTTCCCAGACTTCACACTTAAGTGTGACCTTTTGGAATGTTTCCAAATACTTATGCCACATATTTTATTAATAGTTCTAACTATTTTCTTTAAATCCACTCATCTTTTTGACACAAATTTATCTTAAAAAGAAACCTTGTATTAGTACCATAAATGGGAAACTAGTGTCAGTTGACATAAATACAAAAAGTGAGAAGAGTGTATTAAACTCAAACTAAATACTATTGCCAGTCAAAGGCTCAGATTCTGTCATTTGTTTTCTGATTAAAAAAAAACACTTTTTTGCATAAAACAGAGAAGCTGTTTGCAAAGTAACTATTTGAGGCTTTCTGGGCCACATAATCTTTGTTGTTGGTAATGGTTTAGTCACTAAGTCTAAAGTCTCAACTCTGGCAACCCCATGGGCTATAGACCACCAGGCTCCTCTGTCCATGGGATTTTCTAGGCAAGAATACTGGAGTGGATTGCTGTTTCCTTCCCCAGGGGATCTTCCCCACCCAGGGATCAAACCTGTGTCTCCTGCATTACAGGCCGATTCTTTACCGCTGAACCATCAGGGAAACCTTACAACCTTTGTTGCAGCTACTCAATTCTGCTATTGTAGTGTGGGAGGATTCATTGACCAAATGGATATGAGTGGGTTGGTTATGTCCCAGTAAAACTTTATTTAGAAAAACAGGTAATGGACTGGATTTGGCCCCAGGCTATAGTTTGCCAGCTCCTGGACTGGGAAACTGTGAAAAACATAGTATTACCAGACAAAGACCGACTGCTCACAAGAATCTAGAGAGAATTTTAAAAGGAACTCCTCTCCCAGTTGGAAATCCAGTGGGTTTTAATATCTTCAGTGTTCCATGTTATCCACTTTGAAAAACCCTTGGTTGACTTTCTAACCTAAGAATCTCTGATAAAACTCTCCCCTTTATCTTTTGCACCCTGGATAAAGTCTAGGATTTCTTACTTATACAAACCCTCAGTGTGTATATTTTTAAAGCTTTCTCATTCATTGAAATGTCAGTTGGCAATTTCTTGATTTTCATGAGACCAGTGGTTTACATCCGTGGTTGCACATTAGAATTATCTGGAGAATTTTTAAAATACCTATTCTTAGTAAATCTGCATGCATGCTCAGTCACTTAGTACTGTCTGACTCTTTGCAACCCCATGGACTACAACCTGCAAGGCTCATCTGTCCGTGGGATTATCCAGGCAACGATACTGGAGTGGATTGCCATTTCCTTCTCTAGGGGATCTTCCTGACCCAGAGATCAAACCCACGTCTCCTATGCATTGGTGGGCAGATTCTTTACCACTGAGCCACCTGGGAAGCCACGTATATCTTAATGATTCAGATTTAATAGGACTCAGTCATTTGTGTGTGCACATGCTGGCTATTGCAAACTTGCACAGTCAGTTTCACCTAGGGTGACCACCTATCCTGGTTTACCTGGACTGTCCCAGAGTTAGCACTGAAAACCCAGGATTTCCCAGGAAACCCTCCATTGTGGGCAGTCAAATGGTTGTTCGCCTCAGTGCCAGCCCACCACTGGCAGAAAATCCTCATTTCTTTCCAGGAGAGTCAGGACAGTTTCAGAAAGATGAGGCTTCAGTAGATTTCCTTAAGTAGATCCACTCTCCTCCATTGCCCATAGAACCAACGGTGGGCAACCAGGTGTTTAACACAAAGGGACACGAGGCCCCATGCTCTCAGTTTCTAAGCTCCTCTGGCCCTCTGCAGACTCAGGCACGACAGAGGAATCCATCCATCACAGTACCCGCCCTCTGCTTCCCGTGCCTCACACGGACAGGCCCCTGGCTAGTAAGACAAACCTGCAGTTGTTTTTGCATAGATTCTGTCAGGCGGGCAGAAGTGACCTTTTACCTGTGAGAATGTTTGACAGTTCATCAGGCTGGTAAGCAGTCACCCCAAGGGGGCAAACATCAGAAACTGGTCCTGCGCTGGCCTCATGCCTTCTCGGTCTTCACAATGTCTCTGCTAAAATTCAGTTCCCTGGCACACTGTGGTCCTCGGTTGATGATCCCTATGGCAAGATGTCTTAGGAGCAGGAAAAGGGGTAACTGGAAGACTTGGGATGAGATGGGGAGAGGAGGAAGAGTCCCGAGAGCCTGTTGGAGAAGGTCAGAAAAGTCAGTCCCTCCCTGGCCAACTCTGATCACTGTAATGAAAGCGCTCTCTCCAGTTCTCACATGTTCTCTTTTTTCCCCAGTTTTATTTTTTTAAAAAACATAATCTTTGCTATTTATTTATTTATGTCTATGCCATGGTGGCATGTGGGATCTTAGTTCCCCAATTAGGAACTGAACCTGTGCCCCCTGCAGTGGAAGCACAGAGTCTTAATCACAGGACCCCCAGGGAAGTCCCACCAGCTTTATTGAAATAAACTGGTGTATAATATTATGTAAGTTTAATACACGTGTTGACTTGATACACTTATATATTGCAAAATGATTACCAGCATAACATTAGCTAACACCTGCAGCATGGCATGTAGTTACCATTTCTTTTTTGTGGTGAGGATATTTAAGATACTTTCTTGGCAGTTTTCAAGTGTATAATACAGTATTATTTAACTATAACCATTATGCTGTACATTAGATCCCCAGAACTTATTCATCTTACAACTGCGAGTTTGTATGCTTTAGCTAACCTCTTTCCTTTTCCCCTGGCCCCTGGTAACCACCATTCTAGTGTTTGTTCCTATCAGCTTTTTTAGATTCCACATATAAGTGATATCATATTGTATTTGTCTTTCTCTGATTTATTTCACTTAGTATAATGCCCTCAAGATCCATCCAGGTTGTTGCAAATAACAGGATTTCCTTCTTTCTCATGGCTGCATAATATTCCATTATATATATATATGTGTGTGTGTGACATAATATCTCGTTTGTTTGTCTACTTATCTAGCTAGCTATCCGCCACATCTTCTTTATCTATTCATCCATTGACAGACACATGAAAAGTGAAAGTGTTAGTCGTTCAGTAATGTCCAACTCTTTGCAGTTCTATGGATTATAGCCTGCCGGGTTCCTCTGTCTATGGAATTCTCCAGGCAAGAATACTGGGGTTGGTTGCCATTTCCTTCTTCATGGGATCTTCCCAACCCAGGGATTGAACCCGAGTCTCCTGCATTGCAGGGAGATTCTTCACCATCTGAGCCACCAGGGAAGCCCCATAAGGTTGTTTTTAAATACTGGCTATAGTGAATGATATTTGCATTGTCATTGTGAACACAATTCGTCTTATTTTTTCTTCCTGAGATTCTGCTGGGTACAGTAGATATCCGTCCCACTTTACAGAAAAGAAGCTGAAAATACAATTTCATCTGACTCAGAAGGAATATTGGGAGCAGAGTTTGGCAATAACATCTGCCCTGCACGCACACTTTGCCCTGGGAGAGGTTTTCCCTTTTGCCTTGCAAATAGTGATAACTGACCTTTATTTTTCATTTCACTTCCTATTGACTCATCATCAGGAACATTTATTGACCCCATGGCCATGCACATGGTCCTCAGCTTCCCTGGTCAGCAGACCAGTCACAGATTTCCACTGATGTTTCCATTTTAAAGAACTAGCATTTTGAGAATTGAAATGAGCTTTTCTACCATTAAACATTTTTTTAAATAAACAATTTTGACAGGGACAAAAAATTGGTTGATGAGAAGTCAACAGTAGAGTTTCTGGATCCAAACTGTAGGTTTGAATTCCATCACTTACCAACTGTGTGACCTCAGGCAGTTAATTAACCTCTCTGTGCTCCAGTTTCCTCATCTGCAAAACAGGAGGTAACAATGCCTACTTCATAGGGTTGTTGTGAAGACTGAGTGAGTATATGTAAACTGTTTGGACCTGTGCCGGGCAAGTAGTAAGTGTGTTATATTCAGCTGTCATTCTCAGTTTGAAGTGTTTCTCCCATAAATTTCTCTTAAACTCTCAGCTCCTGCTGCTACTTAGCTACAAGTACAAAATGGTTTCTGGACAAAATTATGTAATGAGCTATTTTAAAGCTGGCATACAAGGCACCATGTCAGGGGCTTGTTCAACACAGCAGGAATCAGGTCAAGATAGAAGGAAGTGCTAAAAATAACCCTGAGCCCATACCACATGCTGAGTATCCTGCTAAGCACTTTTGACCCATATCCTTACAACAACCCACAAGAGAGAGATACTATTATTACCATGTTGCAGATGGGAAAACAAAGACTTTGAAAGGATAAGGAGAGAACCAGCATCACACCAGCTTCAAAGGCAGATATCTTGAAGCGGGGTGGGGGTGGGGTGGTTACCTATGTGATCAGAAAGAAGTTTCTGACCCAAAATGAACCACAGTTGCCCCAACTCTATACAAGGCAAGTTTAGCCCAAATGGCCAACATTCACTCAAGGTACCATAAACCAGCATGGCAATGGTCTTGCTGATGCTGAGGAGAGTGCAGGCGTGTCTGAGGGTCTCCCCAGCCCAGCCTTCATTTTGCTCCTGTTTAATAAGCCCAGGCCATTGCTTAGCTCTAATCCCGCCCCTTGTTACTCGTCTTCCCCATCCCCTCCTGATTCCACGTCAGCTCACACAGCAGGCCTCTTCAGAGCAGTGTACAGTGAGCCCTCTGCCCTCTGCTCCCCAGCTGTACCTCGGAGACTTCCTGTCTCAGAGTCTGGATACCAAGCAACCACTTTTAAATATTTACCCAGCAGACCGCAGACAGTGAAGTCTTCTGGAGACCAGCGCTGGAAAGAGCAAACAATCCAAGTGCCACTCCCATTACATTTTGATAATATTTCAGAGTTTACAAACGACCCTTACATCCTTCTGTCACTTGGCACCCCACCTCCTACGTGCCACCATCCGTGTGCTGACTGTAACCTGGCATGGTGTGACTGCATCCTGAACACGACCACAGCTAAAGTGCATGCTACGGTGAGCTGGTGCGGCTCCGCTGTGAAGATGAGACAACGAAGCCTCGGACAGATGGGTCGGCTTTCTTGCAGGCCTACAACCAGCAAGAGGCAAAGCGTGACTGAACACAGTGGGATTGATTCCCGAGTTCACATTTTGTCTTTATGTCACATTCAGATCATGCTTGTTCTGCAGCAGCGCAGTCACAGGTCACAGTAAGCACGCATGCACACAGACCCAGGAAGCACCATGCTATCGTTTCTCGCTGGACTGTCCCTTTTTTTCCATTTCCACCCTTCCCCTTCCCCACTTTTTGCACTTGCCTAACTCCTATTCATCTTTGAAGAGCCAGCACAAATGTCAGCTTCTCCATATAAATTCCTCTTTCTCCTCTCAGCTGTTTGCAGGCAAAGTGCTTACCATATCATAACACAATGGTCATTGATCTATTTCTGTGTTTATATCCCTGAGGACAGGGACTACAGTTAATAGACCCATTGAGTCCCCCTCGCCTGGGGTAGTGCTTGCCACCTAATAGATCTTCAGCGCTTGTTTGTTGAAGAAAGAGGAGGGAAGAAAAATAGGAGGAGGAAAGAGAAAAGGGAAGAAAGAAAAGGAAAAAGAGAAGGGAGGCGAGAAAGCAGGTGAAAGGGGAGGAACTGCTAGAGGATAGTCTAATTTGCCTACAGTGCACTGCTTTTGAATGAATTCACATGTCTCTCACGAGACAGTGTTTTCTTATTTTCCAGTCTGGATGTTAACCAAATAGAAGATCAGGTCACCTAAGCAGGTTACACCTACTGATGAGTGGGACTGTATTTAAACATGAGTGTACTCGGGCTGGGTAACCTATCTGGAAAATCTTAGTTATGATATAATGCATAGAGCAACCAATTTGCAAACCATATCCCTTGTTTTAACACGCTCCATCACCAGAGTTTGCTGGGAGCTGGAGGAAGATTTTGTAAAATATTCCCTTTTGATCATAAGAGTTAAGCCTTGCTTGAACTGCACAGGGTCAGAAGCCTTTGGGTGTCTGTTCCTCCCCTGCATCCTTCTGGCTGGGGGTATTGAAACTCGATAGAAATATCAAAACTTGATAAAGATGTCAAAACTCAATAGAGAGCTATCTCTCCTCCTGGGCAATCACTGTGCTAAACCTGAGTCAATTCAGAGTGATGTTTTCAACAGTCTTTCTGCCCAGGTCGCACTGCTTCCTAGGCTGCTAGAATCGATTTACTTTCTTTGCATCCTTCCTCCAGAAAAATGGATCCTTGGTGTCCCTGTTTGAGATGCAAGGACATGAAAACACAGAAAAGTGACATGTAGACAAGAAAGGAAAAAACAAAAATCTCCCAGAGGAATCACGTACCAGGCAGTGCTCTCTGTAATGTTAGAAGTATTTGCTTCATTCTGAGCCTGGACTGAGCAGTGCAATGGTTGGCTCTGCGCCAGCCTTGTATCTCAATGGGACCCTCACACTAGTGGGTGCGAACTGTCATGCTGGCCAGAATGTGGCTGTGGTGTCAGCCCAGATCACCTGGACTCCACACAGCCTGAATTTTTAACCACTTTACTGCCCCCAGTGAAGTGCATGCTTAGAACTTGGAGCCACACTGCAGGTGATGAATGAAAAACTGATCCTTAGAGAGCCATTTATAAGGTGAAAACCCCTCAAGCAGGAAAGGTTTAGAATATTCTAGAAAGGTCACGGCTGATCTGCCTTCAACAAATATTTTTTACATTTATTAAACACATGCCCTCTGCTAGGCTTCCTTTCAGAAGCTTTGCGTGAATGACTTTATTTGAACTCTCACAGGAGACCTACGAGGTAGGCGATATCATCTGCATTTTGCCATGAGGAAGCCACAGCACAGAGAGTTTCCCAAACTTGCCCAAGTTCACAGAGGAAACAAGCAGTCCCCATGGGATTCAAATCCCCTCTGACTAGAAAGCTGTGTTCTTAAAGTTGACTATTATATCCCTGTATATGTGTGCTAAGTCATTTCAGTCATGTCCAACTCTTTGCGACCCCATGGACTGCAGCCCACCAGGCTCCTCTGTCCATGGGGTTCTCCAGGCAAGAATACTGGAGTGGGTTGCCATGCCCTCCTCCAGGGGATCTTCCCAACCCAGGGGTCAACCTGTGTCTCCTGTGTCTCCTGTATTGCAGGGGGATTTTTTTACCACTGAGCAACCAGGGAAGCCCATTAACACATCCTCAGTGGCTACCTATTATAAACATGATGTCTTCTGGGGCATTGCAAGATAGATAATAGATGGATGTATGTATAGATATCTAGATAATAGATAGATGATAGATGGATGAATAAATAGATCATAGAATCTCATAATTTTAAGTTTAGAAAATACGTGTATACCTTCCAAATTTGCCAAGTCAAAATACACAGTAGTGAAAGCCTAACTGTCACTACAAGACAAAAAATAAAAGAGTTTGCCCAAAGAAGCAGAGACAGGACTAACATGTCTGTGGCTTGTCTAATTATCTGGCACTGGAAATGTTATCTCAAGTAAGTCTCTGATCTCAGAAGGCAGACACTGCCCCCATTTTACAGATGAGGAAATAGTGGCTTAGAGTTTAATTGGCTCAAGGTCACATGGCTGCAGAGGAGCAGGACCACATTCAAACTTGAATCTATGTGGCCTTGAACCCAGACTCTGTAATCTTTTTTATTAACGTCTAGCACCATGTCTTTTTTATGTGTCTCCCGAGTGTCAGTGCAAATGCTATTTAAAAAAACAAAACAAAAAAGGAATGTTGCCCCAGCTCTTTGATGCCTTGTAGTAGAAAGCAGGTAGAATAACCATGTGTTTGCCTCAGCCCTCACAAACTCAACCTTTCGTCCCCATCCTGGGGTCTCCTGCATTGCCATTTTGTGTCTGGTGCGCATTCCTGCAGACCTGCTTTGTATTGGAAGTTCTGCTCAGTGGCCTCAGGTTTCAAAACAAAATCTTCTGATGAGCAAATCGGCCCGAGACCCCAGAGTCAGCTGCCCGGCCCATTAACAATGAACCATAGAGGACGAATGTCTGCTCTGTGTGCATTCCGGAGAAGCTGTTACCCGGCTCATCGGAACAAGCCAAGGACAGCCCTTACATCAACACGGGCCATGGCTGATGAATGCAGCCATTGTAGACACAGTCCCAGCCATGCTGAGGGGAAGATTCCTTTCAGACTGTTTTTTTTTTCTCTTTTTCTTTTTAAAATCACATCACACAATGCCTTCCCTCTGACATCGAATATCCTGCTGTTAGAATCTGCTTGCCAATGCAGGAGACGTGGGTTCCATCCCTGGGTTGGGAAGATCTCCTGGAGAAGGAAATGGCAACCCACTCCAGTATTCTTGCCTGGAGAATCCCATGGACAGAGGAGCCTGGCGGGCTACAGTTGGACATGACTGAGCGACTAAACAACTAGGAACAAGATGGAATTCTCTTCTGATAAGGAAAGATAACCAAGACAGCTAAGAGTCATTACAAGAAGGGGGCAGTTCCTTTATCCTGCCCTGCTGAGAGTCGTACGTCTGATCTGGACTTACATGCTGCATTAGTTGTAAAGGAAACAATGAAGTCTCAACATCATCTTTACTCCTGAAGTGTGGCTCAGCCCTCTCCCAATGCACACCCTCCACCAGCCCCCTTTCCCCCCACCATGGTCCTCCCACCTTGGCCAGACTCAGTATTATTTTGGCCTAAAGGACACTTATTTTTACTTTTCCGGCCTTGGATAAACAAACTGCCCCTGTTCCGAGGTTCCTTTTCACATCCCTCCGCTCTTACAACTCCATGATATTTGTATGATGGAACCGTCTTACTAAAACAGAAACCAAATGGCATTCCATAGCTGACTTCCAGACAGTCCTGGTTTAAGTCCAGTTCCGCAGTTACCTGGCCAGGGGATCTTGAACAAGTCTCCTCATGGCATCCGCAAGCCCTGGCAGCATCTTTGTGTCAATGAGGAAAAAAGTCTCCCCCTGGGGGAGAAGCAGCCTGCCAGCACAGAGCCGGGGAAGCGTAAACCCACCTGGACCCCTCCCCACCCTCCCCACCCCTCGGCCAGGACCCTCAGGCATAACCAGAACCATTCACAGAGCCCCCATCTGTTTCAACTTGTCAGTTGGGAAGTGGGATAGATAATAAGAGTTCCACTGAATTCTTGCACGGATGAAGCTAAAGTGACCTACAGAGCTGTGTATGAATCAGCCTGTTACTAGGAGATTTCTGCTGCTCTGGTTCAACTCCACCTCGCTTCTTGAGCCACCCATGATACTCCTGATGAAAAGAGAGGCACAATTTATGTCTTTGAGATTGCTCCTTCCCTCACTCCCACACAGAGGACCAGCCCTTTCAGAACGTGATCAAAGAGCGGGGTGAGCTTGGTCAGTGCGCAGCCTGGGCAGCTGCAGGGTCCCACGCTTACAAAGGCCCTGCTCTTGGTTTAATGCTTTGATGGCCTTGAAATTCTCCATCACTTTGAACAAAGAGCCCTACATTTTCATTTTGCATTGAGCTCCACAAATTATATTTCTGGTCCTGCCAACAAGCCTTCCTAAGTCCCAGATAGTTTTCTTACAGCTGACAAGACTGGGAAAGGAAAATGGGACACACCATCCCTCCGCTGAATGTGAAGGTACCAGTCATAATTAGATGTGAGGCAGGATGGTGCAGGGCTTCCTAGGTGGCTCAGCAGTAAAGAATCTGCCCGCGATGCAGAAGACGCAGGAGATGCTGTGGGTTTGATACCTGGGTTGGGAAGATCCCCTGGAGGAGGGCATGGCAACCCACTCTGGTATTCTCTGGAAAATTCCATGGACAGAGGAGCCCGAAAGGCTATAGTCTATAGGGTTGCAGAGTTGAACACAACTGAAGTGACTGAGCATGCATACACAGAGGATGGTGCAGGAGACACAGGAGCATGGGCTTTAGGAGACAAAGTGAGCTGGTACATCCTGCAAGGCCATAGACAGATGCTCTGACCTGCGTGAACCCAGGCTTCCTCGTCTGTAAATCAGATGACTAACACCTACTCTTCCCCATGATGAAAGGTCTGTAAGTGAAGGAGTCGTCTAGCATGTGGCAGGTGCTCAACAAATATGAGTCCTGCTCCAGCTTGTTTCAGGAATAGATACTTTAAGATGGGCCAGGTGGGACTTCCCTAAAGGTCCAGGGGTTAAGACATGGTGCTTCTACTGCAGGGGGCATGGGTTTGATCCCTGGTTGGGGAACTAAGATCCCTCACGTCACACAGGGTCGCCAAAAAATAGGGGGGGGGGGGAGATGGGCTATACATTACATTCCAAAAGGCAATGGGGTGATAGGGGGTCCTGATATCCCTTTGGCTCTAAAATTATATGATTCTCCATCAACCAAAACCTAAAAGTCAGCCCTCCTCCAGTCCTTAGTTATATTCTCAATCTCTCTCTCCATATTTCCACTCTTATTGCCTCTGCTTTGCTTCAGACTGAACCCATGCCTCCTTCCTGGAGTGGACAACACGGCCACCAACACGCCCTGCACTGACTCTCAGTCAGCTTAGCAAACCCAGCAGGGAGAGACATCTCTCTCCCCAAATCTATCTATCAGAGCAGGAAGAATTCTCATTGATCCTGCTTGGATTACATCCCCACTCCGGAACCAGTCACTACTGCCTGAGTGACAGGGCGCGTGTCCTCCCAAGGGCAGGACAACGGGGCTCCAGCCTCGTGACTGATGGTCCCAGTGAGACCGCATGGACTAGGGGAGGGGAAGGCCTCAAAGGACACAGGGCTGCCAGGCAGATGAACGCAACGCCTCCTCTGTGCTTCATGTGGTTTACTGCTCATTCCCAATAGGCACCCGCAGAAATGAAAGAAGGGAGCCGAGCATCGGGAGTGTAGACAGTAACACTTGAGCCAACTTTCCTGGAAGGAGGGCAAATAAGTGACACTTGTCATTAAAGAAGGTCTCTGAGGAGAGACAAAGAGCTGAGAAAAGCCAGGGTGTGTTCAAAGCTCCCCGATGCATAACTGCAATTAACCTCACGTCTTTAAATTTTTAATAGTGGTGCACTGATTTTTTATGCTTACCTTCTTTTTAAGCAAGCCACACTGGCTTTCCACTTCAGTGCTAACAGAAAGTTTCTTTCTGGAAAATAACTTTAAGCAAAACAAACTAGGTCAATTGATAGAAAAATAATAAGCAAATAATAAAGATGTAGACCTAGATAGCTGCGGGCTGTCATCTGTGGGGTCGCACAGAGTCGGACACTACTGAAGTGACTTAGCAGCAGCAGCAGCAGATAGCTGTGGACATTTCGTGGATATACTATGCCAATGATTAAAATATGGGAAACATTAGATTAGTATACATACAGAACTTTCTCTTCCCAAGGATCAGTAAAAACCAATACCTCTGTTTTGTTCCATAGGGTTATCTCTGACAAATTAAATAGTATGTCTCTCATTGTGTGAATGGTAAAGCTTTAGCCCAGCTTGCAAAATGGATCTGTAATAAGATCCTAGAATCCTCAGTTTCTGGCAAGCAGCAACTATTCCCTAGACAGGCTGTGTCTCAAGGCAAAGGGGAAAAACCAGCATTCCAAGACACTGGCCCATTGTATTACTCTCTGTTTCAGAGACAGACACATGGAGGAGTCGATGAGAAAATCGCTCCTCCCAGAGCTGACTGGGCTGATTGTCCCTGAGAACAGAGAGGCCCATTCTCTGTGGGCATCCGAGTCCAGCTGGCTCCAGGAGGTACCAGCCGTCTCTCTGCGGCCAGAGCTTCCCCAGCTGATTTCCACATGTACCCATGAGTACAGCGGCAGCTGTTGCCTCATCTGGGTGTCTGCTTGGTCTTCCTTTTAGCTGCCAATTTCAGCCAGAGATCATTTTTAATGCCCAAAGAGTCAGACACAACTTAATGACTGAACAACAACAACAACAACAAATTGTCCACTTACCTTTGCCATTATTTTTTCTTCTAGGCCAAAGGGAAGAGTCATCAGGGCTTGGGTGCTGGTCGAGATAACAAAGCAAAAAGTCATCAGCGTTTTGATGCCGATCAAGATGCCAAAAAGCTGAACAAAGCCTGCAAAGGAATGGGTATGAAAGATATTTTGTTTTCTCATTCACTCCTGAAGCTGATTAAACTTGATCTCACATCTGACTTTCCCACGATCTCAGGAAGATGACCTCTCACTTAGCTTGTATTTATATCTCCCAAGCTAAGCTGATTGCTTTTAAGTTTCCCTTTATAAAAGCTCTCAAAGTTATCAGATCCTTTTACATTTCAGGATTCAACATAATAGCTGGAGATTGAAAATTATGGCATTTAATTTGAACTTGAGGTGGGGAAACTTCATGAGAAGTGTAGTTTCTACAATCCTAATGTCATCTAAACCCTTTGATGTCTTTCATGGGAGGTGGTGGGAAGTCAGGGCTGATAAGAACTGAACTAGGGACCTGAAGCATCATCTGGAAGCAGAAGTGGACCTAAAACTGTCGGCAAGGTCACAAATCAAGGGGCCACACCAGAGTAGCTATTTACATCCAGGCCTAAGTGCAAGGCCAAGAATGGGAGACTAAGCAGGAGGTTGGGCTTCCCTGTTGGCCCAGTGGTAAAGAATCGGCCTGCCAATGGAGGAGATGCAGATTCAATTCCTGGATCAGGAAGATTCCCCTGGAGAAGGGAATGGGAACCCACTCTAGTATTCTTCCCTGGGAAATCCCGTGGACAGAGGAGCCTGGCGGGCTACAGTCCATGGTGTGGCAAAAGAGTTGGACATGACTTGGCAACTAAATAGCAACAACAAGCAAGAGATCAGGAGAAAGGTAAACCCAGGAACAAAGTGGGATGAGGGAAAGAGCATCTAGTGCTGGGCCATGAAAGGAGGCTCTGGAACCCAAGGAAGTAACTGAGGTTGACCCTGTTGAGCAAGGGCTCCAGGAGAACAAGGAAGTAATAGCAATAGCTTGGGAGAAAAAAGAGGGGCAAGGTTGATGAATTTCCTCAATTTTCTTTCTTACACTTATTGAGAAACTTTTAATATTCTAGGCATTGAGCCAAGCACTTTATATATAAGCTCTCATTAAGTTATTCTCGCAGAAGTCCATTTTTCAGATGAGGGGAAAGGCCATGACAAGTTAAGTAACATACCCAAAGACACAACACCAGTAGCAGTGAGCCCTGGGACTGAACCAGTTTCTGTCATTGCCTCCAAGTGCCAACAATTTAGAGACACCACAGCTAAGCCACCTCAGCCACACAGCGGCTGTGGGTGGGGTCAGGCCTGAGAAGACACGGCTGGTAGAAGCCATCTAAATCCAAAAGCTTCTTTATTAAATGATTCTCTTTCTTATTGTGATATAATCCCTATATTCAAAATCCACCCTTTTGCAGTGTACAGTTTAATGGGGTTTCATACATTCACAGGGTTTTGTAATCATCACCTCTAGTTTCAGAACATTTTCATCAACCAAAAGAAACCCCACGTGTATTCATAGCCGCTCCCACTCCACCTTCAGGTCCAGGCAATCACTGGTCCACTTCCTCTCTCTATGATTTGCTTATTCTGGACATTTCATGCACCTGACATTACAGTGAGTCCCCTACATATAAACGAGTCCCATTCCAAGAGTGCATTCATAAGTCCAATTTGTTCCTAAGTCCAACAAAGTTAGCCTAGGCACCCAACTAACACAATCGCCTACACAGTACTGTACTGTAAGACATTTATAATACTTTTCACACACATAATACATAAAAACAAACACAAAAAAATAAAGAAAAACATTTTAATCTTACAGTACTTTGAAAAGTACAGTAGTACAGTACAAGAGCCAGCATACAGGGACTGGGGCATCGAGTGAAGAGGATAGAAGAGATGCTGACTGGAGGAGGGAGATGAGGTGGGAGACAGTAGAGTTGAAGCATCATCAGCAATAGGAGATGGAGGGCAGACTGCTATTTCACTCACACCTGGCATTGATAGAATGCACATTTGCATCTTGGAAAGTTCGACACTTGAAGGTTCATCTGTAGGGGACTCACTGTATACAGTATGTGGTCTGTTGTGTCTGGCTTCTTTCTCTTGGCATAATGTTTTATGAAGACAAGTGCTAGATTTTACTTAGAGGTAAATTAGTGGAGACTTACTTTCCTAGGAATGGGTATTGTGGTAGAAGATGGCCATTTAAAATTTTTGTGACTCCAGGGGAAAGACCTGGGATCCACAGTGGAAGTTCTAGGAAAACATCTTTTGCTTCTGTAGAAGGAACTGTCCAACTATAGCATAGTCTACCTTGCCCAAGAAACGCTGAAGTCTCAAAGACCTGGGGTTGGAGACAATGTGGCAGGAAGTAGTAGAAGAGATTTCTACATAGTAAGTATTGTTGAATAAATCAGAGGTGGGAGGGCTGGAAATGAAGGATGACAAGCAGGTTGTTCGGTCTGGGGGCATCAGAGGCAAGCTCAGCAGAGAGGAACTGGTCTGTGCTCACATCCTGGCTGACTGATCTTCTATTTGGACAACAGCTGTTGGGAGGCATGCTTGCCTGCGAGTGTCAGGATGTTTATAGTTCTGAGGGTCTGAGCCAGCCTCACAGGTGTTTCCCTGCTGCCTTCTGAGTGAGGGCCTGACATCTGGATGTGGGCTGGAGACAGGGGCTGAAGTGGGTGTGGGATGAGTCAGCTGTGGTTTATGATAAATCCCTGAGTTCTTAGCTACCACGCGAATTTAGTTTGCCAAGCACAGATGCAGCGCCTACTGAACATCAATGTCACACTGGATTCTCCTCCTCCGCCCACTTAGGTGTGGCCACTCTTGTGCTGGTGACTATTGGAGAGTCCCTTCTACATGCCAAGTGCTAAACTGGGTACCACCACACAGACATCATCTTTTGTAACCTCCCGACAACCCTGTAAAATTGTACTGTAATGACTTAACAGATGAGAATGCCAAGGCTCAGAGGTTAAATACTTGTCCAGAGTCAAAAAGTTATGAAATGAGGATGGGGTGATTGGACCTAGAGCCATCTTGAAAAGCTATCATTTGGATAAAGGTCTAGAATTCCAACCTCTGATAGTAAGAGTAAGTCCAATCAAAATTGTATCATTGGCAAAACTCATCTGTAAGACCAAGTACTTATCTTATTGCTATACCAGCCCTGCCAGGGCTGGACTTAAATTTCTAAGGCCAAGCTGTCCAATAGCCATCATGGTGAGACATACGGGTCATTTTTAATTTTTGAGAAGCCAAATTTTAAAATCCAGGTGAAATTAATTTTAACAATATATTTTAGTTAACTCAATACTGTATTGAAAATATCATTTCAACTGATAGCCAATTTCAAAGTTATTCATGAGATACCTGACATCCCGTTTTTCACATTGAGTCATCAAAGGACTCTATATATTCTACAGTTACAGAACATTTCAACTTGGACCAGCCACACTTTGCATCTTCAATAGCCACATGCATCCACCATACTGCATAGCGAGAGGTTAGAGGCCCTAGGCATCAGAAAGGTTATGTGGGCTCCCACTCATTCACCCACCTATGAAAGTCAAAATAATAAGAATGCGATATTACTCAAGCATAAAAAAGCATGAAATTGGACCATCTGTAGAGACATGGATTGACTAGAGTGTGTCATATAGAATGAAGCAAGCCAGAAAGAGAAAAACAAATATTGTATATTAACACATATATGTGGATTCTAGGAAAATGCTATAGGTGAACTTATTTGCCAAGCAGAAATAGAGATACAGATAAAGAGAACAAACATATGGACCCCAAGCAGGGAAGGGGTGGTGGAATGGACTGGGAGATTGAGATTGACTTAGATCCACTGCAATATAATGCAGATAGCTAATGAGAACCCACAGCATAGCTCGGGGAAGTCTACTCAGAACTCTGTGGTGAGCTAAATGGGAAGGAAATCCAAGGGAGAGGGGATATGTGTATAAGGATGGCTGCTTCACTTTGATACACAACAAGAAACTAATACAACATTGTAAAACAACATTGTACTCCAATTAAAAAAAAAAAAAAAGAATGCTATACCATAAAATAACAATTGATTTTTCCAAATATCGCTAAACTGGCAGATTTCCTTTTCACATCTTTGGTGCTTATGCTTCCCTGGCTCCTAAGTACCTTGGACCCTTGGTCTGGGTCTTGGTTAACCCAAACCCTTGACACTGACCCTCCGTTAGGCCTTCCTCTCAGGGCTCTGTGAACCCCCATCCCAGCAGGTCCCTCCTGTAGATAATGCCTTAATCTGATAGTGCACGGACCCCAACATTCATTATCCTCTCAGAAATGCAAAAGGAGGTTTCCCATTTCTCCTTCCAAAAAATACAGAAACGGGTCTTAGAGGGAGAAGCTGCCATGGAGCTGTTGGAGGGTGGCTGTGGCTGGCCTTGAGGCCTTCTGAGAAGTGGTCACTCATCAGGGAGGGTAACAGGGAGATCGCTTCAAACCCAGCAGAGACTCAGCTCCCCACCATCCTGCTGAGACTCAGCTCCGTGTCTTCCCAGAAAAGTGCCGGGAAAGCCAAAGTCAGCAGGCTCTCGGCCCTCCGAGGCTGACGGTCACCGGGCTCTGACCTCGACTGTGTAATTACTGCGTCCTATGCACAGTCAAGGCTGAGGTTCCTTCTTTCCTCATTTAAAAAAAAAAAAGTCTTTCCCAGAATTGCTCGGGACTGGCCCTGGTGCCTCAAACCATTGTAAATGTTTACAGGAAATTGTTCCCCTGCACGGACTGCTTGTGTGATACACATACTGTGAAATATAAGATGAGGTCACCCTTCAGTAAACCGCTTCTTGGTCCGGCAGTGGAAACAGCTCCCCAGATAAACCCGATGCCCGGACTCAAAGAGCTTGAGGGGTCAAGTCATTTCCACCCACCTCCAGGCTCCCCACCACCTCCAGGCTCACCCCCACCTCCAGGCTGCTGCTAGGCCAGCCCCAGACAGCTCTGCTCTCCTTCTAAGAAGTATTGCAGGAAGGAAAGTCTTAAAAGCCTTGCTTTTAAAATGTTAACTCTATTGTCCTGAATTATGCAGATAAAGGTTGACCAAAGCTTCGGAGCAGAGGATTTCCTGTTGGTCCCTACAGGCTTCCTGGGGGGCTGAGGGGTAAAGAATCTGCCTACCAGTGCAGGAGATACAGGAGACTCGGGTTCGATCCCCAGGTCGGAAAGATTCTCTGGAGAAGGAAATGGCAACCCACTCCAGTATTCTTGCCTGGAGAATTCCATGGACAGAGGAGCCTAGCAGGTTACAGACCATAGGGTCAAAAAGAGTCCAACACAAGCACACACACACACGTCACATCACCCGCTACGTACAGAGGGCCTGAGTAGAGCACACAGCTTCACACCCATGCGGAGACCAGCTCCGTCAAAATGCAGTGCAAACGTCCCCGTGCATTTAAACACTCCTTCACTCAGCAAGTCAGGTCTGATGAATGCTGCGAGTCTTCTGTGTGGAGATTGCAATGAGCAGGGCCCCCTGCTCCCATGGAACTTGCAGTGAGGGATGGCAGAGACAGGACGGAGGAAGAGGAAGGGCAATAGGACAGACCAGGAAGGAGAGCCCATCTCTTCCCAGGAAACTCCAGCGAGTTGAGTCCTGAAGGAGGAACGGAAGTGAAGGTGAGGAGCGCAAAGCTAACAGAAGGCCTTGCAGGCAGAGGGGAGAGTCCAGGCTGTTGTTCTGGATCTAAAGGGGCCTAGATGGAATGGTTTGAATCAGAAGGGTGAGCAGGCTGATCTGCTCAGCAGAAAGGCCAATCAGGACAGCGAATTCTGACCAGAAAAAGTGAGAGTAAGGCAGGATCCCCATGGAGCAGCCCATGTGGGAAAAAAAAAGGAAGGGGTTGGATTCAGAGAATTTTTTATGAGAAAAAATAATCCCTTCTGAGGTGAGATTTCCAGCACTCAGAGGTTAAGAAGACATCATGTCGCAGAGGAAGTAACTGCATACAGATTCTGGAGGCGAGGCTGCAGGAGGAAATGAGGAGGGACAGCAGAAATAGCTTTGGGAGTGAGTCGGAATGAGGCAGGCAGCGAACGCTATTTTTGCAAGTGAGCTCATCCTAAAATTTTCTGTTTCTCCAGCTGGAATCAAAGAGCTAGATCTTCCTGGAATTGTAAGGGTGGAACTAGTCCTTGAGACTACTCAAACGGTCCACGGACATGGAGCTGTGGCTGTCCCTAGGAGCAGCACACAGCCCTCCAACCGCTGGGTCAGCGCAGTCTTTCTAAGTCCCGGCACTGACTTTCCAAATAGAGTGATGAGGGCCGGTGCGAGAGTCAAACACTTCAAGTCCTTGCCAGCACATGCTGTTCGCAGATAGCAGGCATGAGAGGAGGGCTAGGAACAGGCAGGAACGCTCCAGAATCTGATGATTTGTCATGTGGTTTAAGGGTGGAGCCCAGGACTTGAACCCAGTCTGAAAAAATTGAGTTCAGGGTTTGTTGATCAAATAGTCTTTTTCATTCCCATATTTGCAACCCCTGGGACATCTTTTCTACTCTGTGCGTGCATGCGTGCTAAGTTGCTTCAGTAATGTCCAACTCTTTGCCATCCTATGGCCATAGCCCACCAGACTCCTCTGTCCATGAGATTCTCCAGGCAAGAATATTGGAGTGGGTTGCCATTCCCTCCACCAGGGGATCTGCCCCACCCAGGGATCGAATCCACATCTCTTACATCTCCTGCATTGACAGGAGAGTTCTTTACTGCTAGAGCCACCTGGGAAGCCCCTTCCCACCCTGCGTCCAGGTTCTAAAAAGGATGCACTGCCCTTCTTCCTTAGTCATTATTGTTTCGGTATTGATCACAAATCCGCCTGCAATGCGGGAGACCTGGGTTTGATCCCTGGGTTGGGAAGATCCCCTGGAGAAGGGAAAGGCTACCCACTCCAGTATTCTGGCCTGGAGAATTCCATGAACTGTATAGTCAGTCCATGGGGTGGCAAAGAGTGGGACACTGAGCAACTTTCACTTTCACCTATGATGAACAACGATTACTTTGAGCACCAGGGGAAAAGTGTGGTTCAGATGAGTCTAAGGGGTAACTACCCCCTCAAGCTACCAATTAGGACTTTTCTCTGAAATTAACAAGTTTATGAAAGGGTTTGATATTGTAGCAATTTGGGCCTTTTGTCTTAACCTCTTCCACTTCATTTTAAGCACCTGGAGGCCAAGGAACATACCATATTTGTTTTTACAGTGGTTTTTTTTTTTTTGAGGTATAAGTCACACACCATACAATTCAACCATTTAAAGTGTTCAGTTGTTTTTAATGTATTCAGTTGTTTTTAATGTGGTGATGTATGAAACCATCACCATGGTCAATTTAGAACATTTTCATCACCTTAAAAAGAAACTTCCTACACTTGAGCTATCACTGCTCTGCCCACCCCACCTCCAGCCACTGTTCTACTTTCTGTCTTAATATACATTTCCCTATGCTGGACTTCCATATAAATGGAATCATAATACTTCAATTCCTGTGTTTGGTTTCTTTCACTCACCATGACGTGCTTAATGTCCATTCATATCATCAAATGTATCAGTACTCTATTCCTTTTTCTGGCCAAGTAATATTCCACCAAATGAATACGGCACAGTTCATTTACCCATTATCCACTGATGGACATTCAAGTGGTTTGCACCTTTTGACCACTATGAATGATGCTGCTGTGAACATTTGAATTCAAGTTTCGTGCGGACATAAGTTTTCATTTCTCCTCCATTTATGTTGACGAGTGAAATTAAGGGATAAACTGTATTTGTTCCTCTTTCTACTACAATGCCTAGTACTGTGTTTTATGCAATGTGAGACCTCAGTGGATACTTGTTACGTGAATAAAGAGAACACAGTTATCAACACAAGATATTAAAGTCAAAGGGTCCATCTAGGTTCTACCAAGGTCTGTGACCTCTACCCTGGCTTCTCTAGCTGGACCAAATAAACTTCCATATTGTTTCCTGCTCACTGTGGTTTTGTTTCTTTCTCCTGCACTTTAGGAACCGATGAAGCCGCCATCATTGAAATCTTATCAAGCAGGACATCGAATGAGAGACAACAAATAAAACAAAAGTACAAGACAGCATACGGCAAGGTGATGCCAAGGGTCCTCAGCCATGCGCACATGGCCTTGGTCTTAACTGTCTCTTCTGCTTCCTTTGTGTTCCCAAGACAGTGAGGGATACCTTTAAAGCTTTATCTAGTTAGCCCAGGAGAAACAAAACAAGACAACTATTTAGAGCTTTAATTGACTTCAGAAAAACTGAAATGGCCTTGTCAATAGCCTGTAAAATCAATATTAACTCATTGCTTTTTCAATTGACTTCTTTTTAAATTAATCCCTCATTTTTTCCCCCATTCTTTTGGACTAATTCCACATATTAACGTATAGATAGGCCAGTAATTTGAAAATCAGCTTTCACGGGAGGGTCTTTATATAAGAATTCTTCATTTATTCAGGTGTCTTCGAAAATGATATATTCTTCATAAATGACCATTACAAAAACTAAAAAACCAAAAAGCGAAAACACTCTGTTTCATTAAGCAGCAACACCTTTTCCTTTCTTTACATTTCTTTCATTCTTATTGTTGAAAGTGTTATGTATAGAAATCTTTAAGAATATATTATCCTTTCTACAGTATTTTCTTCATTAATATATCATTAACACAATTTAACGTTTTCTTGATGTCATTAGAATGATCAGTTTACAAAATAAATATTAATTATGCTGCATTCTAATTCCAAATTTAGAAAATCTTTACAGTGTCCATAATTATATGTATAATTAGATACAGAGATAGAAATGGACTTTCTTACTTATTTGTCGCTGGGCGGGCAACCATCTCTCCAGGCTTGGTCCCCTCACAAATACAATGATAAATTTGCCTCCCATCTCAGGTTGCTGGGCGAATCAGACAGGGGAATGCTGGCACCTTCCAGCAAAGGGAAGCCCTGATAGGGATGGCTGTTTCCATCTTACAGAGAGGAAAGTGGAGCTCATCTATTTAAATGACTGATGCAAAACCACACACTTAGTAAGAAAAAGAACCAGGCCCCGAGTCTAAGTCTTCCACCTCCAGGGCCAGCCATCGCGTCTGGAGAACCCCTTGCCGTAAGAGGAGGAGCAGTTTATTTCTGCGTTGAGTGGTCCAGACAGCTGTGCGTTTGTCATTTTTCCTGCTTCTCTCCGCCCAGCGAGGCTTGTCAATGCCATTCATTGATGACACTGGTGAAGACAAGTGAAGCTTCAGTTTAGCTGCTTTGAATTGAATTGAATGACATTGAACTTTCACCCTTGTCAGTGTGCCTGACTGTAGCAGCCCCTCAAGCACTGCGTCTACTTCTATCCTGCCAATATGGAAAGTCAGGCACAGGCTTCTCAAGCTGTGGTGTAAAATCAGAGTGTGTGTGTGTGCTAAGTCATGTCTGACTCTTTGCAACCCAACAGACTGTTGCCCATAAGGCTCCTCTGTCCATGGGATTTTTCATCAAGAACACTGGAGTGGGTTGCCATTTCCTCCTCCAGAGGATCTGCCTGACCCAAAGACTGAACCTGTGTCGAATGTGTCTCCTGCATTGGCAGGAGTATTCTTGATCACCGCACCACTTAGGAAGCAGTAAAATAAAAGTAAACAGGTACAAAGTCAGAACCTTGGGCTCTGTTAGAGTGGGCACACTATAGCACAAAATCTGGAATACCTACATCTGCCAATCATTTTTTTTTAACTTTCCAATTCTCAGCTGTGTAGCAGATGGCTGAGACTACCAAAGAAGTGACTGAGAATCATATCACTAGAAGACATCTCTTGTCATTGTCGTGGTTCAGTTGTTCAGTCATGTCCAACTGTTTTGCAACCCTATGGACTGTAGTCTGCCAGGCTCCTCTGTCCATGGGGTTTCTCCAGGAAAGAATACTGGAGAGGGTTGCCATTTCCTCCTCCAGGGCATCTTCCTGACCCAGGGATTGAACCAGCATCTCCTGCATCAGTAGGCAGATTCTTTACCACTGAGCCACCAGGGAAGCCCTGGAAGACATTAGAGACAAACAAATCTAAATCCCCAAGTCAACTGAGCTCCAAAGAGACAAAGCATCCCATGGTGACACAGCTAGTTAGCAGGAAACCAGGGTTAGAGCCAAGGTATCCTGAGCTGGCTCCTATGTCCAAATAGAATGTAAACACACAGGGGTTTGTTTTCATGCTTGTGGCTTCTAAGAGCAAGCAGCTGGAATCTCTCTTCTCTGCAGTTCTACATAATGCCCATCTGACTTGAAAAACGATTTCCAGTCTTCGGTTGAATCCACACCAGAGCACTGGCCAGAGGCCTGTCTTTACAAGGTCAGGGTTAGATGCAGCAACTGCCATGGGATGAAGCTAGTAATATTAACATCACAACCCACTTTTGAGGCAGCAGATCCCAGGGCCTCGGATAAAAATCTTCTGGGTTTTTCTCCCAGATCTGGAACTCAAAGGTTCATTTGAGGAATAGTTGATTTGCCTTCTCTCTGAAAGTTTCATCAACATAGAATAATAATAACAGCAATAATAATAATCACTTACTGAACATCAAAAATGTGCCAGGCACTGTGTTCAGTGTCTACAAGGACTGTCTCATTTAATTCTCCCAACAACCCTAGGAAGTGAGTCTTACTATTCTCCCCATTCTTCAAAGAAGGAAACCGATAGATGATGAAATTAGGCGCATTTCCGAGGTCACAGAATTCCATGACTGTGTTGTTAGCCATCATGCCTGGAGCTGAGTAGCCAGACCCACTTCGAGCTGTAACTTGGTCTATCGGCTTCCAGTCTGACCCACACGGAGCTGTCTCTCTGCATGAAAGTCCTGCTTTAAGGTCCTTCATTTCGGTTGGGACAACTCTAGCTGGACTGAACGTCCATTCTTGACCCTTTTCTCATTAAACCATCTAGTCAGAGGGAGGCAGGCAGGAGCAGGCAGTCTACTCGTGATTAGGGGGGCTTGCCAAAAACAGGATGCCAGGAAGAATTTCATGAACTTCCCTTTCCCAACCTGAATTCTTTCCCACATGTGTCCCTTTCAGGATTTAACAAAACACCAAAGTGGCTTTACATGGAGTTTGCCCAGGACAGTCTCCCTTTATTCCTGTTGTCCCCCTGTGACAACAGGGGACAACTATTAGTAGAGCCCCCCTTTCACTCTCAGGGCTTCCCTGGTGGCTCAGCTGGTGAAGAATCCATCTGTCAATGCAGGAGACACAGAGATACAGGTTCGATCGCTGGGTCTGGAAGATTCCCTGCAGAAGGAAATGGCAACCTACTCTAGTATTCTTGCCTGGAAAATTCCATGATAGAGGGGCCTTGTGGGCACAGTCCATGGGGTCACAAAGAGTTGGACACAACTGAGCACGCATGTGCTTTCCCTCTCAAAAGCACCCCCATCTGGCCAATGAATGATCCAGTCTACTGGAGAGGACAACTGTGTTAGTCCTCTCTATCCAAGTGTTTGTAGACGAGTCCTTTATCTTACTGAGGTTCAGTCCACGGGGATAAAGCAATAAATACCTCTCCTCTTAGGGCTGTCTTGATCAATGAGAAGGCTCTCTGAACCCTAAAGTGTTCTGCAAATGCTTGCTGTCATTGTGACTCATCTTCAGTGTCCCCAGCAGATGGATGGGCAGTCGGGTGATCACTGTCCTCCAGAGAAGGTCGCCCACCCCTGTAGAGCTCCTGTCTAGAGCGTGCCCTGGGCATCCACGGAAGGTGTCCAGCCGCTCCTGGGGTCGTGCCATGCGGAAAGCAGACACCTGTCCTTCTGACCTCAGGCCATTCTCAGTCAGGACTCCCACCGTCTCCCCACAGGACCTGGAGGAGGTGCTCAAGAGTGAGCTGAGTGGAAACTTTGAGAAGACAGCCTTGGCCCTTCTGGATCGCCCCGAGGAGTATGCTGCCCGGCAGCTGCAGAAGGCCATGAAGGGCCTGGGCACAGACGAGGCAGTGCTCATCGAGGTCCTGTGCACGAGAACCAATAAGGTGAGTCCCAGCTGAGCCCCCAGGGAGCGTCCACATGCCCGTCAGAGAGGGTTACAGCAGCCAGAAGGGAAAGTGCTCCTAGCCATCCCCTCCTCTGGCGAGCAAATGTCTGGGCAAGCAATGTGCCCACTTGGTTCACACTGGAGAGACGCCTCTTCCAATCTTCTGATGGTCAGTTTTGGTGTGACTGCCCCTGGCTTGACAGGATAGAGCCTTACAGAAGAGCTGTGTCAATCATGTTTTATTTTTCTAAAGAGATGCACGGTTTCATATGTGGGATATGAGTCCTACTTTACCTGCCCAGCCTAACTTTGCAGGTCTCCTAGCACCAATACTGCAATTAGCAATCCAAGTGTGGATGCAGGGAGCAAAGGAACGAGGCAGAGTGGTGGAAATGTGAAGGGCATCCCAGGGAACACCTGGGGCTGCCACCACCTTCCCAGAGGTTTCCATGTCCTTCTATCAGCAGCCCTCTCCCCTCGTCCCTTGGGTACATGCCATCATCTCAGGAGCTAAAAAGGACATTTGTGAAGGCCCATTCATCTTTGTTTCCAGAACCCAGAGGGGCCGTGTGTGTGTGTATTAGTTGCTCAGTCATGTCCAACTCTTTGCGACCCCATGGACTGTAGCCCGCCAGGCTCCTCTGCCCATGGAATTATCCAGGCAAGAATACTGGAGTGGGTTGCCATTCCCTTCTCCAAGGGATCTTCCTGATCCAGTGATCAAATCCCGCTCTCCTGCATTGCAGGCAGATTCTTTACCATCTGAGCCACCAGGGAAGTCCGGGGACCATGGACTTCATCAAGAGTAAAAAGGGTCCCCAGGTCCTTCTTTGGACCTCTTCTTCTGCAACATCTTCCTCCCTCTTCTGCAACATCCGTCATGTAGAGTGGGAGGTCCAGCAAGGAAATTGCCAAGAAAACCCAACAGTTCTGATTCCTCCAGGGAGGAAACAGAAGCAGCGCCTGGAGCAGACGGCGAGGAAAACCACCCCAGCGCTCTGATGCTACTGGGCTGTTAATACTTAGGCCCCAAATGTCGATGATCCAGGCTCGTTCCTTCTGCTCAGCCTGTGCTGTCCAGCCCGTTACCCAAGTCACCACCGGGATCCAGGCTACAGGAGCAAACCCCTTTCCTGAACATCCCTGGACTCCTCTTCTTCCCATAGATAATAAAACCCCTCTATTTGGGTTTAGGATGGTGGTTTAGAGGAGCGTTAGCACAGGCAGATGGCATTGCTTCTGTCCAATAACCACACAATTCTCCTTACTCAGTATCCCCATCCTTTCCAGAAGCACCAAAGTGCCAATGACCAGACAGCCAGTATCTGGGCAGCCCCCTTTGGCCAGAAGGTTAATTTGGTCATTCTTTTTCTAATCACATTTGTCCCCATGTGGTTCACCCTCAACCTAGTTTCCTTGGGGTCCTGGTCTCAAATAATGAGCAAGGCTTTTTTTTTTTTTTTCCCCAATGAAATAGATCTGACAGTAAAAAGGAGAAAAGCAGGGAGAACGCAGGCGACAGGTTCAGGCAGATCCTGGTAGTGGGTTGGAAGGAGGAGAAAGGGGAGGGGGCTGCAGAGTCTCGGGTGTTCAGCCCCCACCTCCTCCTACCCCTTCCCGCCCACCACAGCAACACCCACCTGGCTCCTCATCTTCCATCAGACCGACTCCCTTCTCCCCATCGCTGCCTCACAACTTTCACTTTAAACAGTTTGTGGGAGACGCTGTGGGGAGACACTGGCTCTTATATGCTGCTGATGCAAGTGTAAACTGAGGCAGCTCCCAAGTGGGCCCCTCGGGACAAGCCATTGAAATATACAACCACACACAGCTTTATGACTTCACTTTATTGCATTTTTACAAACTGAGTGTGTGCACCAATGCTTCTTGGAGCAGGTCTATCAGCATAATTTTTCCAACAGCGTTTGCTCACTTCTTGTCTCTGTGTCCTATTTTGGCAATTCTCACAATATTTCAAACCCTCCCCTGGCAGAAAGACGATGACTCGCTGAAGGCTCAGATGATGGCTAGCATTTTTTAGCAATAAAGTATTTTTAAATTAAGGTATGTACATTGTTTTTTCAGACACTATTGCACACTTATTAGACTATAGTAGAGTGTCAGCATAACTTTTTTCTTTTTATTTTTTTAACCTTTTATTTTATATTGCATTATAGCTGATTAACAATGTTGGGATAGTTTCAGGTAGACAGCAAAAGGACTCAACCGTACATATACATCAATGTAACTTTTGCATGTACTGGGAAACCAAAAGATTCATGTAGTTCACTTTATTATGACACTCGTTTTATCAGGGTGGCATGTGCCTGTAAGGCAGTCCTTCCCAGCACACACCCTAGGGAGAGACTTGCACTGTAGTACATAGCGAATTGTTGACTGAGTGCAGCCTTGTTTGAAGTAGAGAAAAATTGGAAACAGCCTAAATGTCCATCAGTCAGAGGCTGGCTAAATAAACTGGGGCTTACTGTAGGATGGAACATTTTGTCTCCATCTAAAAAAAAAAAAAATGCTAGGTGACTAATTGTGCATAAGCATAGCTGGACCTTAAAGACCTATTACTGAGTGAAAAAAATAAATTGAACAAATACATACAGTATTCCAGTTTTTAAACACATACACAAAACAATTCTATATATTTTCAGTAGCACAAACATATATGTACAAATGCAAAGGGAAAATATGCACAGAATTTCTAAACCTGGCTCCCTGGGGGGAAGACGGGGAGTGAGATGGAGCAAGAAGGCAGTGAATGACTATGTTAGCTTAGGGACTTCCCTGGTGGTCCAGTGGTTAAGACTGCCTTCCAGTGTAGGGTGTGTGGGTTCGATTCCTGGGTGGGGAGCTAAGATCTTCATGGCCAAGAAACTAAAACATAAAACAGAAACAGTATGGTAACAAATTCAATAAAGACTTTAAAAGTGATCCACATCGAGGAATCTTTAAAAACTAAATCAGCTTAGCTGTAATGCTTTCTCTTTTAACTAAGGATGTGTATGTGTGTTAGTCGCTCAGTCGTGTCCGACTCTTTGTGACCCCATGGACTGTGACCCAACAGCTCTTCTGTCTGTGGGATTTCCCAGGCAAGAATACTGCAGTGGGTAGCCATTCCCTTCTCCAGGGGATCTTCCCGACCCAGAGATTGAGCTCTCCCACGCTGCAGGCAGATTCTTTACCACCTAAGGCACCAGGGAAACCCCTTATCTCCACATAGCCAGGGACTTGCTGACTTGCTCTAGGCTTGGACCTTGACCTTCAGGGACTGCCCCCTTTGGAGGAAGTCATGAAGGCATCCTGTGTCCAGAAACAGGCTCTGCCTCTTATCTTGGCTGGTGTCTGCCTATCTTATCGATGAACCCTGCTCTGAAGTATTGATTTTTTTTTTATTATCTTTCCTAGGAAATCATTGCCATTAAAGAGGCCTACCAAAGGTGTAAGTGACCTTTTGTTCTGACTTTAGATAAAGAATGCTTCTTGCAAACTACCTGTGGGAAGCTAAATCTGCTTCCTCTCCTCCTTTCTTCTTCCCCTAAAGTGTTTAACAAGAGCCTTGAATCAGATGTCAAAGGTGATACAAGTGGAAGCCTAAAAGGAATTCTGGTCTCCCTGCTACAGGTAAGAGTAAAGATGCTTTATAATCTTGAGAAATAGCCCTTGGCAACAGGCAACCATGATGTAAAAGGCAATGTAGATAATAAACATTTCCTTCTCTTATTAAACTGCTACGGATGAACCACCAACCTGTCTTCTGTCCATCCAGCTCTTCTGAAATTATTCAGTGGAGATTTCCCCCCTCGTAACAATCTGCCTTGTCATTTGCAGTCTACAATCCCTTTCTGTTAGTGAGCCATCTCATTAAGCATTGCCATTTCACTTTGCCAGTAAGGAACCTCTAGGTGTATACACAGTAAGACATAGCCCGGGAGCAAGAGCCAACTCATCTGACCCCAAATAGGGTCCTTTTCATGATACAATTAACTTCCAGGCTTCACCCTGAGTCTAAGCCTGTAGGAACCGCTTGGCCAGGAAAGCAGGGTTTTCAGAACTGTCCCTGCGAGGAAGCAGCCCCCGGGCCTCCAGCCAGATGGCCTCTGACCTCTCACTGACACACCCATCTTTCTGAGCTTTGTGTGTTTCCTCTGATTACTCTCCATGTGGAGAGATCAATAGCAGAGAACACAGAGTAAGCTTGAGCTATAGCAGGAAGACTACATGAATGCTCTTCTGCCACATAACAAACTACTGCAGACTTAGCAACAACACGGACCTATGATCTAGCAGTTTCCATGGGCCAGGGCTCCTGTTACAGGTTAGTTGAGTCCTTGGCTCAGGGTCTCAATGGGCTGGAATCAAGGGCTGCCATCTCCTGTGAGGCCTGGGGTCCTCTCCTGAGCTGACTGGCCGTTTTCAGATTTCAGTTCTCTGTGGCTGTAAGACTGATGTTCCTGTTTTCTTGCTAGCTGTCAACTAAAAAGACCCTCAGTTCCTAGAGGCTACACAGTCCCTTGTTACGTGGCCCCAGAGAGAGTTCAGAGCATGGCTATATGGTTTCTTCCAGACCAGTGTGAGCTCATCTCTCTGACTTCTTCCATCTCTGACCTCTCAGAGCTCACCTGATTGGCTCAGACCTACCCAGGACAACTGATTAGGGACCTTAATTACATCTGCAAACATCCCTGGTGCCACATAAACATAACACCATCTCAGGGGTGATACCTCACCATGTTTACAGGTCTTGCCCACACTCAAAGGGAGGGGATTAGACAAGAGAGTGGGCCATCGGGGTCACCTTAGAATTCCACCTGCCACTAAGGGCTTACGTGAGACCTCCAAGACCTTCCATGACCAACATCCGGGTTCTTCAGAACGGGGACCCTGAGAAATGCAACTTGATATTTTGGAAGGAAGACGGATAGCTTCCCAGAAGACTCATTCTAGGGGGACATCATGAGGTTTCTTAGAGGTCAGACGGGTTTGTGAGTGACCCTGGTTTCTACAAAAAAAAAAAAAAAGGAAAAATGTGCTGTCACAGAAGCTACTCTGTTTATCAGTTGTGCCCAAAAGATGGCAGCAAAGAGCAGTGCTGCCACTTTGCCAGGCTGGGTCTAATTTTCAGGCCACCGCTCTGAAATCACCCCTTCTCGAAGACTTTCCCTTTTTTGTTTTCTGTGGTCAAGCAGGAACTCAAGTTAATAACAATGTGTTGATTTTTCGAGGCTAATCGTGATGAGGGAGACAATGTGGACAAAGACCTAGCTGGGCAGGATGCCAAAGAGCTGTATGACGTAAGTGTGCGGGCGTGCCAGTCTCTGCAAATGGTTTTCTTTCATTTAACACGATTTTCAACAATTATGTCTTTCTTTTATGTGAATTGGAATTACTTGGGAAATAACTAAGATCTTGAAAGTATTTTTCATCTATACTGTCTTCGTGAACCTAAAAGAATTGCTTATTCTAATCTTTTACTCTGGGGTTAACCACCTCAGATCCATTTTGGAGTAAGGGGATGTATAAATAATATAAATAGATAGGTGAGGTATACTTGTGGGTTAGAAATTGAAAGCATTAGGTCAATCAATATGACTTCTCTTCAGTGTATGTTTTATTGTTTCCTGTGAGTGAGGCCTGGTCACAGCTGTGTATATTTGGTCTTTTTGCAAAAGTTGTTTTCAAAATGTTTGCACTCGGTCCTCTAGGCAGGGGAAGGCCGCTGGGGCACTGAGGAGCTTGCCTTCAATGAACTCCTGGCCAAGAGAAGCCACAAGCAGTTACGAGCCACCTTTCAAGCCTACCAAACTGTAAGTGATTCAGCACTAAGGCAAGGAGTTCACACAGTAACAGAGTCTCAAGTTATTTTTAAAAGAAGCCAAGATCTGGGATACGGAACTGAGCGGTGGGAGCAGGGGCGGGGGGTGTCTTTTATAACAGTAGTTCTCAACCACAGATAATTTTGCAAACCCTAAGGGATATTTGGGGCTTCCCAGGTGGCGCAGTGGTAAAGAATCTGCCTGCCAATGCGGGAGATGCAAGAGACTCAGGTTTGATCCCTGGGTTGGGAAGATTCCCTGGAGGAGGGCATAGCAACACACTCCAATATTCTTGCCTAGCAAATCCCATGGACAGAGAAGCCTGGTGGACTACAGTCCTAGGGTCACAGAGAGTTGGACATGACTGAGCACACACACACGCGCGTGCACACAAGGAATTATTTGATCATGTCTGGAAATATGTCATAACCAGGTGTGTTGGGGGGAGCAGTGCTATTGGCATCTAGAGGGTCAAGACCAGGGATGCTGTTAAACATCTCACAATGAACAGGACAGCTCCCCACAACAGGCACCCATTTGGCCCCAGTGCAGTGCTGAGGCTGGGAAACCCCACTTTGCAGCAGAGGCTAGGACAGCAGGTCAAGTTTAGGAGCAAAGCCCTAGAGTCAGAGGACCCAGGTTCAAATCCTGGTTTTACTGTAACAAGTGAACAGACGTCTCCATCCTCATTTATGAAAAGAGACCCTGAACATCATCTTTCCAACCTCATGGGATTATTTTAAGAGTTAAATAAGATGAATATAAAAGGCTCAGGACAGTATCTGGCTTGTAGTAAGCATACAAATGTTTGCCCTTATTTTTATTCCAATTGACAATTGGCTAGACAGTGCCTGAGACAGATACAATAATACCTCAGAGATACGTTCCTGAAAAGATGTGTACAAATTGCTCTTATACAATTATTTTTTAATCTGATGATCATTTTAAGCCAACAAGGTGAGTTAGCTATTTCAAGGCACTTAGTAGTTAGTCCCTCCCTGAAAATCAGTCTTTAATTCCAAGAAGGCTTTTGTGGAATATCAGATATTTTGGGGTCTAGTATTTTTTATTTGTGGAGTGTTTTTAACTATTCAAAGCACATCTGTGCCCTGTGTCTCATTTCAATTTCACAACAATACTGTAACTCGAATGTAGGCTCAACAGCCATTGTTACCCACAACTGCTGGACAAGGGAAATCTTTTATGAGTAAGGAGCCATCTGTAACTTATCAGGACCACACAGTAAGTCAGTAGCAGAAAGTGGATGAGAGCTCCAAGATTCCCCAGCCTGAGCTCCTACCTCGGCTAGAGCTGGCCGCTCCTCACTCAGAATAGCGTTTCCGACGTGTTGCCAGCAGATGAAAAGACAAGAAAGCTTTGGAATTTTATCATTACTGTATATAAGCCTTTAGGGCCCTCTGCTTTCAAATCGTGCCCAGAGTCCTGATCAAAGGCAGCTCACCCTGAACTCCCCTGGCCTTTGGGCCTGGAGCTAAGTAGCCTGAGCTGGAAGCCTTCTCCATGACCTAGAGCCTCTTCCCATTAGACAGGGGCCATGGATGGAGGTTCTTGGGGTGGTTGTCATTGGGCATCACTATAGAAACACACATACATGTGTGTGTGCACGTGTGTGTACACATGAGTTACTGACGATCTAAGGATACTCCCTAAGCCAATTGTTCTTAAAGTTAATCCTGAATCAGCTGAATCAGTATCACTTGAGAACATACTTAAAACAAGAATTCTTAATCCCCACCCTGGATCAACTGAATCAGATTCCCTGAGGTTGGGGTCCTACAATCTGTGTTTTAATAAATCTTCTAGATCCTGAAGCATGTTAAAGTTTAAGAAGTCTGCTCTAGGCTACTAGCTGTATGACCCTGGACAAATTACTAAGGGTTCTGTGCCTCAATTTCCCCATCTGTAAAATAGGGATAATAATGTACCTGCTTCACAGAGTCAGTAAGGATTAAATGAATAACAGATTTAAAGCATTTAGTGCTTGGCATGCAGTAGGTGCTCAGCTAACATTAGCAGTTAGTAGGAATCTCCCTGTGTGAACCAATAGCATCAAAAACCAGCTGAAACTCAGATGGAAAAGAAGACAATCTACTGATCTGAGGATTCTTTACATGAAACCAGCTTTAAAATGCTATTAATACCTATTTGCCTATTCCAAAAAACCTTGCTGGAACATCATTCTTCTTCATCTTTATCACTGATTTTGAGGGTTCACCATGACCATGATCTTGGGAATTTGGCTCCATAAATTTTCTCATGGTCTCTGGCTAAAAGCACTAATATGCTAGAGTCAGATCATTGAAGTCTATTATGTGACATAGGTTGTGCTGGCATAGAGTTGAATTTTAATTTTTGGCACAAAAACTTTGCCCTTGATTTGTCCTCTAAACTTGAATCTTAACTGCTGACGCTGTCAGAAATCCCAGCCCAAACAACAAAGCTTCCCAACTGTGCTGCATCGTGAAAAGTTATTGCTCTTCACAAGTCTACCAAACACGAGAGGCTTATAGAGTTACGACGTGGCCAAACAGGGCTCAGTGTAAAGTGTAGGTACACATACCCTCAGCCCCAGGTCACTTCCTTCCCACCGCACCCCGCATCACTTCTCCCCTCCCTTTCCAAAGTTTTTCTAAGCCCATTCCAGAGCTTTTAGCCCTTTAACTTTTATAATTAAAACCAGAGTGCCTATGATTCTGCTGCGGGCATGTGGTCAATCAGGGGCACCGGTTTTAAAAGAAAAAAATATCTCCCCTATTCTTCTAATAATCTCTCCACAGACAATGCTACCTGGTAAACTAGAAGCCTCTGAGGCTTGTCTGGAATCCACCCTGGCAATGTGTTTTTGTACTGAGATCACAAAACCGGGTTTTGTCCAAAGAGCCCCCTAAGAATTAAGTGTTCCAGTGGGAAGCATGCCATTTGCAAAGGAGAGTCCTAGTACCTTGGGCCAGTGGATTGTTTTCCATTTGTGTTCAGTGGAGCCTCTGGAGGTGCTTTGGGAGCTATCAGGAGGGGATAGGGTCAAGAGACAGGCAGAGAAGAAAGGACAATGCCATCTCCTTGTAGCTCATAAATAGCGCCCCCTGGAGATGGGCAGCGATGAGACTTAGAGAATGGGAACCTGGCGTCTAGGGCTGGGGTCAGGAACCCCTCCCCCACCTCCCTAGAACAGCTCTGCTTTCCTGCTTTTATCTGTTGTGTAGACTGAGATGCTGTAGAAAATTTAAAAACACTGTTTTGGCCCAGTATTAACAATAAAAACAGAAAGTGGTTTAGTGTGAGGATTTTTTTTTTTTTTTAAGTAAACACAGACCTGTGTGAATACAATCTCCTTTTGTAACACAACCTCCTTCAACAGAACAAGAACGCTGTTCATGGGAAAGTGAGAGCGGTTTCTTCTGAAATACTAGCTCCCGCATCCAACCCCTAAACAACTGAGGACAGCTAAGAAAGGGACAGGACTGAAAGCCCCTCAACCCAACTCCCATCTTATCTAGGTCCACTCCACACCAGACCTCTAGATGGGCCAACTATGATGAGGCGATCAAGCGACGGGTTCATTAAATTCAGACCCTCCTCCCCTGCATCCATCGTGCTCCCACCACAAAGAATATGTTGTTTACCAGGATTTTCAGAATAAGCTCTGCTGGTGTGTCCTCAAAGGCCCCAGTTATTTATAGACTCACAGTTGTGTCATATCCTCAAAAGATAATTTCTAGGAAAGAAGTTTCAGTATTTCTAATGCTTAACTGCATTTCCCAAACCTGAAGGTTCTCCTTTCTCTTTACATGCCTGCCCTGAGCTTGGACCAGGCAGTACTTGTGCTAAGTGTGGTCACAATTTACTCTAAACTTCAGCTTCTATAAATATTTGGAAGGAAACCTAACATGTAATGCTAGCAGAATGATAGGCGAGCTGGGAGTGAATATAAGATCATTCGCAGTCTCCCCAGAGGGAAGGAAATTGGCATTTGACATGGTCAGCCCCCCTACATGTCCCCCACCCTGCTCCTAGCCCACGTAGCCCTATCGTATCAGAAACATTAAACCAAGTCCTTGCCGCGAACTTCACAGCCTCTACCTATGTCGCCCAGACTGTAGCCGCCTGAGCTCCCGGTCTCAGTTTACAACAGAGGATATGATTATAACCACAGCCTCCTGAAAAACTGGAAATGGAAAGAGTTTTTATAAACACATAGGAAACTCACGTACTATAGAAACACAAAGAATGTTGTTTCGGTATTTATTTATTGTTCTTCCACTCCCTGATTCTTACGGAGGAGGAAACTGAGGCTGAGGGAGTGGTCCTGCCTGGGGTCACGTCCATTAGGGGTCAAATCTCCCTCGGCCATGAGAGTCCCCACTTGAATGGTGGGGGAGTACCACCCCCAGCCCTGCAAGGAATGAGGCCAGGTGGGAGTTTCAAAGTTTCCTTGGTCATTGCATGACCAAATCTGGGTGAGTCTTTTCATGGAGGAACAAGCCTCCAGTGCACCACAGCCAAGAGCAAAAGCTGGACTAACAGCAAGACTTTCTCTATCCAGCTCATCGGCAAAGACATCGAAGAGGCCATTGAGGCAGAAACATCAGGAGACCTGCAGAAGGCCTACTTAACACTCGGTAAGTAAAGCCAGGAGAGCCCCTGACTTCGGTAAGGCTCCCTGGAACCAGACTCAGAGACAGAGGTTTGCGTTCAGGAAGACTTCAGGTAATAGTCTGGGAACCACAGCATATCTAAGCAGCCTTGAGAAGGGAGAGAATGGGTGTGATGCAGCTGCAACTGGAACTTCTCTGGTCCCCAGGAAGCCCTGAAGTCAGGATGTCTGAAGTGGAGGCAAGGGTCCCAGGCCTTCACACCCCACACCGAGCAGCTGCCTGGCTGCACCCACAGGGCACGTGCAGCCTCGGGGAAGCCACCTACCTGCTTTGACTCGTAATGCGTACGACCCAGTCACTCCCTCCCTCCTGAGAAGCTGCTCAGCTGTGAGCAGCCAGCATGTAACACTGCCTGAGTGCCAGGGTCCTGAAGACAGAAGCTTTGGGGCACACCACAGCATCCACTACGGTCCCACTGGGACTGTGGGTCCCCAGCAACAACCATCAACAGCCTGGGACCACTGTCTAGTCTCAGGGCCACATGGGCTCACAGGACACACACTAGAAAACACTCAGGTTCTGATCCGTGAACAAGTTTTCGCAGGTGCCTGATGGCTCGAGGGTGACCTTTTCCATTTGTTTCCCTTCAGCATTGGAATGAATGAGGTCTGTTTAGAAAGCAAGGGGGAGGAGACCAGATCATGGCCATGCCAAGCAAACGCCAGGCCCTTCTCTCCAGGCGTTGCCCGTAAGGCAGGAAATAGCAGAGAGATGGGTACTGGGCTGTGACTGGCAGGCTCCTTTCTCATGTCTGCAAGTCCTGGAAGGAAGGCATTGTCCATTGTCCACACTCCAGTGGCGCGGAGGCCAGGGCAGCATCCCAAATGGCACAAGAAATGGAGAGAATATTCCCAGAAGAAGAGGAAGAACCAAAAAAGCAGCCTCTGGAAGCTAAAAAATGTCCTCTTGCTGCCAAACTCTTTTGTTTTCCTTTTTTTTTTTTTATGGGACCTTTGGGAGCAATGTCAGCAATTGATTATTTTTTCAATCCATCAACATTTTGAATTCAAACTAGCAGCTCTGCTGTTGTGATCCAATACAGAGGCCTGAGCATCCTTAATGTTGCTCCTGTCCCACTATGGATACACACAGATGACTGCCCTTAGGATTTTAAGGATGAGTGTCTCAAGTAAACAGAGAGATCTACTCATGGCCCAGCTACAAGGCTCCAAATCCTTTCTGTACTTGCAGTTGTAAAGAATTAGGAAAACACCAGAATTCAGTCAGAAGTTTTATATCAATCTTTATTGATACTAAGTATTACTGGTAATAAAACCATTCAAGTTTGTAACATTTACTTAGCATCTGCCTGGGCCAGGGGTTGTGCCAGGCATGGAAATCAGAGGGAAATATGTCCAGTTCCTCTTCTTAAGAAGCATCAAGTTATGACAAATACACACAAATCAATGGCCTGAACTATAGTAAAGATAAAAATGGGCTTCTCTGATGGCTTAGCAGGTAAAGAATCCACCTGCAAAGCAGGAGACACAAGAGATGCGAGTTTGATCCCTGAGTCAGGAAGATTCCCCTGGAGAAGGAAATGGCAACCCCTTCCAGTATTCTTGCCTGGAAAATCCCCATGGACAGAGAAGCCTGGCAGACTACAGATAGGATTGCAAAGAGTCAGACACAACTGGGCACACATGCATAAGCACAAATGCTCACAGATAAGAGCAATTAGAGCGAAGCAGGTAGAGAGGAAGGAAAGGGCCCATCCGACAGCTGGGGGACTGTGAAATGCAGTAGTTAGGTGGACTCCCCTGGCAGCAAATAAAAAAGAGATCAGAAAAGACCTTGAAAATGAACCACGAAGAGAGTGGAACATGATTCCATAACTAAATTCTCTAGACACTTCCCCACCCTGCTCCTGCCTAACTTGTAAAGATGCCAGTGTGAAGTTAAAATTGAGGAGGAGGTGTTTATGAGACCAAATGTTTCCCACTGCTCACAGTCTCTGGAACAGCTGTTCTCAAAGTGGGGTCTGATGACACCCTGCATCAGAACCACCTGGGGGAAGGAGACGTGAAAATGCAGTTTTCAGAGTCCCAGTCCAGGTCACCCACTTAGAACTTTCAGGAATTCAGCCCAAAGCCACACCTTTACAAGCTCCCCGTGTGGTTGTCTTACTTTCCCTGGAGTTTGAGAATCCCTGCTCTGCATGCCCAGAGGAGCAGGGGACACAGCAGGGCATCTGGCTGCCCTGCACCCACAGCCACAAACAGTTTTATTCCCATATCCTCCTGAGCTGTGTGAGCATGCATGCTAAATTGCTTTAGTCGTGTCTGACTCTGCGTGACCCTGTGGACTGCAACCCACCAGGCTCCTCTGTCTATGGGATTCTCTAGGCAAGAATACTAGAGTGGGTTGCCATGTACTCCTCCGAGGAATCTTCCCGATGTAGGGATCGAACCCGCACCTCCTGTGACTCCTGCTTTGCAGGCGGGTTCTTTACCACTGAGCCGTCTGGGAAATCCTCCCAAGCTAGCCTCATCCAAACTTTTGGGGCATTCCTGAAGCTGTGAACAGCAGGGCTCGTTCACCAGGCATAACCTGTACACAGCAGCAAAGTTGGGAATTTTCTCCCCAAAGTATCAGGAAGAAGGAATCCAAGGGAGAAGTCACCACTAGTGTAGGCTCAGAACACACTGACATCAGGCAGATGATTATTTCAACATCAATTAATACAAATGCATGGCAGAGGGTCCTCAGGAAAATCTTGTGAGGTCACCAGCTCAGAATGCCTGGGAGGGGGATGCCACAGTGAGTCTCAGATACACTGCTCCTCAAATTGCCAGGTTCACCCCCAAAACCACCACCAATTCAGCAGCTTGTGGATTCAGACGCCTGGGTCTGGGCTTCTCCACTGACACTCTGGTGGCCACCACATGACCTAAAAAATAAGGAAACAGACCCCCAAGCTAGACTCTGCTTTCCTAGTTCTGTTCCTCCCTCTGGCTTATAAGCATCAATCCCATTGTCAATTACCTAGAAAACAAGAGTTCTCATTACAGGACATGGTAAGGATGCGCATTCCACACTTATGCTGCATTTATTACTTATTACTTATCCCTAACATCAAAAATTGATGCTTTTGAACTGTGGTGTTGGAGAAGACTCTTGAGAGTCCCTTGAACTGCAAGGAGATCCAACCAGTCCATCCTAAAGGAGATCAGTCCTGGGTGTTCATTGGAAGGACTGATGCTGAAGCTGAAACTCCAATACTTTGGCCACCTCATGCGAAGAGTTGACTCATTGGAAAAGACCCTGACGCTGGGAGGGATTGGGGGCAGGAGGAGAAGGGGACGACAGAGGATGAGATGGCTGGATGGCATCACCGAGTCGATGGACATGAGTTTGGGTAGACTCGGGAGTTGGTGATGGACAGGGAGGCCTGGCGTGCTGCGATTCATGGGGTCGCAGAGTTGGACGCAACCAAGCGACTGAACTGAACATCAAAAATGTTCATTGTTCAAGGCAAAACATCAACAACATAAACAGAAAAGAGTTCATTCCCCCAAAGTGTTAGACTCCTATGAACCTTGGAGGAGGGGGGACAAACCAAGATTTATCCCTAGGAGCAGAGGTACACCCCATTCCCTGATGGGTGAATAGAGACCATACTTTGTTCATTTGTGGACTAGATCATACTTCATTCATTTCTGACTGGGGCAGGGCTCGAAAAGAGCAATTAGCAGCGTCACAGGAAGATGCTGTGTAGACAGGACTAAATATTTCATCAAGCCCACATTCCAGACCACACACGATGAAGGGTGTGGGGATTTCAGAAAAGATTCAGAGATGAAGCTCACACCTAAAACCCAGTGATGAAAAACGAAGGGAAGGAAGTTTGCCTAGCACGGCAGGTCAGAGGATCACAGTGCAACTGAATCAGTCTTCAAGATTATCAAGTTTTATTGTGGAGAGGTTGCCGGCCAGTCTGTGTTCCCCATCGCGGGCTTCCCTGGTGGCTCAGTCGGTAAAGAATCCACCTGCAATGCAGGAGACCTGAGTTTGATCCCTGGGTCAGGAAGATCCCCTGGAGAAGGGAATGGCAACCCTCTCTGGTATTCTTGCCTGGAAAATCCCATGGACAGAGGAGCCTGGCAGGCTATAGTCCATGGAATCACAAGAGTCGGACATGACTTAGAGACTAAACAACCACTGTGTTTCCCCTCTAGACCTGACTCTGGCATCAGAGATTTCTCTTAAAGATGAGAAGGCATTTCTGCTGGTGAGAATTGTGAAAATTGCAGGGAGAGCCTGAGGGTGCCCACAACGCTCCTCCTCCTCCCCAGGGTCTTCAGGGAATAGGAGAGGTTCTTATGTGTCTGAAGGGGACTTGGTCGAAGAGTCGGGTGCCCTGACTGTGGGGGAATCTTCCAGATCCTTTACCAACAGTGTGAAGTCTGCGCCTTTCAAAGGTCATGATTCCATCCGCTCCAAGGGCAGTCAGCTCTGCTCCTCCCCAGCGTCTCTCTGTTCTTGAACAAAACATGACTGCCTCATGCTCTCTTTCCCTCTGTCCTGTGCAGTGAGGAGTGCCCGGGACCTCCAGGGCTACTTTGCTGACCGTCTGTACAAGTCCATGAAGGGTGCGGGCACCGATGAGAAGACCCTCATTGACATCATTGTGACCCGGGCTGAGGTAAGACGCATTTGGCTCCACCTTCTTGTTTTGCCACCACGGATGTCATCAACAGGTCATTTTTATTAAGGGTCTATCTACAGAGATGGCCCTTGCTTCCCCAGACTTTGTGGAGGACATTGTGCTGGGCTCCAGTCGGTTTCTTTTTATAAAAATACAATAACGAGAGCGGCTTCTATGTCTTTTCTTTTTTTGTCTTTGTTTTCCTGCACTGTGGGGCATGTGAGATCTTAGTTTCTGGACCAGGGATCAAACCCACGCCACCTGCAGTGGAAGTGCAGAGTCTTGACCACTGGACCCCCAGGGAAGTCGGCAGCTTCTATTTCTGCCATCGGTGCCTCCAGAGAGCTTGGGGTGGAGGGGCTGGTCTGGGTAGTGAAGCTCATTTTTAAGGGCTTCCCTGGTGGCTCAGACGGTAAACAATCTGTCTGCCACGTGGGAGACCCTGGTTCAATCTCTGGGACAGGAAGATCCCCTGGAGAAGGCAATTCCTACCCACTCCAGTATTCTTGCCTGGAGAATTCCATGGACAGAGGAGTCTGGTGGGCTACAGGCCAGGGGTTGCAAAAGGTTGGACACGACTGAGCAACTAACACTTTCACTTGGCAACAGACTGGTCACCCAGCAGCAGAGACTTTGCAAGTCCTTTCCAGACTCCTGAGTTAGGCCTTTATTTCCTTAAACACACCCCCGAAGCACAATTCTGCACAAAAACCACGTCAGTACAAGACAAGGTTTCCAACTCTTTTTAAAATTAGTGATCCCCGCACGAGGGAGCCTTTTTAGACCTCATTTTTTCCTAATCCTTATTCCCCTCCAAGAAATGTTAACATGGCATACACTGTATATCTGTTTAGGTTCCTTATGTATATACATAGTTACATTTACATTAAAAGATTCAGATTTTTTTCAGCCTCTAAGAACCAATTTTGCCCCTTTTGGGAGCATTATCACCCCGCTCTGAGACTACCTGAGCATAACAAAGGCCCAGGGAGAGGAATAGCCAAAAAAGTTTGGAAGCAACTGTCAAGACTCAGATTCGGAATACAGGGCCTCAGAGAGGAGGAATTACCGAGGAGAGGGGAAGTGGCGTTTCATCCACAGCAGAGAGACCTTGGAGAGTGAAGTGGAACTTGAAAACCACTGACATCTTCCCTCAAAAACGTGTTAAATGAGGGGGAAGAGATACCAACCCAAATTCTGGTCCCCATATTTCTGACAAATAATACTTAACATCTGACACTGTTTTGAAACATAACTTAGCAACACGACCGTTCTTTCGTTTTTATTTCTATTCCTGGAATTTCTCCTCCCTCTCTCCTCCTCCACGATTGATTCATATTTCCTTTTCTCTCCTAAAGCCCCTGTCCTTTCCTCCTCCTCGCTCCCTCCCCCAGTCTCTCTGCCGCCCTCTTCACTTTGTTTTGGCTGCTCTGAATCTCTCTCTTTCCCTAATCTCTCTAGGTCTCTGCCTTCTCTGTCTCTCTGTCTCTTGGTATCTCAAGCCCAGTCAGAGTCTCTGGAGATCCTGGGACACTCCTAGGAGCAGGTTGGTGACAAAGGCCAGTGAGGATGCCAAAGACCCCAGGGGTTGGAGCTCTCCAAGTGATCCTCAGGGTACCATGTTCACTCCAGCATGCATGGAGTGTTTATTCCAACATGCTCTATCCTAGCTCAGGGCTGACCACAGGCCCTGGGTCATCTCCACATGGGGACCATTCCCTCTGAATGCTTCGGGCCCAAACAGTTATATTGACCAGATCCCCTAGTCCCCCAAAGCTGCCTGATACTAGAACGGGGCCCAGGAGAGCCCCATCCCGTCCCTGCACTCACCCCTCTCCCCCAGCCAAGCAGCCTGCCAGCCAAGGGAGCAGGGGACATGGGCCACCAGCTGATCTCTTGCACACCATCCACTTCCAACAATTCCTCACTCTCCTACCCTCTCCTGCTCACCTTTCTGTCTCCTATTGGGCCCTCTAATCGGGGTAGGAGAAAAAAAGAACCAGAAACCTGAGCAATGGTTTGTGGCTCTCTCTAGAAAGCCCTTCCCAGGTGGCGCTTATGGTAAACAATCTGCCTGCCAATGTAGGAGATGCAAGAGATGTGGGTTTGATCCCCGGGTCGGGAGAACCCCCTGGAGGAGCAAAATGGCAGCCCACTCCAATATTCTTTTTTTTTTTTTAATTTATTTTTTCAGTGGATTTTGTCATACATTGACATGAATCAGCAATAGATTTACACGTATTCCCCATCCCGATCCCCCCTCCCACCTCCCTCTCCACCCGATTCCTCTGGGTCTTCCCAGTGCACCAGGCCCGAGCACTTGTCTCATGCATCCCACCTGGGCTGGTGACCTGTTTCACCATAGATAATATACATGCTGTTCTTTCGAAACATCCCACCCTCACCTTCTCCCACAGAGTTCAAAAGTCTGTTCTGTACATCTGTGTCTCTTTTTCTGTTTTGCATATAGGGTTGTCGTTACCATCTTTCTAAATTCCATATATATGTGTTAGTATGCTGTAATGTTCTTTATCTTTCTGGCTTACTTCACTCTGTATAATGGGCTCCAGTTTCATCCATCTCATTAGAACTGGTTCAAATGAATTCTTTTTAACGGCTGAGTAATATTCCATGGTGTATATGTACCACAGCTTCCTTATCCATTCATCTGCTGATGGGCATCTAGGTTGCTTCCATGTCCTGGCTATTATAAACAGTGCTGCGATGAACAAAATATGGAACGATTCACGAATTTGCGTGTCATCCTTGCGCAGGGGCCATGCTAATCTTCTCTGTATCGTTCCAATTTTAGTATACGTGCTGCCGAAGCGAGCACTCCAATATTCTTGCCTGCAGAATTCCATGGACAGAGGAGCCTGGTGGGCTACAGTCTATGGAGTCACAAAGAGTCGACATGACTGAGCGACTGAACAAACACTAGAAAGCAAGATATAGTCTAATTTAAAAACAATAATGATAACAAACAAAATTGCAAACAAAACCCCAAAAAATTCCTGGTTAAAGAGAGCTCTGTGCTTCTTTTATGAGACTCCCTGTGTTCTATCTGAAATTATATCTTCCATGGCACAACTATTATCTCCTTTTTATTCGTGTTTCTTAAGTCCTTTCTCCACCTCCAGCACCTAGTTGGTACCTTCTCAAGTTTTTCAATTGATCCTTGAACAACACAGATTTGAACGGTGTGAGTGCCCCCATATGCAGATTTTTTTCAATAAATAATAGTACCTGTGTTCTCATTTTACGGATCTTTAAATTAACTACGTGTGAGGAAAAGTTTGTATTTCCTTGTTATTTTGTAACTAAGTGTTGTCTAATTCTTTTGTGACACCATGGCCTGTAGCCCGCCAGGCTCCTCTGTCCAGGGGATTTCCCAGGCAAGAATACTGGAGTAGCTTGCCATTTCCTTCTCCAGGGAGCCTTCCCAACTCAAGGATGGAACCCAGGTCTCCTGCATTGGCAGGCTGATCCTTTACCACCGCGCCACCAGGGAGGCCCTTGTGTTCCCTCAGAGATCACAATATGTAGCATCAGAAGAACTAAGGTTTGAGGCCTGATTCTATTCAAACTGTTTCAGTTTCCCGCCCTTGTATGAGTCATTGACCAATTCTTTCATTTTTGAGGCAGAAATAGCAACACACAGATTCTAGACTGCCTGGGAGTCAGTGTTCCTAATTCCTGTATTGTCAAGGGTCAATTGTAGATTCAAAATTAAGTCCTACAAATTGATGATGATTTGAATTTTGTTGTTTGGCACTAATATCCTTGCTGATCAGGGCATAAGAGAAAAAAAAAAAAAAGACTTCATTTCAAACTGTGTTGACAATTTTCTTAACTTTATACTAAGAGTCAGCAGAGTGTGGCCTGCAAGTTTAATCAGGCTCACCATTCATTTTTATACAGCTCTATTATCAGAACATGATTATTTTAAAGTAACTGTATAAAAACCTCAAAGGAAAAATAATATTTTTGTAACACATAAATTCATATGAAATTCAAGTTTTAGTGTCCATAAACCAAGCTGTACTAGAACATACACACAGACACACAGACACCTCTGCCACCTTTGGGGAGCTGAACTCAGCTTTCTTTTTCTCAGCTACAAAATAGGAAGAATAATAACTCCAACTCCAAGGGCTGCTCTGAGGCATAAATGAGCAAGTGAGAGTAATGTACTCAGAACAGTGGCTGCCTGTGTTTGTGGTGAAAGCACTATAAACATCCCATTGGCTATCATCTCTCTTACAGGTGGACCTTCAGGGGATAAAAGCTAGATTCCAAGAGAAGTACCAGAAGTCTCTCTCTGACATGGTTCGCTCAGACACCTCTGGGGACTTCCAGAAGCTTCTGGTCGCCCTCTTGCACTGAACCACCCCAGTGCAGCAGGAGCAGAGGAAGGAACCTTTGTTGAAAACCTCTCCCAAACCAGATTTGCAAATACAGCTCCAGCATGAAACACCCTCAAGGGTTCTGGTTTATTTCCTTGGCAGCTTGAGCCAAGTGGCCAGGCCAAGCTGCTTAAGTTAAGGGCAGCAACCTCAAGACGCTTGAATTGATCACCTTGAATGCTGGCTTAGTGAGTACCTGGGCAGTCTCTTAACTTTCCTTGAGGGTAATAACTGAATGCTTTCTAAGCACAAATAAAATCTGCAGTTGATGAAAAAACTATGCATTCGTAATAAAACCTTTAGAAAAATATGTCATACAGGGGCATGGATGTTTTGGGTAAAGAGAGACTAGGTGAAGTAGAAGAAAGACAAAATTAAGCAATTCATTCATTTTCCCTCTGTGTACTCAGTTTCAATCCTCAATGTTAATTAAAGGTGTGGATTATGCCTTCATCAGCTGCTTTTTCAAAGACTGGGTTGATTTCATTTTGGCTTTTGTCTGAGAAATATATGACTTGTGAAATTCAAACATATTTGGAAAATGCAAACAGTTACGTTTATGGATAATCACCAAGGACAGACATGAAGGCCAACAGCAAGGAAACAATGGACTTGTCAATACGAAATGTAATGAAGGGTATAATTCACTGATCTGCTACCTGGTTTAAATGGTTTTTCTTGCTCCTCTAGACAACTGACCCACTTGAGTCTTCTCTCTGATCTTCAAATGCAATCAGGCTGGGCACAGCGCCATCAGGATCAAGGTTAATGGTCTGACTCTTAAATGGATTAATTCTGTACCATTAGCATCTCTGTTCCAAGATGGTTGTCTCATAGCCACGTGCAGCTCCACATAAAGGGGTCTGTCATGAGAACATGGGCACTTTGGTCTAATTATTACAGTCATCCTTCATTGGATGGTTATTTGTGCCTGGCACTGCTAAGTAGCTTACTTTCATATTTAATCTTCCCAACATCCCTTTAAGGTTAATATTGTTACCCATTTATTAGCTGAAGCAGCTGAGACATTCAACAACCTGGCTAAATTCATTCACAAGTGACAGAACTGAGATTTGCATTCAGAGGTGGTTGAGTCCAGAATCCACACTAGTAATCGCTTTTCTTGGGAAAATAACACAAAGCACATGAAAATGGGTCTATATTCATTTACCTGCTTAAGTTCCTAGTGCTTGCCAATCACTGTTGCTGGGTTCTGGGGATACAAAGATAAACAGAATGCTAGCCACACCTTGGGCATTTCATTCCCAGGTCACTGGTGTTGACAGAAGCCTCAATATTCACCAGACCCTGTAAGTACATTAATGGTGGTGACGGTTTAGTCATTCAGTCATGTCTGACTCTGCGACCCCATGGACTGTAGCCTGCCAGGCTCTCTGTCCATGCGATTCCCTAGGCAAGAATATGGAATGGGTTGCCATTTCCTTCTCTAGGGGATCTTCCTAACCCGGGGATCAAACCCACGTCTCCTGCATTGCATACAGATTCTGTATCACTGAGCCACCAGGGAAGCCCTAAGTACATTAATAGGGGCATGTAAAACTCTCTACCCATGAGCAAGAAGAGAACCAGAGCTCCGCCTGGGGGAACGGACATGCAGTCGTGCTGGGGTTTGAATGCATAGAAATTCTCCAGAAAAACAAAGAATGATGTGTGTAGAGGCTTGGAAACATGATGGCGCATGATGCTTTCAGGAGGAGGTGAATCCGTTCCTCTGGGGCTTGCATGTGGGCAAAAGAAGGAGAGGGTTGGGGAGGCAGGCAGTGAAGCTGCCGAGGTGTATGTTTGGGCCACATTAGCGGTGGCTCTGCTTCCCAAGTGTAGGCTTGGCCCTCTGGGCAATGGTGGTCACTGGGAATGTTTGAGTGACTGAGAACACGATCAGACTTGGGCCTGGGAAATCACTTTGGTGGTGTAATCACCACAGAGTATATAGCCCAAACATACTGAGCCGTATCTTTCCAGTGGTTGTAAAAGGGTGATCAACAATGAAGAACTTACATTAACATCCCCATCCTCAACGTACCCGTGTATCTACCTACCAGTCACGGCTGTCACTATGAGCTCTAACAGGTAACATGGCTCGGTGACAAAGCTTGCTCATATTTACTTGTTGACAAAGCTGGCCTTTGCTTTTTGAAAAAAACAGAAACAAAAACAACCAGTTCTTGGGATCTGAGCTAATAGTAAGGACAGAAAAAAGGGCTACAAAGAGATCTATGAAAAACTACTGAAAACAGCCATCCTCAAAGAGTGTTGAAGGACATGATTGATGTGAAGAAGAGAGGAAAGGTATTTCACAGGGAAGGAAGCAGGCTGAGGAAGATGGAGAAGCAAAGTCATTTGTTCAAAGTCACCCATAGCATCTTTTCAGTTATTTATTGGCAATCTGTATGTCTTCTTTGGACAAATGTCTGTTTAGGTCTTCTGCCCACTTTTTGATTGGGTTGCTTGTTTTCCTAATACTGAGCTGTATGAGCTGCTTATAAAATTAAATATATATACAAATAGAAATATATATTATATAAATATATTACATACATAAATGTCTATATATACAAATTTTATGTTTATAAAATTTATATCATACACTTATTTAAAAATTTATATGTATTTACATTATATAAATTTATATTTATAAATTTACATGTGAATTTATAAATATATGTATAATTATATATACTGTATGGCATTAAAAAAAATAAAAGACATTGCGATTATAAAAAAGGTCACACATAAGAAGAATGAATCAGGGCCAGAATTCAAACCCAAGTCCTTCTGATCCTGATGTCTGAGCCCTTTGCCACACGAGCTCACGTCCACACGGGGTTTCCCCCAAAGCTTGCTGCAAAAGGCACAAGGCACCTCCCTGATGGTGCTCACCGCTCACACTCACAGGCAGAAGCCAGCTTGTTGTGCCTGACCTGGGGGCTGCCTCAGAGAGAACGCCCATCCAGCCTGTCCCCTGAGTGCCCCAGCCTCCAGTCCTCTGGTCAGGAATTCCCTCCTTTTCCCTTGCTACACCCCCGCCCTGTCCAAGTTCCCCCTCCCCGCTCCCCAAGCCCCCGCTCTGCTCTCGAAGGGCGGGCAGCCAGTGGGGAGGGAAGAAGGAGAGGACAAAGGTAGAAGGAAGCAAGGACAGGCAACCCTGCCGTGTCCCCTCCCCGTGCCCCCACCCCACTCCCTTCCTCTGGGGCCGCTCACTGGGGACACCCTAGTTCTTGCCACCCAGGGGGTTTGAGGAGGTGGGGAGTGGGTGCGAATCCCTCCTCTGGGGCTGCAGGAAGAACAGGTCCCATGGGTGCATGGGGTAACTCACCACCCATTTCCCCGGGCAAGTCCCTTCCAGGCCCTGACAGGTTCACCCGCAGAGACTCACCTGGCCACGGCTGGTTGGTGACGCAGACTTTGGGACGCTTGCCTGTGGGAAGCTGGGCAGGAGCTGAGGTTCCCACTGAGGAGCCAAGAGAGTCCCACAGCCCACCACGCAGGCTCCAGCCCCCGGCCGCTCCTCCCAGGGGCTCCGGAGCCCCTCATGCAGGCCCACTCTCAGCTTTTGTGGGTCCCAGCCCACCTCCTCGATGTTCCCTTTCTGTGGGAACGACGCAGTCCACACACCCAAGTGCCATCCACACCCCTGCTGTGAACCTTGGGGAGAGGTTGGTGCCTGCCTGGAAGCCATCTCAGGGGCCCAACAAAGACAAGCTCTAGAGAAGGGGCTTCAAGCTTCAGGCCAGTGTGTCTCCTCAGCCCCATGCACCCCTCACCCCACAGGAGAACTACAGCTAGGGGAAGACAGGGTATCTTCCCTGAGAGAGGGGCCCAGAGCAGGGAGTCCTTTCCATGAGCCATTCTGAGTGGCAATGGCCACTTGCCTTCTTACCTTCCTCCAGCCTCCCATCTCTCTCCTCTCAGGAGACCAGAGCCAGCTCAGGCTGCTGGGACCCTGCATGAGCCTTAATCACATCAAATGAGCAAACTACCCGCCTCCATCAACACCCACAGACTGCCATCTGCTGCACAGGCGGCTCCACATAACCAGACCTCTGGGGCCTGACTCAGCCTCAAGGCAGACCACCTTTTGTCATTTTTCTCTTCTTTATTTTGGCTCTTCCCTCTTCCGGACTCAGGATTATCAAAGGAAAGGGGCTGGAGGGCAACTGACTCTTTCCTATTCTAATCACGCAACCCGAGCAGGAACAGACAACCTCCCACTAGCCAGGTGCAGTGTTGGGCTGTGAGGATGCAAAGGTGAGTCAATCACACCTGGTTCTGCCCTCAGAGAGCTTCCTGTCCAGGGAGAGACACACATTTACCAAGAAAACAAAGTGAAAGTGTTAGTCGCTCAGTCAGGTCCTAGTGTTTGTGACCCCATGGACTGTAACCCACTAGGCTTCTCTGCCCATGGAATTCTCCAAGCAAGAATACTGGAGCGGGTTGCCATTCCCTTCTCCAGGGGATCTTCCTGACCCAGGGATCAAACCCAGGCCTCCCACATTGCAGACAGATTCTTTGCTATCTGAGCCACCAGAGAGCCCAAGTAAACAAACCAAAAGAGAAAATAATCACAGATTATGATACCAACAATTAAACGAATGAAGTGATGGTTGCATCTGAGGAACAGAGAAAGGAACCATTTTAAATGTAGCAGCTGGGACCTACTTCTCAGAGGAGGGAGCATTGAACATTAAGACCTAAGGAATAACAGAGAATCACCCATATTGATGTTTTTCAATATCATGTGGTGTTGGAGATGACTCTTGAGAGTCCCTTGGACTGTAAGGAGATCAAACCAGTCGATCCTAAAGTAAATCAACCTTTAATATTCATTGGAAGGACTGATGCTGAAGCTCAAGCTCCAATAATTTGGCCACCTGCTGCGAAGAGCCAACTCATTGGAAAAGAAAACCCTGATGCTGGGAAAGACTGAGTGCAGGAGGAGAAAGGGGTGACAGAGGATGAGATGGATCAATGGCATCACCGACTCAATGGACATGAGCTTGAGCAAACTCTGGGAGATAGTGAAGGACAGGGAAGCTTGGTGTGCTGCAGTCCATGGGATCATAAAGAGTTGGACATGACTGAGCAACTGAACAACAATAACCATCTCAGGTGGAGGAGATTCAGCAACCAGGACAGACGAAGGCAACTTGGGACAACATGGGAAAGAGCAGGGGTGATCTGGAAAGCCTTGGTGGCCAGTGTGGCTGATGCTCTGTGAGTGAGGGCAGAGTGAGGGGTGGTCAGCAAGGCAGGAACAGGATCCTCAGGACACGGTAAGGTGTCTGGGTTTGTTTCCAAGTGTCTTTCCCGTGAGAGAGCCCCACGTTCAAACTCTGAGGTTCCACCTCCTATCCACAGCTCTGTGGTTAAGAGGTAGACTCATCTGGGTTCCCAGTATGACTGAGATCAAGGCAGAGTGGGGGTGATATCACCCAAGCACAGTCCCAGAACATCCCACCCTTCCTCTTCTCAGTGTTAAGTTTCTCTTAGAAGATTTGGTGTCCCTTCCCACAAGTGACTTAGAACCATGTGACCATGTCACAGAGTTTCTAGAAACACCAGATCCCAGTGGATCACATTGAAGGGCTCTGGTGTGTTGGTAAATGTTTAATAGTTAACCCTCTTGGGGGAAGCATAGCTGATCTCTAGCCTTTGCTGATTTCTGTGGTGTAAATACTCCACCATAGCCAATTTCAAGTTACTAATGTCACTGAACATAGGATACAGAAGAGTGCACACCCATATAGTCTTTCCATTATACAGATACAATAAATGCAAATGACTTCAAGAGCACGAATGCAAGTAAAATGTAGTAAATAATTAGAAAGTAATAAATTCTGAGTATCTATTACACTTGTTATCAACATAATTTTTGTTGTTGCTCAGCCACTAAGTGGTGTCTAACTCTTTGCAAGTCTATAGACTGTAGCACTGTCAGGCTCCTCCATCCGTGGGGTTTCCCAGGCAAGAATACTGGAGTAGGTTGCTGTTTCCTTCTCCAGGAGATCTTCTTGGACCATGGATTGAACCCATGTCTCCTGCATTGGTAGGCGAATTCTTTACCACTGAGCCACCAGGGAAGCCCCAGTTTAATTGCAGGTTTACATAATATATTGAATGGTATTGAATGGTTGAATGGAGTGCCTTGGTTGAATGGTTTGAATGGTTTGCCTTGGAAACAAACAGAGATCATTCTGTCATTTTTGAGATTGTATCCAAGTACTGCATTTCAGACTCTTTTTTGACCATGTTGGCTACTCCATTTCTTCTAAGGGATTCCTGCCCACAGTAGTAGATATAATAGTCATCTGAGTTAAATTCACCCATTCCAGTCCATCTCAGTTCGCTGATTCCTAGAATGTCAATGTTCACTCTTGCCATCTCCTGTTTGACCACTTCCAGTTTGCCTTGATTCATGGACCTAACATTCCAGGTTCCTATGCAATATTGCTCTTTACAGCATCGGACCTTGCTTCTATCACCAGTCACATCCACAACTGGGTATTGTTCTTGCTTTGGCTCCATCCCTTCATTCTTTCTGGAGTTATTTCTCCACTGATCTCCAGTAGCATATTGGGCACCTACTGGCCTGGGGAGTTCATCTTTCAGTGTCCTGTCTTTTTTGCCTTTTCATACTGTTTGTGAGGTTCCCAACGCAATAATACTGAAGTGGTTTGCCATTCCTTTCTCCAGTGGACCACATTCCGTCAGACCTCTCCACCATGACCCGACCATCTTGGGTGGCCCCACATGGCATGGCTTAGTTTCATTGAGTTAGACAAGGCTATGGTCCTGTGATCGATCAGATTGGCTAGTTTTCTGTGATTATGGTTTTAGTGTGTCTGCCCTCTGATGCCCTCTCGCAACACCTACTGTCTTACTTGGATTTCTCTTACCTTGGATGTGGGCTGTCTCTTCACGGCTGCTCCAGCAAAGGGCAGCCACTGCTCCTTACCTTAGACAAGGAGTATCTCCTCACGGCCGCCCCTCCCGACCTTGAACGTGGAGTAGCTCCTCTCGGCCCTCCTGCGCCTGTGAAGCCGCTGCTCCTTGGTCATGGGGTTGCTCCTCTCTTGGGAAGGAGGGATTGCTGTTGGCACCGGGTAGATGGTAGTAAAAGTCACTCAGTTATGTCCGACTTTTTTTGACCCCATGGTCTATACAATCCATGGAATTCTCCAGGCCAGAAAGATGTCCTTTTCTTTATAGGGGACTGGGATGCAAAGTAGGAAGTCAAGAAACACCTGGAGTAACAAGCAAATTTTGCCTTGGAGTACAGAATGAAGCAGGGCAAAGGCTAATAGAGTTTTGCCAAGAGAACGCACTGGTCATAGCAAACACCCTCTTCCAACAACACAAGAGAAGACTCTACATGTGGACATCACCAGATGGCCAACACCGAAATCAGATTGATTATGTTCTTTGCAGCCAAAGATGGAGAAACTCTATACAGCCAGCAAAAACAAGACCGGGAGCTGACTGTGGCTCACATGAACTCCTTATTGCCAAATTCAGACTTAAATTGAAGAAAGTAGGGAAAACCACTAGACCATTCAGGTATGACCTAAATCAAATCCCTTATGATTATACAGTGGAAGTGAGAAATAGATTTAAGGGACTAGATCTGATAGACAGAGTGCCTGATGAACTATGGACGGAGGTTTGTGACATTGTACAGGAGACAGGGATCAAGACCATCCCCATGGAAAAGAAATGCAAAAAAGCAAAATGGCTGTCTGAGGAGGCCTTACAAATAGCTGTGAAAAGAAGAGAAGCAAAAAGCAAAGGAGAAAAGGAAAGATACTACCATCTGAATGCAGAGTTCCAAAGAATAGCCAGGAGAGATGGGAAAGCCTTCTTCAGTGATCAATACAAAGAAATAGAGGAAAACAACAGAATGGGAAAGACTAGAGATCTCTTCAAGAAAATTAGAGATACCAAGGGAACATTTCATGCAAACATGGGCTCGATAAAGAACAGAAATGGTATGGACCTAACAGAAACAGAAGATATTAAAAAGAGGTGGCAAGAATACACAGAAGAATTGTACAAAAAAGATCTTCATGACCCAGATAATCACGATGGTGTGATCACTCACCTAGAGCGACATCCTCGAATGTGAAGTCAAGTGGGCCTTAGAAAGCATCACTACAAACAAAGCTAGTAGAGGTGATGGAATTCCAGTTGAGCTATTTCAAATCCTGAAAGATGATGCTGAGAAAGTGCTGCACTCAATGTGCCAGCAAATTTGGAAAACGCAGCAGTGGCCACAGGACTGGAAAAGGTCAGTTTTCATTCCAATCCCAAAGAAAGGTAATGCCAAAGAATACTCAAACTACCACACAATTGTACTCATCTCACATGCTAGTAAAGTAATGCTCAAAATTCTCCAAGCCAGACTTCAGCAATACGTGAACTGTGAACTTCCAGATGTTCAAGCTGGTTTCAGAAAGGGCAGAGAAACCAGAGATCAAATTGCCAACATCCGCTGGATCATCGAAAAAGCAAGAGAGTTCCAGAAAAACATCTATTTCTGCTTTATTGACTATGCCAAAGCCTTTGACTGTGTGGACCACAATAAACTGTGGAAAATTCTTAAAGAGATGGGAATACCAGGTCAGACCATCTGACCTGTCTCTTGAGAAACCTGTATGCAGGTCAGGAAGCAACGGGTTAGAACTGGACATGGAACAACAGACTGGTTCCAAATAGGTAAAGGAGTATGTCAAGGCTGTATATTGTCACCCTGCTTATTTAACTTATATGCAGAATACATCATGAGAAACGCTGGGCTGGAAGAAGCACAAGCTGGAATCAAGATTGCCGGGAGAAATATCAATAACCTCAGATGTGCAGATGACACCACCCTTATGGCAGAGAGTGAAGAGGAACTAAAAAACCTCTTGATGAAAGTGAAGGAGGAGAGTGAAAAAGTTGGCTTAAAGCTCAACATTCAGAAAACTAAGATCATGGCATCCGGTCCCATCACTTCATGGGAAATAGATGGGGAAACAATGGAAACAGTGTCAGACTTTATTTTGGGGGGCTCCAAAATCACTGCAGATGGTGATTGCAGCCATGAAATTAAAAGACGCTTACTCCTTGGAAGGAAAGTTATGACCAACCTAGATAGCATATTTAAAAGCAGAGACATTACTTTGCCAACAAAGGTCCATCTAGTCAAGGCTATGGTTTTTCCAGTAGTCATGTATAGATGTGAGAGTTGGATGGTGAAGAAAGCTGAGCGCCGAAGAATTGATGCTTTTGAACTGTGGTGTTGGAGAAGACCCTTGAGAGTCCCTTGGACTGCAAGAAGATCCAACCAGTCCATCCTAAAGGAGATCAGTCCTGGGTGTTCATTGGAAGGACTGATGTTGAAGCTGAAACTCCAATACTTCGGCCACCTCATGCAAAGAGTTGACTCATTGGAAAAGACCCTAATGCTGGGAAGGATTGGGGGCAGGAGGAGAAGGGGATGACAGAGGATGAGATGGCTGGATGGCATCACCAACTCTATGCACATGGGTTTGGGTAGACTCTGGGAGTTGGTGATGGACAGGGAGGCCTGGCGTGCTGCGATTCATGGGGTTGCAAAGAATCGGACACGACTGAGCGACTGAACTGAACTGAACTGAACTTACGTTAATATAATTTTTAACAGTGACTGTGATTAACAACCAGCTCATCAAATTTGTGAAAAATTAACAATTGGCTCCCATGAACCAACAGGAGCCAACACCAGCACTCCATCTGTTGTGAGTTTCCATCCCATTTCTTCCAGAAGACTCCTGAAACAATTCATACCCTGCCCCCGGGTACCTGCATAAGAAGTGATCATCCTGAGCAGTGATTATCCTCTTCCCTCATGGCAATGGGTTGCTACCTATCACACATTTTAGGGGCACAATGAATGGTTGTGTATGTTGTCTACTGCACACGGCTGCCTGACGGAGGGAACGTTTGGGACCTGAAATCCAGCCCTAGGACTGCAGCCACCTAGAGAGGGCGCCTTCCACTAATATTCACTGAGGTGCCAATATGGACTGGTCCTGGAATTGTAAATAATCTATTTTACGTATGAGAGCCCACCAACAGACTCCTCCCTGGACAAAATGCTTCTACCAGCTTCTTATTTAAAAAAAAAAAATTATACTCTGCCCCTCTTGGCACCCCACATAGTGATATAATCAATTCCTGTAAATCTAAGGAGAGTGTTTAAAAGTAAAGATTAAGAAGAAAAAGATGAGAACAACGATCCAGAAGATGAGACAGAGGTTTTATCACATACACGGAGATAGATGCTAAAGCAGAAAGGGATACCCCGGCTGCCTTCAGGAGGGTATCAGCCCAATTAGGACACTGTGTTCCTGTGTCAGTGATGCAGAGTCTGGCTCCTTCAGCAGCAAAAGAGTGATGCCCAGGACTCCTCCAGGCAGCAAACTATTTCTCAGATCACACTACAGCCAATAAAAATGCCTCAGATAAGCCCCCAGAAGCTAGATAAGCCAGGAAACAACAGTGCTGGGAAATGGCATTTGCCTCTCCATACTGACAGCAAGAACTGCCACACTGAGGTCAGACAGATGTCAAGGCTGCCTGTCTGTGTCACTACAATTTCTTACATGACCAGGACTCAGAGTGACGACCAGCATGTTAAAAAGACATTGGGTCAAGAGAAAGGAAAGTGGCTAGGGGAGAGGAGGGTTTCAGAGCAAACGTTTTATTTTTTAAGTTTTAGGTTTACAGAAAAGTAAAATTATATTAGAGTCCCCATGTACCCTCCTCCCAGTCTCCCAAATATATCATTTATATGGTACATTTGTCACAACTTATGAACTAAAGATGGGCTTCCCTGGTGGCTTGGATGGTAAAGAATCTGCCTGCAGTGCAGGAGACTAGGGTTTGATCCCTGGGTCAGGAAGATCCCCTGGAGAAGGGAATGGCTACCTACTCCAGCATTCTTGCCTAAAGAATTCCACGGACTGGTGGGTTACAGCCCATGGGGTCGCAGAGTAGGGCACATCGTAGAAACTGAACAACAACAACTTTGGGTTATAATTCAAGACTATACTATTCATTGCTCAAATTGTTCCATCATCACCTATTGGGAGCTCCTGCAGTTTGCTCCTATGTCCCTTGGACATGCCCTCTTGCTTTGCTTCTTGAATATGTCTTTTATTTCTGGCACTATATTATGCTCTATGTTCATTTTGCATATTCCCTTCCCAGCCCTACAACCTGCCATTTCTACAAGAAATCCTGGTTCCTTTTGTGGGAGAATGATATTAGAAACCAAAGTCTGGGCACAGGGTGTGCTCATTGCTGCCAGACCCACTCAGTAGACAGAGTTTGGAAATATAAGTGCATGCACTAACCCAGGTATGCAGCCATATCTCTGTTTATACATACATGTAGGGAGATAATATAGCTGCACAGGTACAGATGTAGATGTAGACACAGACATAAATCCACCTGCAGCCACATTAAGCTAGACACGAGTTCATACCATGTCTTCAGCTTTCATTCAGGACCACATTGCTCATGCTAGGAGGACATTTGACATTTTTTAAAATAATAAACACTATTGTGTTTTTTTTAATTTTGCTTGCCACAAGTATGTTGTTAACATATAGAAATGGCATTGAGTTTTTTTCTTTTTTTGGCCATACCACGCTGCATGCAGAACTTCCCCCACCAGGGGTCAAACCTGTTCCCCCTGCAGTGGAATGGCAGAGTCTTAACCACTGGACCACCAGTGAAGTCTGATTTTTGACATCTTGAAAACATTGTGAGACTATGACACATAGTTAGCGTCTTTCAGAATCACTGGTTGCACACCCAGGAAGCCAGCATTGGACTCACTCTTCTTTTATCAAACTTTCCTTTCTTTGGGAGGGAAGTTCCTAGAAAAAGAAGCCATGGGAAGAAGCAAAGAAACCACAGTGGCCTGCGTGTGCCACTGTTTGAGTGGATCTCCATTTTGAATGGCAGACTTTGTGCCCAGATCTCAGGAGAAAGGGTAGGCCATGGCAGAGTGGTCCTTGGACCTCCCTACCAGGTACCCAAGGAATTGTCCTTAGGTTCTGAAGACAGTACTCCAATGCTCCTTTGTGACTAAACCAAAAGTCTTCTGTTCCTAAGGTAACCAACTTTCAATGAGTTCAAACTGTGTTCAGCTGGGACTTCCCCAGTGGTTAAGACTCCATGCTTCAAATGCACGGGACATGGGTTCGATCCCTAGTTGAGGAACTAAGATCTCACATACCACGTAGCGTGGCCAAAAAAAAAAAAAAAAAAAAATGTGTTCAGCCAATCCTGATACAACTCAAGGAAAGGGAAACAAAGACCATCTTTAGTGTCAGAATCATAAGAGAGTGGGTTTTCATGCCAGTCTCTTCCTGTAAATGACTTTTGTTCCCTGATAAATGTAGCTTCAGGATTCCTTAGAACAAGGATGTCTCAGGACAAAAGAGGCCTGAAGCATTTTTAGACTCTGGGCTCAGAAGGAAAAAAGCACTGGTTTTGAATCATTCCTCACTGTGAGTAATGTGGACCAAGATAATATGACTCACAAACCAAAATGGACACACTAATTGGCTGAACTCTGAACCCAACCCACATATTAATTTTTTTTTAACTGCACTGAAAACAAAATCAAAGTTGTTGTTTTAAAAATCCTACTGAACCAGTTCAAATTAGAACCAGTCTTTGGGAACGGTAGAGCCAGAAGGAACAAAAATTAGAAAAGCAAAATCATTTCCATACAAGTATTTCATTCACTTCAAGTGTCTGGTACATACAAATAAGCACTGTATATGTATTTCTATCAGTAGGAGATCTTTTAATTGAATCACACTTAACCAATTTGCCACATTAAGTAGCATGCCCCATCTTCTCTATAGAGTCTTTTGGTGGCGGTCCTGGATGCTCCGAAGGCTGGCGGCTGGCAGGGCACTGACCAGGAAGCCCTCCCTTCTGGCAGATCGTGCCTTTTGCAAGGCCAGAGGTAGAAGAGCCTCCATAGACGAGAACAGTCACCTCCAGGACAAACAAGGCGACAGAGGTCCTAGCTAACAAGAGATGTCTTCAGCGGTCACTGATTCAGAGTCGTTTTGAGTCTACCAAAAACGTCAGGAACAACTTCATTCATATGCAGAGGAGCTGAACCTACCCGGTAGGATCTCGGTGAGGGTTAAATGAGATGAAGTATCAGAAAGCCTTAGCAAAGAGATGGACCCATCACATGAGCTCCCTATATGCTTGCTGAATTTTTATCTAGCCAAGTCACCACATCCTCTGCACTAAATGGCCGTGATTTCTGAAATGGAATCACAAAGGAGTCTATTGCACTAGGAAGTGAATCTAAGTTGCAAATACCAGATGGATTCAGGACTCCCACCTTTCCCCACCTGGACTAACAAGACAGACTGCAGTGGTCTCCCCCCGCCTCCAGTCACGTCCCTCCTCTAGGCTGTCCCATCCCACAGCCAGCACTGCAGCGCTCCTAACCACAGCTCTCCCCCACACTGATCCCAGGTTCCCAGAAGGGTCTGCTACTCTTATACCTCAAGCCTTTATGCTTCCTCTCCAGGGGTGGATATCCAGCTAACATCTCATACTAAAGGCATCCAAAGAAAAATCTTGATTTCTCCCACAAAACCAGTTCCCTTCCCGGTCTTTCCTATCTTGGTAACCACGCCCAACTACCCAGTTGTTCAAGCCAATGTCATCTTTGATTCAGTCCATCCCTCAGTCCTCAAGGGCCAGGAATCAGAAGTCCTATTGTGCTAGTTCTATTACTCAAAATACCTCCAAAGCTCTCCCTCCAGGTCAGGCCTCCACCCTCTCTAATTAGAATCACTACAATGGCTTCATATCTGTGTTTTCTGCTTCCCTGGTTGCTTCATCTCTGACTCCTTCTAGAACTGACCCACTCTCCCCTTATTCACCAGGCACCAGTCACACTGGCCTTTTTTCTGTTCCTCAAACTTGCCAGGCTTCCTCCTGCCTCAAGACTTCTGTACTTGTAGTTTCCTCCACCTAGAACTCCCCTTCTCCCAGACCATCCTGTGATCCAATCTCAGCATACATCTCCTCCTCCAGAGGCCTATACCAGCTACCCTGTCAAGTCTCCTTCCCATCACTGCCCTCCAAACACACCCAAATTCTTCCTTCAACATTATCGCACCTTGTCTTCATAACAGTTGTCACCATCCAAAGTTATCTTATTTGTTTACATATTCATGTCTACCCTCCCCCATTGGAATATAAGTTCCAGTGGGGGCTGGGACTTTTACTCTGCTGTTCACTCCTTTAACCCCAGCACCTAGAACAATGCCTGGGACTTGGTTGTTGCTGTTCAGTTGCTAAGTCGTGTCCAACCCTGCAGCCCCATGGACTGCAGCCCATCAGGCTTCTCTGTCCCTCACCGTCTCCCAGAGCTTGCTCAAACTCATGTCCACTGAGTCAGTGATGCTATCCAACCATCTCATCCTCTGTCGTCCCCTTCTCCTCTTGCCTTCAATCTTTCCCAGCATCAGGGTCTTTTACAAGGAGTCAGTTCTTCACATCAGGTGGCCGAAGTATTGGAGCTTCAGCTTCAGCATCAGTCCTTCCAATGAATATTTAGGGTTGATTTCCTTTAGGATTGACTAGTTTGATTTCCTTGCTGTCCAAGGGACTTTCAAGAGTCTTCTCCAGCACCACATTTTGAAAGCATCAATTCTTCGGTGCTCAGCCTTCTTTATGGTCCAACTCTCACATCCATACATGACTACCAGAAAGAAATGAACACCTAGCACAATTTCCTTCTTCCCCTTTTCCAGCCAACTTTATCTTGTGTGTGTGTGTGTGTGTGTTTTAAGAATTTTTTTATGTGGACCATTTTTAAAGACTATTAAATCTGTTACAATATTGCTTCTGTTGTGGTTTTTTTTTTTTTTTATGTCCTGGTTTTTTGGCTGTGAGGCATGTGGGATCTTCGCTCCCCAACCAGGAACTGAACTTGCATCCCCTGCATTGGAATGTTAAGTCTTACTGGATCGCCAAGGAAGGCCCCCAACTTTATCCTTTGACTTCCACTTTTCTTTTCTGTTGTAGCTTCACACTCTTGCCTTGCCTGCCCCACCTTCATGTAGCCAGTCCCCCCTTCTAAGCTCTCCCTTTTACACAATTCCATCAGAGCCCTTAAAGTATTATTCTTCATCATTCTCTTTGTCCACGTCCCCAGCTAGACCAGGAGATCCGTGAGATGAAGGACCACATCTTCCTCGGCCTTCCAGGCCCAACCCACACAGCAGTTCTCTACATCTCTCACCACCCTGCCAGCCCTGATCACACATGCTTGCATGCTAAGTCGCTTCAGTCATGTCCAACTCTTTGGGACCCTGTGGCCTATAGCCCACCAGGCTCCTCTGTCCATGGGATTCTTCAGGCAAGAATACTGGAGTGAGTTACCATGCCCTCCTCCAGGGGATCTTTCCAACTCAGGGATCAAACCCATGTCTCCTGAGGCTCCTGCTTTGCAAGCAGATTTTTTTTACCACTGAGCCACTTGGGAAGCCCTGATCACGAGATTATTTCATATCTAATCTTTTCCTCCACCCTCTTCTCTACGCAGTGCCACCTCTGTAGCACTTATCATCATCCCAGATCATCTCATCTCTAGTTACTCAGTTATTTGTTCTGCTTATCTATTAACATTACCTGCCCCCCGCACTATATCTCTGGTGACTAAAACAGTGGCTGACGCATAGTAGGTGCTCAATAAAGATCTGTTCACAATGGGCTTATTCAATACATTTGTTAAATGAAGAACTGTCAATCAATTAGCCACTGTGGCCCCCGTATATCTCAGGATACCCAAAGAGCAGGGGCATTCGATGCTGTTTACAACAGTCACTCATGGTTTCCAAAACAAGACACAGGGACATGATTCATGAAAATCACATTCTGAAGCACATGTTGGTGCAGAGAGGGGGCAGGGGAGGGGAGAAGAGGCAAGTAGACAGTTGTCTACTGAGTACACTGGCTCTTCAACTGTTCCAGGGCATCCACAGCCTGAAGGACTGACCGCTTGCTTCTTTTGTTTGGCATTGAGAGCCCAGACAGGAGCAGCAGGTCTCTCTACAGCTCTACCAATTCCATGCCAATTAGTCCAATTAGAAGCAGGTCTGTAGATTAACTGCCCAGATGTTCGATTTCATCAGAGGTCACATGGCCTATGCAGCCCGGGAAGATTAACATAGATCTTGGCACACAGGGGATGGGGGAAGGGACGACACTCAGCCAAACAGGTCTCAAAGGCCAAGAAGGTTTAAAGGCGTTTCAACAGTCCCTTTCCAAGAGGGAGACCTCAGGTCACCTGGCCTTCTCCAGGCCCTTCGACCTGGGCCAGCCGGACAGAGTAGGGACATGAGATTTGCTGCGACGTCGGCTTGGCATCTTCCATGTGACATGAAATGAATATTAACACTGTTAAGTCACCCTAGGTCCCCAGCATTGCTGAAGACGTGACAAGTAGAAGTTGGACCATGTGGCCACCACAAGGGCAGAGAAAGTGGAGGTTGGAACTGAGCCAGCCAATGGGGCCAGCAGAACAGAAGCCAGGTCAGGAGTTGCCAGCCACCAGTCCCCAAAATAACACTTCATCAGAGGACATATGGGTCCTGGCTAGGACTGGCCTGCCCCAGCAGACGGAAATGTATGGCTAATTCCAAACAGGTTATCAAATATACAAATGTACCCAAGAAGCTAGCTGGCCGCACTTCACCTCTGGGCAGGGTGTCTGTAAGGAAGATCAAAAGAAGAGTTATGGTTTCTATTTGACATCTTAATGCGAGTAGGACAGGCTAGTTGCTCCTGCCTGAGTTTATAAGTGACGTGAGTGGGATCCAGCACGGCGTTTTCCACCTTTGGCTGCACAGTGCGATTGCCAGGGAAGCTTATAGAATGCAGAGCCTGGGCCCCACTCCGAGAGATCTGGATTTTAGGGGTGCAGCCGGGGAACTGGGAATTTTTTAATTTCCCCAGGGCTTTAATGGGAAGCTCGGAGGAGAACCACTGCCCTAAAACAGCTGCAGATTGATGGCTCCGCAACCCACCCCTGTCTTTACCCATGGACACTCCCAGAAACTCGCATCATTCTCCAGACTCATTTTAAGCAAAGAGGAAAGGGAAGGACCACTCACTGACTCCTGTTACAAGAGGGCCTTCTGGGAACATAGGACGTACCTTGATACAGGTTTTATTTGAAGTCCTCATAATTTCCTATAAAAATCCCAATTCCTTAAGCTAGAATTTTGAGCCATCTTTCTACCTGTTTGTACATTCATCCAACAAATATTCATTGAACATCACTACGGATTCTATGTTCTTGCTTTCATGAGGCTTTCATTCTGCTAGGGGAGACAGAATAAATAATCTAATGTAATAAATAGAATAATTCCATAAAACATAAAGTATGATTTAAAAAAAAAAAAACAGGGTGATATGACATCAACAGGTGAGGGAATGCAAGCCACTTCAGGTGGCCAGGGAAGATACACGTGATGGGATAATATGAGCCAAGTCCTGAACATTGAGAAGCCAGCCGTGTGACTCCCTGAGGGAGAAATACGTGAAAGGCCCAGCCTCAGTCTCCTGTAGGGCCACTTCAACGCCTCTGTTGTCCACTGGGGGCCACCAGCTTCCCCACCTTCACATTTTGGATTCATCCTATCAGAAATGCCATCTTCCAACCCAGATCTATGACTGCTAAAAGAACTCCCTCCTCTAAGTAGCCTCCCGGGTCCAGACCCTCCACATTCTGACCGCCTGTTACTTCACCTTATACGTCTATGAATGCCCCAGGTGAACCACAATGAGGGTAAAAGCATAAGACACGATTGTTGCTACTCACACCTCCTGAGTCTTCTGTCTGAATTTGCATTGAATCATCACACCCTTGATTTTGTTGTCTTCTTGTTTCACCTAGGTACAACTGGTCTCCTCCCATGGGACTGTTGGTCTCTCCGGGCATAAATCAGGTTTTCTGTTCCCCTGTATCCCTAGTCCTTCCTCGCACAGAGCTAAGCATTCATTCAAACCCCGTGACCAGCGTTCTTAATGGAGGATTTGATTAGGTTGTTAGCAATTCAGTGCTTGTTCGAATGCATGAGTTCATTAGTAAACCTTGTCTCCAGACCTCACAGTCTTCAGTCTAATTCGCATTCACATTATCTCCAGTTTACAGATGAGAAAGCCAAGGCACAGAGAGATTAAGTAACTTGCCCCAGGTCACACAGCTGGTAAGTGGCAGGGCTGGGATTCGAACCAGGGTCCGTCCAGTACCAGCTGCTGAGTTGCACTGCATCGCCTGGTCCTGCGAAGAATGCAGGTCAATAGTCCCATTCTCAACTTTTCAACAAAGAAAATAAAACTCATGAAAGAATTAACAGAGGTAGCCTGGTTCATAGATTCAGTGGGTGCCGAAGCCAGGGCAATTATTCATGGTTGTGGATGCCAAAGCCTCCAGGCTTCTGCCTCACCATGTCCCTTTCAGAAAGGTCAAAACTCCGGTTCGGGATTCAGCCAAAGTATCAGATCATCACTGTGCCCTCCAGTGAGTTCTGTGCTGCCAGGATGCTGCTGATAATAGATGAAAGTGTTTAATGAAGTGGTCCGTGGGCAGAGGGCTGGAGAATATTCATTCATTTTGCATAATATTTCTTTTCTTTTCTTCTCTCTTTGGACTGCTTGAATGGTGGAGATGGGGAAGGACAGGAGTAAGAAACTAACATGATCAAGCGCCCCGAGTAAGTCACATTACCTCCTCTGCAGTTTGGACTTAACTGTTGCCAGAATTAGCAAATGAAAGTATAGGAAGCGCACTTAAATTTGAATTTCAAATCACGAGAAAGTATTTTAGCTTAAGTATGTCTTGAACAATATTTGGGACAGACTTGTGCTGAAAACCCTAGCTTAACAAGACCTGCCTGCCAGGTTTATCACGAGAAGTAAAGAACACACAGGATGTAAAATGCTCAAAGATACCTGACTATGGTGAAGTGTAGCACTAGCTCTGTTCAAAGACTGCCTTTTGTCCTTTATATAACAGAGTTGGCAGACAAACTCTGCCCTGGACCCTCATGCAAAACAGAAAAATAGCCACCATGGATTACTGACTCACAGTTTAATAAGCAAATTCACCAGGAGAAAACACTGCTCCTTTCGGTAGGTGAGGTTCTCTTGCTCTCTCTTTGCCCCCAAGGAAAGCAGAGGCAAAGGGTAGAATCCAGTGTCCAAACCACTCAAGTCCAGAAAAGTCCCTCATGAGAAACGATAATAGAGGAGATAACAGGAGAGAAGTTTTGCAGATAGAAATAACTTGGCTGAGCAAGAGGAGAAAATGAGATGGGGAGATAGTGGAGAGTGGGGGAAAAGGAGAGAAGCAGGACCTGGGAAGACCCATGAAGAAAATTTATGGGAAAATGTCAATGGGGAAGGCCCACTGTGCCTAAATCAGAACATCTGGGCGCTTTGCATGAAGCCCAGGGGATGATTCTCAAAGGTTCACAGACAACCTCAGGCACAGCTGGGAAGGCAACAAATCTGTCTTCGCCACTCTTTCCTCTGCCTTTTCAGCAGTAATACCAAGGATGGCCACCCCTCTACCCAGCAATCCCCTCGTAGTTCTAAGAAAAGCACCATCTTCACCCCCAACCCCTCCTCCCTGGTTTGCACTGCTCTGTTTACTTGTCCAAAGGGCTCCTTCTCAGACCCTCAATCCTACGTGACAAACTAGCCACGGGGCTGGGACATTCTTTCTAGGGCTCATTCACACAAACCAGTCAGTCCTAAAGGAAATCAACCCTGAATATTCATTGGAAGGACTGATGCTGAAGCTGAAGCTCCAATACTTTGACCAACTTATGTGAAGAGCCAGATCATTGGAAAAGACCCTGATGTTGGGAAAGATTGAGGGCAGGAGGAGAAGGAGGTGGCAGAGGATGAGATGGTGGGATGGCATCACCGACTTAATGTAGACGTGAGTTTGAGCAAACTCCTGGAGATAGCAAAGGACAGGGGAGTCTGGTGGGGTCCATAGAGTCACAAAGAGTCAGAGGCAAGTAAACAACAGCAACAAACATCTTCTGGAACAAACTTTTCCCCTTCTCCCCTGCACTTTTCTCCCCATTGTTGTCTAATTCATGACCTGCTCTAACTGGGGCAAGCAATGCTTTTCAGGGAGAAGAGTGGGTTACCATGTGGCCTGGTAAAAATGAGATCTTTGCGTGTCTTCAGTAAAGACAGTAGGTGTGCAGTAGGTGTTCAATCATTTTGTGTCGGGATGATTTAATCAGTTAGCCTGCCCTGGTGTCTTTCCTAATTTCAGAAAAGATCACCCTCATTACTGTTCTTACACAATGTTTTCTGGAGGAACACCCACTAACAACTGGGAATCTCAGTCGTGTCATTGGTTGCCCACCATCACCACCCCGCACCTCCACTGTCTAGTGTTCTTCTGCGGGAGCCACTGAGAAAGTTTCCCTTCAGGTACTTGTGCTGAAGAAAATTCTGGAGATGACAATAGGAAAATGTACATGTCTCCCAGGTAGAATGGCAGGTTTCTGACTGCTTTGATTATTACCAATATTGTGTAATGCCTTCGGGCAACCAACAACACACTAAATGTTATGAAAAGTTTAAATAGCAGACTCCCTGACCTCTGGCTCATGTCTGAAACTCCACAGCCTGTGCTGGCCTGCCCATTGGAATGGAAAACACAAGAAGATACTTCCTACTTCCTTACCCAAAGCACTGGAAGCTTGGACAAGCTTTCCTAGCAATCATGTGTAACCCTGTGCTCAGTCGCTCAGTCGTGTCTGACACCGTATGACCCCACGGACTGCAGCCTGCCCGGTTCCTCTGTCCATGGGATTCTCCAGGCAAGAATACTGGAGTGGGTTGCCATTCCTTCTCCAGGGGATCTTCCCGATGCAGGGATCAAACCAGGTCTCCTGTACTGCAGGTGGATGCTTTATTATATGAGCCACCACATCAACTGCATCTGTCTTTGCTCATTCTTTTTTTTTTCCTACCTTCCAATTATTCAGGTGTAGGAGAAAGTAAAGAGCTGACAAGGGAAGACTTTACCCAGAGGGCTCCTGAATGCCTCATAGGTTCTAAGAACTGAACCTCAAAAACATTGTGTAAAGCTAATATACAAGTGTCCCTCTGATAGCATCTATTTCCCACCAAAAATTATTTACAAGGAGTGGGGAACACCCACCACAACCTCAGGAAAGTAGGACTGATTACAGCTCAATATCAGAATCAACTCAATACCAGAAGCAGATACGGTTGGCTTGTGAGAAAGAGTGAGTGACCTATTCATGCTTACCTCATGAAAGAGAGGAGATTCAATTCTTTGGAAGTAAGTAAAGAGTTCATTTCTTTAACACTCCTGCTCCTTGACTCAGAGACCCAGAGACTAGACAAATCTTAAAACTGACCAGCTAGGGACTTCCCTAGTGGTCCACTGGTTAAGAATCGGCCTGCCAATGCAGGTGACACAGGTTCAAACCTCGGTCTTGGAGGACCGCACATGCTGTGGGGCCACTAAGCCGCAACTACTGAGTCCGAGCACCCTAGAGCCCTTGCTCCTCAATAAGAGAAACCACCACAAAGAGAAGCCCATGCACCGCAACTAGAGAAAGCCCGCATGCAGCAACAAAGACTCTACACAGCCAAGGATAAAATGAATAATTAAAAAAAACTGACCAGTTATCCACTATTACACAAGTGATGTCTTTTGAGGCAGCCAGTGTTCAATTTTATTCACAACACATGCATCCCACAAAAGCTTTCCTTATCCTTTTACAGACTGCAACTCTCAAGCAACCAATAGGACAGGATGTAGAAGATGGTGGGGAAATTCCCTGCCAGGGACCCTTTGCATCCCAAAAGTGGAGTGCAATCGGCATAAGGCTTTGAAAGTCATGGAGGGAGACAGAAAAGTCTGTTGGAGGCATTTGTTAGAGAGCTGGGGTTATAGACTCACAAATACATTGCAGATAAAAGAAAATCACTCCTCAGTCCAGCAGGACCAAACTTCATGGATGTCACTAAACTCTGGGAACGGAGCTAGGAAGTGGGAAGAATGATCAGCCATCCTTCCAAGTGTAGAAGTAAGAAGGATATTCAAGTAGCACCCAAGGGGATAGTTAACAGTTCCAAAGGCAAGCTCTGTAGTCTGTTAGTTGCCCCACCACTGGGTCTGGATAAATTTTCTCATTCAAAGATGAATACATAAAGAAAAGAGACAGACTGAACATATACTGCAGGACAAGAAAAGAGAACACCACTCTGAAGACTCAAGAGTATGTCCAGAAGAAACCTTTTCAAAACCTTCAGCACCAAAAGAAAGAAAAATGCCATTCCTTCTGTAAAATAGGCAGAAGTCTATAACAATCAGATTGAGACAGGAAGAGAGCTAGAAGAGCTATGGGATTATTTTGGAGGAATAAAAATGCAGGAACATATTTCAGTTCTGCACTAGAAGCAGCAAAGAGGAAAACTAACCATATGGAATGATACACCAATGGTATAAAAGGTGAATTTGGGTTGGTATTCTAGAACGCAAGGACAAGCAAGTAAATATTTTACAAGAGATAATAATTTAAATGAGGGGCCAAGTTAAAAATAATATATCAATGTTGTTCATGAAGAAACAAAGCTTCAGTTGAAGCAGTAATCAAACATAGAATTAAAAGGGACTTCCCTGGTGGTCCAGGGATGGATGGAGGATGGATGAATGGATGGACGATAGGATAGACAGATGGATGGACCCTTAGTTAATTAGACCCTTTGTTTTTGTTCTGTCTCTCAGTCGTGTCTGATTTTTTGCAACTCCACGGGCTGCAGCACGCCAGCCTTCCCTGTCCACCATCTCCCGCAACTTGCTGAAACTCACGTCCATTGAGTCGGTGATGCCATCCAACCAGCTTGTCCTCTGTTGTCGCCTTCTCCTACCTTGTTCAGTTCACAATTGCCCTGGGGATTCTAATCACTCCTACTTTTAAAGGGTTAAAATTTACCCTCCCAATAGACCTTCCTCTGTAGGTCATCCACCTTCTGTACCACAGCTGCAAATTGCCAAACTTCAGGAGTCTTGGATTCCAATCCAGGCTCTGTCTGGGACAGGCTCTGGGTTTTAGAACAATCACCTAATCTCTCTGTGTTCTGTCACTTGGCCAAGAAGGTATGGGTGAGTAAATCAAGCCTCAGTGGCCTAGAGAGAGTGATGCTCCTGCCTAAATTCCTATCTCCCCATCAGGGAGCACCCAACCTAGGAAACAGAAACACCAAGGCAGTGTATTATTTTTTGTGACTCACAGTGCTAAAATGGGAGAGTAAGAATGTATCCTTGATCATACTATTTCTTTATTCCTGATTTGATTTAGAGCCCAGAAAGCTGACCTGTGGCATAAATGATATATGAGGTCAGACTTGAGTTTGTGGGGAGAAGTGGGACCAGACGGCCGGGTTATATACCAACAATCCCCTAGCAGTCCTGACGTCATCTCTGTCGGCCCTTTCTCCCCCTTGCCCTCCCCAGGGGCAAGAAAGTATAAAATATTTCCTGGCAGTGGGACAGGATGGAGGAAGAGTTGGGAATGCAGTCGTTTGCACTACTGGCCTAGTAAAAGGAGCTGGGCTTGTAGCTCTCAGAGGATGGTTGTCATGGCAACTCCAGAATCAAGAAACAGGGTGCCTTTTGGCCACTGTCTGCAGCACAAAGTCCTTGTTCAGCTTTCCACAAGCTGGTCAAAAAAACATACCCAGTCAGATAGGTACAGATGCTGATAGCCAGGCACTCACAGACACAGAGAAATTTAAAAGCCACATCACAAGAGGCAAGTTCCTTCTTACAGCTTTGGATGATCCAGATCACTGAAACCTCATTTGTCTGCTCCTCACTTTTCTCCAGCACCTGCAGAGTGAGGAAGCTGCAGATACTCTGATGTCAACAGAAAACAGTCTTCCAGGTATCAAGGAGTTGTTCCTAGGCCTTTAAGTGTACATATGTTCCTTCTTGAAACACAGGTCCTGGGAACTGCCCCAGCCACGATTCCGTGGTTAGTGTGAGGGTAACAGCTTCCGACTGTCTCGAGGGGTGTTAGGAGGACCGGCCACGTGTGGCAGAGCACATTTTGTGACTTCCTTGCCTGTAGTTGTCAGACCTGGGCCAGCAGCACCGTCCTTCCACGAGAATCCAGGCCCAGCTCGGGACAGGAAACAAAGAGAGACCTCCTGAGACCGAGTGACGGCAATGCAAAACTCCACAGGGAAACTGAAAGCTTTCTGAACTTACTTCAGCGAGCAAAATAATAAAGAGTACCAGCTGGCAGCTTGGCCAATGTGGAGGCCAGAGTCTCGGCTTCAGGCCAGAGATGTGCAGAAGCTCTGACAAGGCCCCTTTGCTGAGGCTCAGGTCCTAGCAGTCCCTTCACTGGTCTTTTCAGGTCACAAACCACAGGGTGAGCTGAGAGAGGCAGGATCCAGAAGTTGCCCACCCATACCTTCTTGGCCAAGAGACAAAGCACAAAGAGGCTATGTGACTGGTCTAAAAACATACAGCCTGACCCTGGCAGAGCCTGGAATCCAGGACTCCTGAAAGCTGACTAGATAATAGGGAACATGGCACTTGCTTAGGGCAAAGGAAACAGCCACAGTGAGCAGGAGAATAAATTAGATGCTGAAAACTGAGTTCAGGAAATATTGGGATCTCATGAGATTATTTTCAGAGTAATAGAATAACACTAACCACAATTTCCTGTGAACCTACGCTGTGCCAGGCACTTTACTAGATTCTTCCATACATTATTTCTCTGTGATCAAGTTATCCCCATTTAACATATGGAGAAATTGAGGCTGGAAGAGTAGTTACCAAAGAAGGGGAGGGGCAAATTAAGGGTATGGGATAAAGAGATCCAAACTGCTCTGTATCAGATAGATGAGCAACAAGGACATATTGTACTGCACAAGGAATTATAGCAATTATCTTACAATAACTTTAAATGGAGTACAATCTGTAAAAATACTGAATCACTATGCAGTGAATTAATATGATATCATAAACTAATTATACTTCAGTTAAGAATAAGCTACCTGCCCAAGACCACATAGATGCTGAGAGGAGATGTGAAGATTCTCCTGAGTCTTCATGCCTTTGAAGCCTGACTGTTGAGTCCTTATGACACTGATTTTCATCACAAGGAGGGGCAAGGAGCTGAATGTGCTCATTTATCTTAAGTTACCATATGTTCAGACCCTAAACTAAGACATCTTCCAGAGAAGGTCAGGAAATAAAGTTAAGACAAAGAGCATAAGACTATTGGACACAAATAGATTCATGAATTGAAATTAGCCAATTGGGGTTACATGGGGGTGGGGGTAGTAGATACACATTTGGGGTTGGGTTTAGTGTTTATGTATTTAGTGTTATACATGTATGCCTGCTAGGAGGTAAACACCAAGACTCTGTGTCTTTTCCAAACGTTTTAATGGACATTGGTTTGAGTAAGCTCCAGGAGTTGGTGATGGACAGGGAGGCCTGGCGTGCTGCGATTCATGGGATTGCAGAGTCGGACACGACTGAGCCACTGAACTGAACTGAACTGAATGTAGAATTCTCCTCGTAGTCTTCTTCAGTGGCTCAGCAGTAAAAGAATCCACCTCCAATGCAGGAAACATGGTTTGATTCCTGGGTGGGGAAGATCCCCTGGAGGAGGGCATGGCAACCTACTCCAGTATTCTTGCCTAGAGAATTCCATGGCCAGAGGAGCCTGGTGGGCTACAGTCCATGGGGTCCCAAAGAGTTGGACATAACTAAAGTGACTAAGCAAAAGCAATTTTCCTCATAGGCAGGCCAACAGAAGGGGGCTTGTTTTTTCTAAAACTTTAGAATCCAAAAGATGTATTAAAGTTGGTCAGACGTTGACGCTACACACCAGGGCTCGTCTGAACACTTGACAGGGCTGGATCCCAGAAGGTCTAATTAGAGAATGTAGGGGACGATCCAAGGTTCCTACCAATGGGTGGTGCCATGTTAGTTCACACACAGAAATCCCTACCTATTGCCCTCCCACCAAATCTTAGCTTGCCCACTGTCTGGAAGAGAAATAATACAGGAACCTCAGAGCAATATGGAAATTATTGTTTTCCTTGTGCTGACTGCAAGGCCAAAGACCAAAACACTAGGTTTGGAGTTGGGAAGACTTCACAGTTCAGTTCCCAAACTTGAACTTAACTCTCGCTCTGTGGTATAAAGCAATCATGTTCCTTTTCACTTCACCATGTTATTGGATTTGATTAAAAGGAGGAACATCCAGGACTGCTCCAGAGCATTGGTTACATTGTGTTCTAATGGACACTGTACCAAGCTGTGCATGCACATGTTCAGTTGCTCAGTTGATTCTGAGACCCTTTGGACCAAAGCCCACCAGGCTTCTCTGTCCATGGGATATTTCAGGCAAGAATACTGGAGTGGGTCACCATTTCCTCCTCTAGGGGCTCTTCCCAACCCAGGGACTGAACTTGCATTTCCTGTGTCTCCTGCACTGCAGGCGGATTCTTTACTCACTGAGCCATCAGGGAAGCCTTGAACGTGGCAGCCCGGCTAAACCTATTTGGCAAGCAGGGGGCATGAAGGGCACCCAGCAGAACTCACTCTGTTTCCCCAGTCTCCCCTTTGTCATGCTCAATTCAGGAACTATATATAATCCAGCCACAGTGGACCAGGCACTGTGCTAGGCACTGCAGATAGAGACAATTAAGATAAGGTTCTTGCTGTCCAGACACTTCCGTTCTAACAGAATAGACGCAGATAGACAAACATAATTGCAATGAGGGTGTGAGGCATGTCCTGTTAGAAGTGTGTAGAGGGGATGGAAACAGTACAGAGGAGTACTGAGTACTCAGAAGGTCAAGGAAGACTTTTGGAGATGCTGATACACAAACAAGGTTTTGAAGGATGAATAGGAGCTCAGAAGTGAAAATGGAAAAGATGGCAAAGGGAAGAGCATGTGCAAAGGCCCGGAAGCACAAATAGAAGGACCTCAGGCCCTTGAAGGAATTTGGTTACTCGTTCACATATCCCCAGCATAGCTCAGAAGTGCAAGTGTGCTCAGTCACTCAGTTACGTTCGACTTTTTGCAACCCCATGGACTGTAGGCTCCTCTGTCTGTGGAATTTTTCAGGCAAGAGTACTAGAACTGGTTGCCATTTCCTCTTTCAGAGGATCTTACTGACCCAGGGATCAAACCCGTGTCTCTTTCATCTCCTGCATTAGCAGGCAGTTTCTTCATTGGCAGAAGTGCAAAAACAGCCACCAACTCTGACAGCTGCTCTCTCCAGCCCCCTGCTTCTACCTCCCAGGGTCTCTGACCACCCTTGGCTCAGATCTTCTGCTCCTAATTCTGACCTCTAGGCACCTGGCCCCAGTGACCTGTGATGGATATGCTTTCCTGATCTTGATTTTCTAGACTCTTCTGGGCATTCTCTACTCTGTGATGTGTAACTATGTGAGACAGCCCCCGGCCACCATGCTCTGTGGTGCCCTTAAAGGCAGCCCAGCCCAGCTTCCCCAACAGGGACCAGACACCTACAGGGATCTGCAAGTTGTCTGAGGGAACCAGAGTGAAAAACGTAAGTGGGACAGGGAAGTGGCAGGAGATGGTTCTGAAGGAGGGCAGGAGGCCAATCTGATTCCTGCTAAAGAGTCTGGACTTTATCCTGCAGTCAGGGCATGATGCTGAGGGACGGGCATATTCCGATTTGGCTTCTCGGGGGTGACCAAGGTAGTGACAGGGTGGATGTACTGGAGGGAGAGACAAGCAGCGAGGGTTAGGAGCGACTGTTGCAATAGTCCAAGCAAGACTTGAGAAGGAGAAAAAGCCAGGCTTCCCTGCCATCATTCACTGCTGGTACCCTCAATCAGGACCTCCCTGAGCGCAGAGCCAGGATAGATTCAGGGTCCCTTTAACTCACCCTGGCGGCTCTACAGCCCTCCAGCATGGCTCTAATTCTTATATTTGGAGGTTGCATCCTACTCCATCACCATCAGCACTCTCCTCCTCTTCTTCCTCACCCTCCTCTTTCTTCTCCTTCCTTTCATCCTCACTCTCTCTTCTGCCCACACTCTGCTCCTGGAGCAACATACTTTGCCTCCTTCCTATAGTTCAAGCCTCTCTGATGGGAAAAATTGGAAAAATAAAACAGAAAAGCAAGACTGAACTATTTTTTTTTTTAAATGAACTGAAGAACAGTCAGCAGGGCTCTGGTGAGAAGCAGGTGTGATCCACAAGAGTACTGCTCTGGCCACTTTAAAACAGAAGGCCCTGCGATAAGGAGGATCCATGAAGCTTTGGTCTTCCCCAAGTCTGGAAACCCTGGGTGTGCTTCACAAATATTTAAAACAATCTTCATCACAAAGACCATCACCCTTGGAGCCTGGAGGAGGAACTCACAGCCCTCCTCCAACAATCCTGCCCGCAGACGGTAGGAAATAGAGACCAACTGAGCAATGCCCTTGGGCCCCCATGTTCTGGCTTCCCTGTGACCATCTGCCACCTTAAACTCACCCAGAACTATCTTCAGTGACTTTTCCCAGGTCACAGCAACCTGTTTACAGACATCTAGAATTCCCAGGCACTTTTAGGACAAGAGACTCGGGATGTGTCCAAGTGGGCAGCAAAGTCTTGTCTAAGAGAAGCTGTTCCTCCAAATCTATTTCTGCCCATGTAAACATTTGCCAAGGAAACAAGGCATGTGGGCATGCGCCGGCCCCACAGGCCCTCGGGTTGCTGCAAAAGGCAAATGGAAAGTCACATGTCATAACAGTGGAAAGTACATACGCAACTATTCTTAGCCCTGGAATGTATACACGGTCTCTCTGCCCAGCAGTTCTTTCACAAAGCTCTAAAACACTGTGAAAGTGCCTTCAGCATAAACAAATCCAGAATTCTCCCAGGACAAATTATTTGCCAGCTTAAGGAAAGGCCTGGGTTTATGGTTTCACTTGGAGCCAGAGGTGGAAAGTCTCCGGAGGGACCAGCCGCGGCAGGTATCGGTGGTTGTCACTGCAGGAAAACGAGGTAAATAGCTCTAATGTTTAATTCTTCTGCAGGTGGACGGGTGGCCAGATGTCATCCAATAAACCCTGCCCAGGGCATCGTCTGGTCTCTGCTTTCTATTTATCTCATTTTAAAAACAATACCCACAAGACTCCATGAGGTCATGTTTAAAAATAAAAACAAAACATCGCAAAGGTCCATTTCCATCCCTCATTTCTGTCCCGATACCAGAGGCCACGCCCCCAGCATGACATCCGTGGGGAATGACTAACACCCGGAAAGATGTTTGGATGAGTGTACTAAGTAAGAGATATGCTGAGAATCCGGAGAAATGTTCATAGACTTCTGCTTCAAATGCACAAACTGTCATCTTGCTTTGAGCTAACGTTTCAGCCCCTGTGACCACTTGCCACCTTCGACTCTCCCAACTTACCCAACCACCTTCTCTCTCTCTTTTAAAATTCTTTTTCTTTTCTTTGTTTTTTTTTTTTCAGATTATCTGCAGATGGTAGTTCTCTGTTATCTTTGAGAATAATCATAACCCAATAGAGAGATTTTCGCTGTGAGACCCATGCATTAGGTGGTCCCATTTTCCAGTCTTCACCAAGCAATATTCTTGGCGGTATCCACAAACATCTTAGTGAATGGACAGATGTGCTCTAAGTCTCGGAGCCTCCACAGCTTAACCCTCCAGGACGATCTCCCTCTTGGGACTTCTCCCCGTCTTTGCAGGATGGACGAGGAGTCATCAGAGGGGCTCCTCTTCAAAGACCATGACTTCTCCTCTGACTTGCTGAGGCAGCTCAATGACTTGAGGCAAAATCGGATCCTGACCGACGTGAGCATCTGCTCCGGGGCCTGGGAGGTCCCCTGCCACCGCAACGTGCTGGCCTCCAGCAGCCCCTACTTCAGGGCCATGTTCTGCAGCAACTTCCGGGAGAGCCGAGAGGCCAAGGTCCAGCTGAAAGGCGTCGACGCCTCGACTCTGGAGCGAATTGTCCTGTATGTGTACACGGGCAAGGCGCACATCACTGTGGAAAGCGTCCTGCCCCTGATGGAGGCCGCATCCATGCTACAGTACCCTAAGCTGTTTGAGGCCTGCTCCTCCTTCCTCCAGAGCCAGCTGACCCCCAGCAACTGCCTGGGCATGACCAGACTCTCTGAAATCTTCAGCTGTGAGACCCTCCGGAAGAAAGCCAGGGAGGTGGCCCTGACGTATTTCCCAGAGGTGGCCGCGTCGGCTGACCTGAAGGAGCTCTGTGCCTTGGAACTGAGAGACTACCTGGGCGACGATGGGCTGTGCGGGGAGGAGGAGAAGGTGTTCGAGGCCCTCATGGTTTGGATCAAGCATGACCTCCAGACCCGGAAGCGATACGTGCAGGAACTGTTCAAGCAGGTCAGGCTGCAGTACGTCCACCCGGCCTTCTTCCACCACTTCATCGCCAACGACGCCCTCCTCCAGTCCTCGCCCCCCTGCCAGACCATCCTGGAGACTGCCAAGAGGCAGGTGTTTTCTCTGTATGGTACCACTAGTTCCGCGGGCCTCCAACCTCTGTGGCATGTCCCGCCAAGAAACTCTTACCAAGACTTCCTCATCCTCCTGGGTGGAAGGAAGGACAACCAGCAGACCACCAGGGACGTCCTGTTGTACGACGGACAGACCGGCCGGTGGCAGAGCCTTGCCAAACTCCCGGCCCGCCTGTATAAGGCCTCGGCCGTCTCCCTGCACCGCAGCGTCTACATGCTGGGGGGCATGGCTGTGGGGAAGAGCGTGCCCACTGCCAAGGTCTACATCTTCTCCCTGAAGCTCAACCAGTGGAGGCCAGGGCAGCCCATGCTGGTGGCCCGCTACTCCCACAGGAGCGCTGCCCACAAGAACTTCATCTTCTCCATTGGGGGGATTGGCGAGGGGCACGAGGTCATGGGCTCCATGGAGAGATACGACAGTGTCGGCAACGTCTGGGAGATGATGGCCAGCATGCCAGTGGGGGTTCTCCACCCTGCGGTCGCTGTCAAAGACCAGAGACTCTACCTTTTCGGAGGAGAGGACGTCATGCAGAACCCTGTGCGCCTTATCCAGGTAAACAGTACTTCCCACATACATGCACACACACACACATTTATGCATGCATGTATCCAGGTAAATGGTCCTTCCCACCATGCCTACACACACCGACACACACACACGTATACATGTATGCATGTATGTATCCAGGTAAATGGTCCTTCCCACTACACCTGTGCGCATGCACACACACGTATACATGTATCCAGGTAAATGGTTCTTCCCACTATGTCTACACACACCTACACACATGTGTGCATGCATGCACACACATATATGTACAAACGTATACGTGACATACACTGATACACACATGTGTGCACTGCGTGAACACATACATGTACATGTGTGTGCATGATGCACCTGCGTGTGCATACATACGTGCACACACAAACACGTGTATATATACACAAATACATGAATACACATATACACATACATATGCACATACATCCATATAATACATGCTTGTTAGTTGCAGGAAAAGGAAAAAGGAGGAAGGAAGGGAGGGAGGAAGGAAGAAAGTTTAATTTCAACAAGATTTTATCCATTTATGAATTCTTTTGTGTTAGATTAATACATACAAATGTACATCAGATACATCTAAAGGATCTAGCTAGAACACATCAAATGCCAGATAGTGAAGTCCTACAGGGCTTCCCAGGTGGCTTAGTGATAAAGAATCTGCCTGCCAAGAAGGAGACATGAGTTCAATCCCTGGGTCAGAAAGATCCCCTGGAGTAGGAAATGGCAACCCACTCTAGTATTTTTGCCTGGAGAATTCCATGGACAGAGAAGCCTTGTGGGCTACAGTCCATGGGGCCAAAGAGTTGGACACAACTGAGCAACTGAACAACAACAAAATAGAAATATTGCAGATGCTTCTAACCCAAATCAGTAAGGCCTTAAAAGAAGATTCTCAAGCCCTGGTCCATTGTCTATTACCAAAAGTCCAGGAGCCAGACCTCAGATCTGCTGAATCAAAATCTGAATCTCCAAGGGTGGGATCCTGATATTCAGTGTTATTAAAGTTTATAGGAGATTCTAAGGTACAGGCCAGGTTGTGAAACCCCTGCCTTAAATGATAGGTAGATGCCAATTTCACTTACAAGCTCCCTGAGAAGTGTTATTAATAAAAATCAAAATGTCAGAATATTGAGTGTTTTCCAACTTTATACACATTCTAATCTCTGTAGTTCACCTTTAATAAAAGGCCTCTATTTTATTTTATTTTTTTACTTTTTGGTCACACATGTGGCATGTGGGATCTTGGTTTCCCACCCAGGAATTGAACCCAAGCCCCCTGCATTGGAAGCACAGAGTCCCAACCACTGGACCACCAGGGAAGTCCCTCTCCTAAAGATAATCAAGGAGGCCCCTGAGATCTCCTCTGTTCATTTAGAGGAGTTACACTGGGCACCCTGGGGACATGGGCATGAGCTGTAAATCCCACTTACTCTCCAGGAGCTTAGGAGAGAACTGCGATTCAGTTGCTGAATAGAGGGGTGCTCTAAGGGGCCCCCTAAAGCAGTCTGGGGGGAATCTAGGAGGGTGTGAGGGTTCAGAGGCCTTTGGTGAGAACTCTGTGAGGTTGGTTTAAGTGGACTTTAGCAGAGAGGCAAGAGAAGAGAGAAGGAGGTGAGGATGGAGGGTATAAGAGGAAGAGGACACATGGTGGACACAGGACTCTGACATGGACCGAGATGGGCAGGCAGCTTCTCTGAGCAGATGAGTCTGCTGTCTGGAGCAGGAGTCAGACTCTTCTACTGAGGGAGGGGTGGTGTTCTTGGGTAAGGGGACAGCTGGCAGAAGACCCTAAAGCAGAAAGGGGATGCAGCCCATCCCCTGGAGGAACCAAAAGCTTGACAAGACGGTTGTAACACAGAGGAAGGGGCAGAAAGGTTGTGCACCAAGGCGGAGCTGGGGATGGTCAGTCCCCCTGTAATCTCCATCAGCCCCTTCCCAGGTCATAGTGAGCAGCTCCCTCTACCCAGATTGCTGCCCCTGAGCCCTTCCTACAGAAATTCTAGAACATTCTTGAGGAGATGAGTGTTTGTGTTAATGAGGCTGGTCTGGCTTTCCAGGCCTCATCAAGGAATTGGGGTTCAATCCTGAGAGCAGCAGTGCAGATGAAGTAGTCGAATTCACATTTTTAGATTTTTCTTTGGACGTTTCATGAAGAGGGAACTGGAGGAGGCCCGAATAGGCAAAGGCAGATCTTTCTAAAGGCCCAGGCAAGGGATGATGGCAACTTGGGCTAAGTTGGTGCCAGTGATGACAGAGAAAAGTGATCATTTCTATTCAATCCTTTCCTTGTTTTTCTCTTCCCGTCACTTCTCCAGCCCATGTTTCCCACTCCTCCCTGACCATCTAGGCAGATTCTAAGCCGGTTCCAGATTTCACTCGTGTACTTGAGCCAAGAAAGACACGTTCTGTGCCCCTCCAAACTCTGGCCATACCACTCAGATTTATAACAAAGTGCTTCTATGAGAAGCTAGAGCCCCTCCTGTTTAAAAAAAAAAAAAACACTATTTTTCAAAATAAAGTCAACAAATATGTTGATGATTTTCACATTACAAAATTGATATCAATTATTAAGAATAAATACAAAACTCAAAAGATTTTATAAGCTAACTCATCCAGAAATGCACAAGACAATCAAACAAGAATCTTAAAAAACCGAAAACCAAAACCCAAAACACTAGCATGTGAGTGATCCTTTTACCCTGCAGTCCAGAGAAGGAGAAAATGGAAAAAGTATCAGTTTGGAAGCTCTTATCTACTTAGCATTTAGCTTTGTCATGGAAATTGTACTCATTCAGATATATAGTTCAGTATGAATGCTTGGGTTACTTGATGGGGAAGGTTGGGTTTTCAGATATAGGGACAAAGATTTCTTCATCAGATGGTTTACCTGCATGCAAGCATTCTTTTAAAGGACTAAACTGCCTTGGGGAGGGTGGGGTTACTGAGCAAATTGTGTGTCTACCTGGCCTTCTTTCTGTTTCTATTACTGGAGGGCATTAAGCAAACCCTCTACCATAACAAAGTATCACTTCCTCCAGGGTCACAAACCATCCTTTGTTGTCCTTGCTTCAGACTCTCTGAGGGTATCATGAGAATTGTGAGCAAACATTTAATCTATTTTTGAAACCATCCTCTAAACTGATAAAGAAGAGCAAGCCAGGAGGCAGTTACTCAAGTAAAATGCAATCAGTGTTTGCTTTCCTCCAAGGATCTCATTTTTCAGAGTGTCACCTGCATATTTGCAGATGGTTTAAAACACAAGGCTTGCCAGCCATTGTGGTTGCCCCTGTCTCTAGCTGTGGCCTCTTCTATGGTTCAACAACTTTGAGAACTGACAGAGACTTCAAGAGAGCTTCAGTCTCGAAAGCCTCCATCAAGAAAAGGCACACAGGAGAAAAAGGAACCCTTCTGCGCTGTTGGTGGGAATGTAAATTGTTGCAGCCACTACGGAGAACAGTAAGGCGGTGGTGGTGGTGGTGGTTTCGTTGCCAAGTCATGTCCAACACTTGCGACCCCTTGGACTGTAGCCTGCCAGGCTTTTCTGTCTATCAGATTCCTTAGGCAAGAATGGGGTGTCATTTCCTTCTCCATGGGATCTTCCTGACCCAGAGATCAAATGCATACCTCCTGCACTGCAGGCAGATTCTTTACCGATGTGCCACGAAGGATTCCCATGGAGAACGGTATGGAAGTTCCTTAAAAAATGGAAATAGTGTTATCATACGATCCTGCAATCCCACTTGTGGACATGTAATATATCTGGAGAAAACCATAATTCAAAAAGATACATGGGGAAAAAAAGATACATGGCTCCAATATTCATTGCAGCACTATTTACAATAGTCAAGACATGGAAGCAACCTAAATGTTCATCAACAAATGAATAAACCTGTGGTACATATATATGATGGAATATTACTCAGCCATAAAAAAGAATGAAATAATGCCATTTGTGTACCATGGATGGACCTAGAGAATATCATACTGAGTGAAGTAAGTCAGACAGAGAAAGACAAACATCATATAATATCACTTATATGGGGAATCTTTAAAAAAAAAAAAAGACAGAGAGATACAAATGAACATATTTACAACACAAAAACATAGAAAAACTTACAGTTACCAAAGAAGAAAGCTGGGGTATAGAAAGCTGAGAAAGCAGGTGAATAAATTAGGAGACTGGGATTAACATATACACACTACTACATATAAAATAGACAACCAACAATACCTGAAACTCACACATTATTGTAAATCAACTATACTTTGATTTTTAAAAACTTACAAAAGGGACTTCCCTGGTGGTCCAGGGACTCTGAGCTTCCATTGCAGGGGGCATGGGTTCGAGCCATGGTTGAGGAACTGAGATCCAGTATGCTTTGCATGGTGTGGCCAAAAATATAGTTACCAAATATCTTTAAACACTACAGATTCTTTACCAGCTGAGCTACCAGGGAAGCTTGACTAAGCACCAAATATCTTTAAACACTACTAATACTGTAATAAATGCAAATTAGAGTAGTACACGATTTTTTTAAATCTTTTAAAAAGAAAAGAAAAACCATACTTCCATGGCCCCAAGCAGAGCCATGAGTGTGGTGAATAAAAGCATGGACTCCGGGCTCTTCCACTCAGTGTAGCTGTGTGATCTTAGACATGTTACTTAACCTCTCTCAGCCTCAATGGTCTAATATGAAAAATGGAGGAAAGTAGTGGTATCCACGTCATAGGAAGGTTGTGAAGATCAAATTTGGTAAAATGATAAAATATAAGGGCTTTAATATTAAAAAGCAGAGACATTACTTTGCCAACAAAGGTCCGTCTAGTCAAGGCTATGGCTTTTCCAGTGGTCATTTATGGAAGTGAGAGTTGGACTATAAAGAAAGCTGAGCGCCGAAGAATTGATGCTTTTGAACTGTGGTGTTGGAGAAGACTCTTGAGAGTCCCTTGGACTGCAAGGAGATCCAACCAGTCCATCCTAAAGGAAATCAGTCATGAATATTCATTGGAAGGACTGATGTTGAAGCTGAAACTCCAATATTTTGGCCACCTGATGCAAATAACAGATTCATTTGAAAAGACCCTGATGCTAGGAAAGACTGAAGGTGGGAGGAGAACGGGACAACAGAGGATGAGATGGTTGGATGGCATCGCTGACTTGATGGATATGAGTTTGAGTAAACTCTAGGAATTGGTGATGGACAGGGAAGCCTGGCGTGCTGCAGTCCATGGGGCCCCAAAGAGTCAGACAAGACTGAGTGACTGAACTGAACATGGTGGCAATTATATTTCACACAGAAAGAATTTTCAGTGAAGAATATTGGAAAGTTTTTGTTCCTGCTTTTCTTACGTGACGTACATCTCATATGTCTCATGAACTAATTTACATTTGATATTTAAACTTTAAACTAAGGGATTTAATAGGAGCACATGTCTGGGAAGGCTTCCCAGTGGCTCTGCAGTAAAGAGTCCACCTGTGATGCAGAAGTCCGAGGAGACGCGGGTTTGACCCCTGGTTCAGGAAGATCCCCTGGAGGAGGGAATGGCAACCCATTCCAGGATTCTTGCCTGGATAATGCCATGGACAGAGGAGCCTGATGGGCTACAGTCCATGGGGCCGCAAAGAGTCGGACCCGACTGAAGCAGCTGAGCACGCACACACACATCTGAGAATCACGATTTGCTGCTCTGTTCCAGACCAAGGCCATGAAATCCTGCCCCTATCTCTTTACTCTTTCTTCCTTTTCTCGTGCTTCCTTTTTTTTTTTCCCCCTACAATTCTAATGACTTTCAGGCATGCCCTGTTCAAAAGCCTTCCTCGTTTAGACCCAAATTTCTTCTTGGCCCTAAGACCCTCTCAGATACACTGGAACATGTTGAAATCTAAACACAAGCCAGAAATAAAAATGATTCAAAGATCATTGGTTTTATGCAAGTCCAAGCTGCTCCATTTCTCATTGAAAAGAAAGAAATGTTCCAAGAAGGTGAGCAAACACATGCTATCAACTCAAATGCATGATTCTCGGTCCAGTCCACAGAAGCACAGCCACTGAGCTCACAGGCCACATAAAGACCAATTTCTGGTAACAGTTTCTTCTTCCTGTTACATAATTATATTTTGTTTATTGATGGTAAGATACCTATGTTTTCAGAACCGGAGAAAAAAGGCAAAGAAAGAGAAATCACTGCTCTTCTACCCTCTTAACTACTACTTCTACTTCTTAAAAACATATATCACTTTAAAATGCAGTGCCATGATTTTATTTCTCCCTCAGGTGTATCACATTTCCAGAAACACATGGTTCAAAATGGAGACGAGAATGATCAAGAATGTGTGTGCCCCTGCCGTGGTGCTTGGGGAGCGGATTGTCATCGTGGGAGGTAAGTTTGAACGGAGGATCACGAGGCCGGACACAAACCTGGCATCTTTCATGGAAAAAGGGTCACTGATAGACAGGTGTTGTCCTATAAGACAGCCTTTTTAAAAGCACATAACTGAACCACTTTGCTGTCCACCTGAATGTAACACAACACTGTAAGTCAGCTATACCCCCGAATATAAAATAAAAACTAAAATTAAAAAAATAAGGAAATAAAATAAAAGCACATCTACCCAGCTAGGGAAGGGTGGACGACTTGACAAAGCTATTTACTCATCCTGAAGTCTCTCCCTGTCTTTATCTGTAAAAAAGAAATGAAATAATGTACAGAGTTGTGATCATAAAATGTGCTCACCTATCTAAACCACTTAGCACCATCCCAGACCCAGGGCAAAAACTCAAAAACTAACTTGCTGTTGTAAATAAGACTAGCTGCTAAGGGATAATTTCTCTGCAATTGCAGGATGTTACAGTTAATAGGGCTGGTTTGGGGGGTGGGGGGTGGGCAGATAGATCTGGGTTCAAACCCTGACTCTGCTACTAACTGGACGTATGCTCTTAGACAAGTTTTTAATCTCTGTGCTTGTGTTTGCTGATCTGTAAAATGGGGGTCCTAAAAGTACCCACTAGATAAGGCTGCTGTGGGGACTCATTTCTGAGTTCCCAAAGCTCCTTCTTGGAATAGTTAAGGCTCTTGAATGAGCATATGTGAAAGATGAAAAAGCCAATGAAGCTGAGAGGCCACTGGAATCTCAGTTCTCAATTTAAGAATGACATGTGTGCTGCCTTAACTTTGAGTTAAGATGTGAGACTTGGGACTTTCCTGGCACTCCAGTGGTTAAGACCCCACACTTCCACCGCAGAGGGCACAAGCTCAATCCCTGGTTGGGGAACTAAGATCTCACATTCCACACAGCATGACCAAAAATAAAAAAAGAAAAAAGACGCAGAGACTCAAGTCAGATAGATCCAGGTCCAGACACCAGCTTAATGAAACATTCCACGCTTTAGTTCAAAGTACAGCCTCAGGGTTAGGCAATGGCAGAGATTAGACAGGTCCCCAGACCACCCACCTCCAGTCCCAAATAAGCATCGCCGGCCTTCTCGATATGCCATTTGGTTTTCAGGTTACACAAGGAGGATCCTTGCTTATGACCCTCAGTCCAACAAATTTGTCAAATGCGCGGACATGAAAGACCGGAGGATGCACCATGGGGCCACGGTGATGGGAAACAAGCTCTACGTGACGGGAGGGCGGCGGCTGACCACGGACTGCAGCATCGAGGACTCGGCCTCCTTCGACTGCTACGACCCCGAGACGGACACCTGGGCGTCCCAGGGGCAGCTGCCTCACAAGCTCTTTGACCACGCCTGCCTCACCCTGCAGTGCATCCCCCACCACTCCACCGTCCCCTGAGGTCCTCGAGAAACTGAGAAGTCATCTGCCCTGGTCAACATGCTCTGGTTGCAAGAGACAGAGTCCACCTCCAAAAAGCTTAACCCGAGCAGGGTGCCGGGGGCGCTAACAGGATGGAAAGTTCCAGAGCCCAGAGGCCTGGGACCAAGCACGCTGCTGACAGAGCTCTGTTTCTCTGTCTCTTGCTCGATCTCTGTCTCTCTGTCTTTCCTCTCTTTCTCTCTCTCTCTGCCTCCCTCCTCCTCTACCTCATCTGTACGGCTTCTTTATCCACACCGTGTGGGAACAATGGCAACTGATCAATCCAGACCCACACTGTCTAGCTTCAGAAAAGAACTTTACCATTATCCATATAATAACTGCTCCCCCAGAACAATGCGGATTGGCCCTTTTTGAATTCCAAGCCTCCCTCTTGAGCCAATCACCACTTCCAGTGACTGTGCTGCTATAGTTGGCTTGTCCTAGATTGTGTCTCTACAGGCCAAGGTGGGGCTAACAGTCGCTGCTGACAACCTATCTAAACTGAGCATAATGGATAGAAGTAGTTTCCCAGTGCAAGAAATAAATGCTAAGCTCACAAAACCACATCTTTCCAGAACATCCTGGAAATTCAGAATGGGAGGGCAAAGACACCCAGCAGGGTCCCTGGAAGCCCTTCTTCCAGGGGGCATCAGGAACAACGGTCCTTGACTGTGTTTCTCTGTGGGCTTCCCAGGTGGTTCAGAGGTAAAGCATCTACCTGCCAACGCAGGACATGTGGGTTCAATCCCTGGGTGGGGAAGATCCCCTGGAGGAGGAGATGGCAACCCACTCCAGTATTCTTGCCTGGAGAATCCCATGGACAGAGGAGCCTGGCGTGCTATAGTCCATGGGGTCACAAAGAGTCAGACACAACTGAAGTGACTAAGCACATCCACACACTATTTCTCTGCATTCTAGGATGTAGGGCATTGGAATGCCAGAAGAGTATGTGAAATTCAGTATCTAGTATTTGCAAAATTATCTGCACCACCACAAAAAAATAAAAAATAAAGTGTGTTTCTGCTGCCAAGTGATGTTTTTCTCCAGCCTCTGGGGAGTTATAAACCTGCAGAATTTATCAAGATTTTCATTTTGGTAAATGTTATAAGAATTGCTGTCCTAAGGAAAGCCAAAAAATTCCTTCAGAGTTTACCGCAATCGTGGCCAATTCCAATGCCAAGGCTGGCCATGTGCCTATGGCCCTCTTTCTCTCAAAGTGTCTCCACGCTGGCTCAGTCCCACACGTGGGAATTAGCTGAAGCTGCTGGCACATTACAATCACCTGGGAAGAAGTCTGAAAATGGGGCCGAGCCTCACTGAGGATGCACAGATGTGGATTCTCAGAGGCAGGGTCAGAGCTCTGGTTGTTTTGTTTTTTGGTTTTTTTTTTTGGTTGTTGTTTTTTTCGGCCACACCACGCAGCTTGCAGGATCTCAGTTCCCCAACCAGAGACTGAACCCTTGCCCGGCTCGGCAATGAAAGTACGGCGTCCTAACCGCTGGACCACCAGGGAAGTCCCCAGAGCTCTGTACTTTTGAAGAGCGTCCCAGATGACTAACATGCATGCACTCAGGTCCAGAACCACCACCTTTCAGTCACGGGCACTGAAGACCTTCACGTGCTGCTCCCAGTCCCATCCTGTCCTGCCGGCCCCGCCCCAGCCCAGCGGTGGAGGCCACGTCCTCTCCCCACCAAGGGAAGTGTCCAGAATGGGTCTTGCTGCCCTAAGCCTGCATCCCGGTGCCCCCCAGCTGAAGCCTTCCTCCCCACCTGGCTCTCCAGGACCATGGTCTGGACTTTTCACTTCCTCCCAGTTTGTAGTTTTCACACTCCTCCTCCCGCTGAGGTCAGAAGCTCTGCCCTGCTCCCCAGACCACCCTCTGGGGGTGCCACCCTCTGCCCTGCTGTCCAGACACCCTCCCCAGATGGTCAGCGCCTGAGCTGTTGGCGGCCTTACTCCAGCTTTTTCTCCTTGAACCTCTCTATGTAGGCTGTCAGTCTCACCGCTCCCCTGACCCTGTACCCATGAAGGTGACCAGTGACTCCATAAGCACCCACACAAGGAGCCCACTTTCCCTTCTCATCTGACCTGACTGGTCAGCAGCATATGACACAGCGGACCCTCCCTGCACCTTGAAATACCTTCCTCTCTGGGCCTCTGGAACAACCACTCTCTCTTACTTCTTTCCTTCTCCCTGCAGTTCACTCTGTCTACTTGTTTTCTTGGAGACTAATATGTGGTGCTTTACTAACCTCAGTGCTTAGCCCTGAGAACTGTTTTGGATCTACTGTCACTCCCTGGATAAAGAGCCTAGCTGCCAATGGAGGAGACATAAGAGATGTGGGCTTGATTCTTGGGTCAGGAAGATCCCCTGGAGGAGGAAATGGCAACTCATTCCAGTATTCTTACCTGGAGAATCCCAGGGACAGAGGAGCCAGGCAGGCTACAGTCCATGGCCTCGAAAAGAGTCAGACACAACTGAAGCAACTTAGCACATCACTCCCCGGGTGCACGAGCTCACCCAGGGCCTGGCCGTCCACACTGCCCCACTACTGCTGACCGACAGCTTTCTCTGTCTCTAGTCCCCACTGCCTGCCCTGCATCTCCATGTTGATGTTAAGGAGACACTTCAAACTAAACATGTTCAAGATCACTCTTTTCTCTCCAAGATGACCCCTCCCATAGGCTTCTCCATTCTGGGAGAGAGCAATACCCTCTCCCAGTTTCTCAGGCCCACAGTCTCAGACACTCCTCTTGGCTCTTTCTCTCACACCTCCCTCTGTTTGTTCCAAGAATATCCAGAGACTGACAGTGCCTCACCACCCACAGCTCTGCCTCTGGTCCTGGCCGTCACCTTGATTCCAGCTAAACCATCACCATCGTTTCCTCACCAGCCTCTCTGCTTCCACTTTGCCCCTGAACCTCTTCTCAACACAGCAGCCTGAGTGCCCTTCAGTTCAATTCAGTTCAGTTCAGTTCAGTCGCTCAGTTGTGTCCGACTCTTTGCGACCCCACGGACCGCAGCACACCAGGTCTCCCTGTCCATCGCCAACTCCTGGAGTTTACGCAAACTCATGTCCACTGAGTCAGTGATGTCATCCACCCATCTCATCCTCTGTCGTCCCCTTCTCCTCCTGCCTGCAATGTACCTGGAGTGACCTTTGCTACACACAAAAGTGAGACAGAATCGATCATTCCCCTGTTCCCTCCAGAGCCTTCCCAGCCGTCTCAGGCCGCCTGCAGGAACCCGCAAGCTCACTCCCCCACCAGCCCCAGCCCCCTCTCTGTTCTCATCTCCTGAGCTCATCTCCTGATCTCACCTCCCAGTATGTCCCCCATTTCTTGTTCAGCCTCAGCCTCCAGCTCACACATTTCCAGCAATTCTCCACTTTCTGTTTCCAAGCTTGCTGTGCCCTCCATCAGAAAATGCTTGCCCAGGTCATAACCATGTGGTTTGCTCCCTGGAGTCTCTGCTGATGGCCTGCATCTGATCCATCCTTATCTGGTCCTGTCACCAGATGACACCCCTGAAATAGACCACCAATACCTCTGCCCCCTCTGTTTCCATCGCTGCTTCTCTGAGTGCAACCATCCCCTCCTCCTACCAGCCTCCCAATAGACTCACTGCTTTCATTCCTGTCCCTCTGATCGTTCCTCAAATAACAGGCGAGTATTCTTTTAAAAATTCAGTTCTGATCATGTTACTTTCCTGTTCAAAATGATGGTAAGTCTTTCAGAGACCTTCGCATGAATCTAGCCTTTATTTAGCCTCCAGGGCTTCTCTGACCCAGCCCCTGCCTGTCTCTCTGACTTCATCTTTTGCTTTCCCTGCTCCCCACAGTCATCTCTGCTTCAGTCATCCTTTCTTAGTCCCCCTCCTCTCTCTTGCCACAGGGCCTTTACACTTGTTCTTGCCCCAGCCTAATACACACCACCTCCCTCACCTCTTCACCTAATGTAATTTAAACTTATACTTAACACTCCAGATTTAAAAGTCATTGCATCTAGGAGGTCTTCCATGGCCCCCACCACCCCAGCCTGGGTCAACTCTCCTATTAAATGACCCTCTTGTCTCTGATATGACCCCTTTGAAACCCTCACCCTATGATTATTTGACACTATGATAAAGGTGTGTCTAGTCAGGGCTATGGTTTTTCCAGTGGTCAGGTATGGATGTGAGAGTTGGACTATAAAGAAAGCTGAGCACTGAAGAATTGATTCTTTTGAACTGTGGTGTTGGAGAAGACTCTTGAGAGTCCCTTGGACTGCAAGGAGATCCAACCAGTCCATCCTAAAGGAAATCGGTCCTGGGTGTTCATTGGTAGGACTGATTTTGAAGCTGAAACTCCAATACTTTGGCCACCTGATGTGAAGAGCTGACTCATTTGAAAAGACCCTGATGCTAGGAAAGATTGAGGGCAGGAGGAGAAGGGGACGACAGAGGATGAGATGGTTGGATGGCATCACTGACTCAGTGGACATGGGTTTGGGTGGACTCCAGGAGTTGGTGATGGACAGGGAGGCCTGGTGTGCTGTGGTTCATGGGATCACAAAGAGTCGGACATGACTGAGTGACTGAACTGAACTGATGATAATATCACCCTATGATAACTATCATCACCCTATGATGATAATTGGATCATCATCTTCCCCTCTATAGTCTTACATCTGTCCCATTTTCCTCTGCATTCCCAGAGCCAGGGCTGGCTGGACTCAGTGTTAGCCACATGGATTATAGATCCTCGATAAACATGCGATGAGTGGATGAAAGAATTAGTAAATGAACACAGAGGCTGAATCAACACCATCTCTGAGATCTCCATCTCAAACGCAGAGGTAAGTATGCACAAGCACTACTTTAAGCTCCCCCAGGCCCTCTGCTAAGGGAACCCTCTGTCCCTCCCTCTTTCCCTCTCCTTTCCCCTCGTAAATCAAATTTGGAGACTCTGGGTGGCATAGCCTACCTCAGTCAAGCCTGGAGGCTTTGTCCAGAGGGCCCTATTTGCCTGGAATTAGAAGGAGGCGTCTTGCCATCTATAAACTCCTTCTGTGGCCTCCAACAATCCTTCTGTCAGAGACTTGCTAATGCTTTGACTTTCTTTTCCCTTCGTCTCCATCCAATATTTAATAAGCTGCCAGAGTCTGTGGCTACTCAGAGCTCGTCCAAGTCTCCCTGGGGCAACAAAACTATGTAAATTGCCTGCTGGGATTTATAAAGAAAGATGTCCCGCAGCCAAACCCATTTAGGACACACATCGCAGGCCAGCTCCGTGAGTCCAATCAGATGCCTCTGTGACAGGTGCATGCCACACACCTGGGCCTCCCGAGGTCAAGCCCCACATCTGAGCTGGGCTGCAAAATGACCCTCAGGACGTGAAGACTCCTTTCCCATCTGCTGAGGGTAAACTCAGACCAACACGAGAGAGAGAGAAGGTTTTGGCACAAAGTGTCCTCAGTCTTGCTGGTCGAGGAGAGAGTCACGGTCCAGAGCTGAGGTCAAAATATATTTAGCCAGGAGCAGTGAAACATTTTAAGTGGAAACATGTCAACTAGGCTGACTAATCATCTCAACAGGCAACAAGGGAAGAGGGGGAAATGAAGCAGAGTGAGGGTGAAGCAAGAAAACTTCAACAAAAACATCAAACACCCTGTCCCAACACACACCAGGGAGCAGGAGAGCGACTAGCGGAGAAAACGGCATCCGAGGAAAGAAACTGCAGCAGGGGAGGAGTAAGTGGGGCGCAGGAAGGGCTGCCAGCTCCGAGACATGTCCCCCCCGCGTAACCCTGGCTCCCAGCAGGCATCTTGTAAGGACGTCTGCTGTGCTGAGACCACCATCAGGCCACACACTGACCAGGAAATGACCAGCAGACACGACATCGGCGGTCCCCTGGCAGAGCTACATGGCCCCAGTGAGAGACAGTTGCTGGCATCCTGGCCCCACCCCATGCAGACCCTTCCTGACTCTCGTCCCCATGAGTGGTGGTGACTCAGAAGGTGAACCCCCTCCTGGAGGGTCCAGTCTCCCCTCCAGATGGCCTCTCCCTTATAATCCTGCTTCATCCCCTTTTATATCCACTCTGTCTGATGAGGGTTTCCCAGGTGGCTCAGTAGTAAAGAATCTGCTTGCCAATGCAGGAGACGCAGGAGACGTGGGTTCGATCCCTGGGTGGGAGGGATCCTTGGAGGAGGGAATGGTAATCCACCCCAGTATTCTTGTCTGGAAAATTCCATGGACAGAGGAGCCTGGTGAGCTACAGTCCATGGGGTCCAAAGAGTCGGACGCAACTGTGTGACCGAGCATGAGCACATGCTCTGTCTGATGAACAAGAGCAAGCCCCAAATATCCACCTTTTAAAAACCAAGAACCCCTGGAGACTAAGTTCACCTTTGCCGCCTATAGTAAAACTCTGTCACACCCTGAGGAGGATGATAACTGGCTAGACTCAAACGTGTTCTCAGTACGTCTGACACCACCCTCTCCACACAGCTCCGACACACCCCAGGCCTTTCCACATGGTACTTCTTCTGCTCCAATGCCTCCCCCAGCCCTACCTACTGAACTCTGACTTGGCCTTCACCTCCTCCATGGATCCCTTTCTAACTTTTCTACCCACCTTTCCCTCTCCCTCCCTCCCTTTATTCCAGCTCTTTTCATATTATAGCACCATAGAGACCTGGAATGAAACCAGAAGGGGTGCTCTTCATGGAGGCGAAGACAGATTCTCAGTGCCCTACAAACCTCTGGGCCAAGTACAATCATACTTGGCACTCAGACGACGCTGAAGTGTTTGTGGAATGAATGAGTGCCTGCGCAGACGAACAGGCCCTAAACACCACTGGGGTATTCGTGCTGCTGTGGGTGAGAACTAGGGCTTAATTATCAGATGCATTGGTGCATTTAACTCAGGAATGAACCCCGATGGTGCTTAAGTTTTAAAAATTATTATTGCAGACTGACCTGAGAACAATGAAAAACAGAGACTAAAGCAGAATGAAATATTATGGGGAAGAAAATGACATTGATTTTAACCCCGGGAACACTATTCAAAATGGCACAGCTGATGGCCTTCAGGTGATCCAGGTCCCCAGCACTCCACATACCCACCTGGATCACTTTTCAGAGAATCTACCCCTTCCCCTCACTCAATCTAGTCATCTGGACTTGGACAGCATTGCGTCCTTCCCCAGCCTCAGGGACCCCAACGACCTTCCCTTGCACAATTATTTATTTGTGGAAGCAGGAACAGAAATGTGGGAGCAGGAGAGACCTGGGCCTGGATTCAGGGTCTGTCACTCCCTGGCAGTGCAACTTCTAACAAGCTACTTCACTTCTCTGAGCCTCAGTTTCCACATCTGGAAAATGGGTGGACTTTTACCTACCTGAGGGATTGTCTGGAGAACGACAAGACAGATGATGGCCATTAACAGACACAGTACAGTGTCTGACACTGAGTGAACAATGGACACAGTCAAGTTCCCTTCTCTTCCCCTGTATTAGGTATTTCTCTGTCTTCTTCACTGGCCAGTCTGCACGTCCCCCATGAAAAACTTCACTCAGTACCCACTTGGACCAAGGAGAAGCAATTGACACAGATAACCCTCAGCAGCCCCTCCCCTCTGGCTGCCACAGTTTCTCACACCTAAAAACCCATTTCCTTCCTCTTGCTCACTGATCCTCCTTTGAGAGCACTGCTCTCTTCTTCATTCATTCACTTATAAGCTGTTATGCATTCAACAAGTACTGAGCAGAAACCCCTACATGCCAGGCACAGTGGTAAGAAGGTGAATGAGGCTCCTGCTGTCACAGACCAACGGAGTTTTCCCAACTGCATGTGCTCCAACCTGGGGAAAGAGTGTGGGAATGAGGGCAAGACTCTGATACCTCCTTTAGGACTCAGCTCAGACACTGTGTTGGCTCCCAGAGGTTCCCAAGGCTGCCATAACAAACTCTACCTACTCAGCGGCTTCTAACAACAGAAATTTGTTCTCCCACGTTCTGGAGGCTGGAAATCCAAAATCAAGGTATCGGCAGGGCTGGGCTCCCTCTGAAGGCTCTAAGAAAGAATCTTGCCTCATCTCTTCCAGCTTCTAGGGGCTCCTGGAAAACACTGCCATTCCTTGGCTGGTGGCTGCATTGCTCCAATCTCTGCCTCCATCATCACACAACCTTCTCTGCATGTCCTCCTCTGTCTCTTACTGGATTGGGGCTTACCCTAACTCGTATGATCGCATCTCGACCCTTATCTTATTACGTCTGCAAAGACCCTACTTCCAACCAAGGTCACATTCTGAGGTTCTGAGTTGTCATGAATTTGGGGAGAAGCCATTATATATCCCACATAGACAACATCTCTCCCCAGAAGGCATCTTGATGACCTGCACCATCCTCGGTCCCAGGCTAGGTCACCATGACAGACACCTCCTCATCTTCCCTTTTCATCAGGGGCATATCATGGGTGGGGACCATGTCAGAGAAGGTACTCAGTAAATGTGTATTGAACTGAACTAAACCATTTCACTGGAGAAGGAAATGGCAATGCACTCCAGTATTCTTGCCTGAAGAATCCCATGGACAGAGGAGCCTGGTGGGCCACAGTTCATGCGGTCAAAGAGTTGGACACAACTGAGTGACTAAACCACCACCAAACCATTTCATAGGGACTAGCAACTCTTTAATGGACTCCACGGTCAGTGTATACAAGATAGAGCTTTCGAGCAGCTTCCCCAAATCCCAAGGTGAGCAACTTTTGCCAAATGCCTATTAAGAAGGAATCAGGGTCTGCGAGGAGAAGCCCAGGATCAGGCAGGAGAAATGATCTAAGAGAACTCATCTGTTAGCACAATCTCACCACCACGTCCTATTCTCGGTTTAGCCAACATAAGCCTTTGGGGTGACGTTGTGAGAGGCTGCACCTTAACGCAGAAGCCAGTGCTGAGGGGGCTGGAGGGAGGGATCTGGTTTCTGAAATGTCAGCTCTCACGCAATCTTATAGGAATTCTAGTCTCCCGTTCAAACACCACGTCATTCTCCTCATGCAGGGAGTTTGGGTTTTGTTTTCCCTAAAGATATCCACAAGTCTCTTTTCTTTTTCATTTCACTTGTTTGATTTAATTAGGATTCCAGGACCTACAGTCCAGAAATCCCCAGTGATGCTCCCAGAACAAGTTGATGGTCCAGAAAATGGTGATTTGAGGACAGAGATTCAAGAATCCCAAGTGTTTGTAAGTTAGGGAGATGCAAGCACAAGAGCCTGGTCCTGTTCAAAACTGGAGGCTGCTTCTGCAATTTCCCCAAAAGACCCTCTGGCTCTCCTCACATTCAGAGCCCAGAGGCCACCCCAGGGCAATTGCAAAATCAAAACCCTCTGAGACAGCCTAGAAGTGAGGCAACGTGGAGACATCTATACTCAAGATAAGACTGAGGAGAAAATAGTAGAATTCATTAGCGGAGGCTCTGAGACACTTATCTTTTGTGAAGTGCTGGAGAAGAAAACAGAATTAATTCCCACTTTGGCTATAGATGTGTTTGACTTAACTTATCTGCAGGGCAAAACTAAGAATGCTAGTGGATTTGAGAAGGCCCAGATAATTCTCCACTTGAGACTGAGACCACCAGGGTCTGAGCACATAGGTGTAACAGTTGCTTTTTAGTTGATAAATTGTGTCCAACTCTTTTCAGATCCCATGGACTGTAGCCTGCCAGGCTCCTCTGTCCATGGGATTATCCAGGGAAGAATACTGGAGTGGGTTACCATTTCCTTCTCCAGGGGATCTTCCCAGACCAGGGATTGAACCCACATCTCCTGCATTAGCAGTCAGATTCTTTACCTGTTGAGCCATCAGGGAAGCCAGTATAAAAATTAGCCTTCAGAAAATGTTTGCTGAGTGAAGTAATCCATGAATGACAATGACTAACATTTACTGCCCCCTTACTAAGCACTGTACCCATATTACCTGTCTCAGGTATCACAAGACTCTTCCAGATTCACCTCAGCACCTTCCTGAAACCCTATATAAAATACCTTCTGGAATTTCCCTGGCAGTCCAGTGGTTAAGACTCTGTACTTCCAATGCAGGGGATAGGGTTCCATCCCTGGTCAGGGAACTAAGATCCTGCATGCTGTAAAGCCAAAAAAAGAAAAAAATCAACTGTTTACAATAAAATACAGCCTCCACCCCACCCACTGCATTATTCTTTCTCACCCCTTTGTCTAGCTTTCATACCTTTAATCATAACTGTTTATTGTTTAATTTGCTTTCCTGACTTTATTTAGCTGATGCCCTCACCCAAATGGAAGTCCCATGAGGACGAAGAACAGGGTTGCTTTGGCCACATCTGTCTCCTTGGTTCCTGACACAGAGAAGGTAACCAACACAGGTTTGCTCAACAAATGAATGCTCAACCCCTCCAGGGGAGGGCTGCAGGAAGACCACTCTGCAGGCAGCCAGGGGAAGGATGGAGAGTTTAGACGTGCGGCTATTCCCATCCCAGGATGAGCTACAGCTGTTAATAGAACAGCAGGGACTTAGGAAACAAGGTAACAGAATCCACAGGGAGCTGGACAGTGACTGATGCACAAAGGGGAGGAGGTGGGGAACAAGGAAGAGACAGCACACAGTTGCTAGCTTGACTGACTATCAGGATGACGGTGCCATCAGCAGAGAAGCGCAGGACAAAGGCGCAGGGAGGTTTACCTTGGGGCAGCTCGCCAGGAGGTGAGAGCCCAGAGACAGGAACTGAGGCCTCCCATGTCCAGAGCGGAGTCCCCAGTACCCCAGGGTTGGCACAGCCCCATGGATCTGTAATCTTGCCTACAGTCTGTCTGTCTGGGGCTTCCCAGGTGGTGCAGTGGTAAAGAATCTGCCTGCCAATACAGGAGATGAAAGAGACGCGGGCTCGATCCTGGGTCAGGAAGACCCCCTGGAGAAGGAAATGGCTACCCACTCCAGTATTCTTGCCTGGAGAATTCCATGGACAGAGGAGCCTGGCAGGCTATAGTCCAAGGGGTCACAAAGAGTCAGACACAACTGAAGTAACTGAGCACACAGTCTGTCTCCCCCACTAGATCTTAGGCACCCATCTTTCAGAACTGCATTTTGAGACTCTCCAGTCACCACTGAAAACATCTCAGTGTTTTGTGTGGTGACCATTTGTGTCTGCAGAGGAGGCTATATGGCAGTTTCTGAGTGGACGAGAGCACAGATGGAGCCAAAGTGCCTGGCTGTCGGGCCCTGAGAAAATTAACCAAGCTCTCTGTTTCTCAGTTTCCTCCTCTCTAAATTAGGGATTATGATAGCACGTGCCTCCTCATGGAGTTTTTCCGAGGATTAACTGAATTAATATACATAAGTGCTATCTGTGGGTTGACCATTAATATCATTTCTGCTGTTAAATATGATGCATTACAAAGAGCCATCTGTAGCTATGTGGCCTTGGGGACATCTCTTAACCTGTCTGAGCATCAGGGTCCCCTGTGGTAAAATGGAGATGATGATGCTATCTCACTGTAGTGGGTTGAATCATGGCCCCAAAACATAAAACCTTATTTGGAAAAAAAAAGATCTTTGCAAATGCAGTTATATAAAGGATCTCAGGATGAGATAATCCCGGATTAACTAGGCAGATCATAAATCAAATGGCAAGTGTCCTTTAAGAGAAAGGGTGAGGGAGATTTGCGGCACAGAGACAAAGATGAAGGCAGAGACTGGAGTTACACAGCCCACAAGCCATGGAACACCCGAAGCCATCAGAAACGGGAAGAGTCCTTCCTCATTTAAAGCCTCTAGAAGGGGAGCAACCCTGCCAATACCCTGACTTTGGACTTCTGGACTCCAGAACTTGAGATAGTATATTTCTATTGTTTCAGACCATGGGATTGTTACAGCACCCACAGAAAAGCAGTAACTCCTTCATAGGATTCCTGCAAGAATTAGAAGAGATAACATCCATAAGGGCTTCCCTGGTGGCACTAGGGGTAAAGAATCTGCCTGCCAATGCAGGAGATGCAGGTTCGATCACTGGGTAGGGAAGATCCCCTGGAGGAAATGGTAACACACTCCAGTATTCTTGCCTGGAGAATCAGACAGAGGAAGCCCGGCGGGCTACAGTCCATGGGGTTGCAAAAGAGTCGAACAGGACTTAGCGACTAAACAGCAACAACATTGTTATAATTTACCTCCCTTCTCTGGACCTTTGTCTCCCCACCTGCAAAATCAGAATTTAAATGCAATAACGGTGTTCAAGTTTTTGCTACCTTCTGCCAGCTCCTTCACCCATCAGCTCCCTCACAAGGCAAGTTGGGGCCATGTTATAATAATTCCTTTCCTCTCTCTTTCTACCTCTGCCCGTCATCTCAAAGATCCATGATGGACGATGTCCCCAGTGGATGGTCTTCATATCTCTATATCAGTCATGGAGGATGGTGAGCACTTGCCCTTATCCCCATCTTCAAACTGGAGGTGATGATGAGATCTCAGAATCCTGAGCAGTCATCCTCCAGATCTTCCAGTCTGAAAGAAGACCAAAGTATTGGAGTTTCAGCTTCAGCATCAGTCCTTCCAACGAATATTTAGGACTGATTTTAAATCTCTTGCATGGTTAGGAAGAAAGTCAAACTCCATTTCCATACCCATAAGGTCCTTTGTATGTGTAAGAATAAACAGCCTCTACTTGTTTAGGTAACAAATATCATGATAGCAGAGCACCCACCCAAGAGGCACTCAACCAATGCTAATTTCCTTGATGCCCCCACACTTCCTATTCTCTTCAACCGGGCAGAAAGAGAACTCTCTCATTTGCCTATTAACAAACAATGTTTAGCTTTTAGCTGCAGTTGACTAAATAGACCTCAGATTGTTGGCCACTGGTTCCCCATCCTATGGCCTATGGGGACACAGTGACCCGCTCTTTCCCTCTAAGGGCTCAGTCCCAGTGAATGTGGTCAAAGTCTTAGATTCTCAGAAATTTTCAAGGAAATATTTTTGCCCTCAAAATTGCTTCCATCTTTTCACCTAGAATGTTGATTTATTTTATTATTCAGTGACTGAAAATACATGAAATTTTGTGGTTAGAGTAAAAATGTCACACACAGTTCCATATGTCCATGCAATGGGGTTGAGAAAATCTGACAATGAAAACCACCATTTCTTCCCCCACAGTTTAACGGCCTCCAGTCTTTTTTTTTTTTTTTTTTGCTTATAATATTTATCCCCTGAATCAGCAACATTGCTTTAAAAAATTATAATTAGATACAAGACTCTATAAATAAGGATAATGGTCAAAGCACTGTATTTCTTAAATTAGTTTCAAAATTCAAACTCTTAAATGCAAATGTAATATGAGAAACTGGTTGTTCCAAATCAGAAAGGCAACATGGAGAAATGGAAACAATGGTGGGTCCCATGAGGGCACAGGATTTCAGACAGATCACTTACCAACAAAGTCCTGGCCTGTAAAGTGGATGAATCGCATCTGCTCAACACTCCTGAGAAGACTGTGATATTAAGTAGAAAAGCTGACCATGCTCTAATGGCCAGGGATAAAGACTCTCCCACACTCTTCATCTCTCTGGGCTCAAGGCCCATTTGGCCTGGGGAAACAAGAGTAAAGAGATAATTAGAGAAAGTCACTGAACACATGTGTGTAAGCAGTATCCAGATCAAGAAACAGGATATGATAGTACCCCGGAAGGCCCCTACACACCTCCTTCCAGTCATTAGATCTCTGGGCACAACCACTATCCTGACTTCCAACACCTCATATTAGTTGGACCTGTTTATGATGTTTGTGTGCATGGAACTAGACAGTTGAACTCTTTGGCATGGCTTCTGCTCAACACTAAGTTTTTGAAATTCACTCACATTGTTATGTGTTGTTATAATTTGCTTATACTTGTTCCCTACAGTATTCAACTACATGACAATATCACATTCATGTATCTGTTTTACTCTTGATGAGCATTTGGGGCTATTATGGACATTCGTGTGCTTATCTTTTGGCAAATATATGTGTGCCTATCTGTTGAGTGTATATCTAGCAATGAAATCACTGGGTCACGCGGTGTATGTAAGTTCATCTTTAGCGATACAGCCAATTAGTTTCCCAATTATTGTATTCTTACCAATCTCTCCCCCCATCAGCAGTATGTGAGAGTTCCAGTTGCTCCACATCTCAACAGTTGATATTGTCTGTCTTTTTAATTTTAGCCATTTTGGTGGGTTGGAAGTGGCATCATATTGCAGAATGATATTTTTAAGGTGTAAACTGGATTATGTTACTCCACCAATAGTTTCGCTTTGCATGCAGAATAAAACCTAACTCTTCAGCTTGACCTATAAGGCCTTGGTTACCTCTGGCTTTCTCACTGACCTCTCCCTCTACTCACTGTTCCTCCACTCCACCAGGTTCTTTCTAGTCTTCAGATATGCCATGTTCATTCCCAACTCAGGTTCTTTATATATTCTGTTCCTTCTGTCTAGAATGTTTTCTTTCAAATCAAACCATAAATGACTCTGCCTGGCTCATTCATACATTCAACAAATATTATCAAGTGATTATCAGATTCCTTCTGAAATGTCACCTCCCTCCACCTCCCTGATCACCATCAAGTGAGTCAAGATTACTCCACACCCCGACCACCACCCCAGGTTCACTCTCTAGACCCTTATAGCTAAGTCACTTCAGTCGTGTCTGACTCTTTGTGACCCTGTAGACCATAGCCTGCCAGGCTCCTCTGTCCATGTGATTTTCGAGGCGAGAATACTGGTATGGGTTGCCATGCCCTCCTCCAGGGTATCTTCTCTACCCAGGGACTGAACCTATGATTCTTATGTCTCCTGCATTGGGAGGCAAGTTCTTTACTACTAGCGCCACTTGGGACCTTATCTTTCTTCATTTTCCCTGCAGCACTTATCACTACCTCCCATTTCCTCTTTTAAGATTTTGGCCTTATCACACGAGAATGTAAACTAAGAGCAGATACAGTCAGCGTTATCTTCAACTAGAACAGTGTACACAGCAGGTATACAATAAATATTTATTGGATGAATAGAGAATAAAAGGGAAGGAATTCAGATAGCCTTCTCAAGGATAACAGAATACTAAAGCTAATGAAGTCTCTCCTATGTTTTTCTGTCTTGTTTCCCACCATCATCCCACCTGACTGACAAAAATGAAGCTCAGAAAGATAAAGTGAATTGGCCAAGTCAGCAGCAAAAATGGAGTTTGAATCCAAACTCATGATTTCAAGTTCTAGTACACTATTCTGCCTATAAAAACAGGGGACAAAGTCTGATCCCATTTCAATGAGTCTCTAATTATTGAATGCTGAACATTAGGAACAGATTCAACCTGGAGAAGTCCTCCCTTGTACCATAAAGGTAGATAACACATCAAGAGAATATGACACAGGAATCACTTCTGGTTTTTCCCCAAATCATCTCTGTCCTTGGTTCAGAGGAAGAGGATAGTATTGGGAGGATAAATGTAGATGAGGATAGCTCTGAGCCTCCCTTTCTCTCAAGAAAGGAACATAAACCATCTTGGCAGGAGCAATTTTACTGGGCTCCAGGGGCCTGAGATCTACCAGGAGATCATGTCCTACCAGGTGAGGGCCCTGCCTCACATGCTTAGTTTGGGTGAGAATTAGTGTGTACCACAATGTGATCCTCCATGGCCACTTGCATAATTGGATATGTAATCAGTACCTTCAAGAACTTAAGCCAAAAACACTCCTGACACCACTTCGATCTTGCTGAATCACCTCCAAACCCCATGACTGGATGATTCACTGGTCTCCTCTGGGATCATGACTATCAGGTGCTGACCCAGAAATGAGAACTAAAGTCACAGGAGAAAGATCCACTAGCTGGAACTCTGGTTTTTCCAGTGCTTCAACCTACTACTCCCTGAATCTCCAAGCAGTGATGGAGACCATGTTGGTCTCATCCTTATAATCTAAATAAGTGGAAAAAGATAACCAGAGACCAAGTAGATAGGATAGGGAGCTAACATTTGGGAAAAAGTCAACTTGGGATGAGAAAAAACATACAAATCAACAACCTTCTATGACAATTCCAAAATCCAAAAATCTCTGAAAACCTAAGTGTTGTCTTTTGTTGTTTCTTTGTTTTGTATATTTGCAGCAAATTCATTTGGCAGCAAATCATGACAACAAAAACCGACAAGAGACTATTTTTAGGAGCTGGATCTATACTGAGTTCCAATGCCTGTGTTCATGATTGATCCAGGGGTTGACAACTGTACCCAAGCAGGGTACAGCAGAAAGTCTTCAAAGACGGCCACCATCTATTCCTTTCCTCCTTCTGTGAATTTGCTACTCTTCACATCCAGAGAAGGCTATTTTCACCTATGCTTGAATCTGGGTTGATCTTAGAGAATTTTTTGACCAAAGGTTATGGCAGAAATGATGCTATCTGACATCAATGTCTAGGTCAGAAGAGGCTTCAATCTTAGTCCTTTGGAACATTTGCTCTTGGAACTCCGCTGCTACACTGTAGGGATATCAAGCAGACCCATAAAGAGGCTCACATGGGGAGAAAGAGGTCTCCCCATTGATGGGCTGACTGAGCTCCCAGCTGACAACCAGGAACCACCTACTAGCCATGTGAATGCACCATCTTGGAAGTGGATCTTTCAGCAGCACCAGCTATTGCTGCATGAGCTACACATCTGAGCCCTGCCCAAATTCCTGACCTGTAAATCATGAGATGAAACAAAATCATTGTCTGAAGTCACTACATTTTGCGATAATTTGTTGTTCAGCAACAGATCACTCAAACATGAAGCTAACCATAGTGTCTCTCTCTCCCAAGAATTTGAAATTTCAGTTGGGGTTAAACAGATATTGGAAGTTTTAGGAGCTGAGTCTCATTAAAAGCAACCCTAGGTGTGCATTAGAATCACATGGAAAAACTGTGTGAAATGTATAAAGTTCTAGGCTACCACCCTTCCCCCAAATTTCTGACCCAGTCAGATTGGGTAGAACTTAAGAATATTTTCAGCAAACATTTTAAGCAAGCATCCCAGCTGATTCTGATATCATGGACTAAAAGTATGATTTGGATAAACAACTTAGAGAACCAGCACACACACACACATCCACTTAGACGTTCCCCCCACCCTGTGTCCCCAGACTGGCCTTGATTTGAGCCCCTGAAGCCCAGTGTTAGTTATTTGTAGCCTAAAAATGGGTTGGATCTCAAGGTCATGGGTATTGACAAAAGCCTGTGTCAATTTTTAAAAAAACCTCAGTAGAGGAGATGATGGTGCTTGAATCCTCATTAACCCACAGTTCTCTCTAAATTGAATTTGAAGACTTAATCGTCTTCCTAATTTTAGAATCCTAAAATAGCTAGGATTGTGAGATTAAAGGCCTCTTTAAACTGCAATGTGAAATGCTATATATATTTTTTTTCTCCAAAAGGCAGATCTCATCAGCCACCTTGGGGATTCTTCTGGATTATATCACAGACAACAGGGTTCTCTCAGTAAGACAGGCCGGCTGTGATGGCCATTATCTGCAGACAGAATTTTCAAAGGGCTGGTCAGTGTGCGTGAACTCTGGCTGAGGCCATTGCTTTGGGGAAAGATTTTCTTTGAGGAGTTCAGATAGGAGAGACGATTTACAGGCACTGGACTCCCACAGTCCTGCTCTGGTCAGACATGAATCGGGTCAAGGTCTGTGCGTTCTTTCCTGCTGGAAGGTTTATTTGGGAACAAGAAAAAGAGAGAGAGAAAAAAATCTCTGTGAGTTAAATTCATGGACTATTCACCTTTTCCCACAGCCAGTCCAAAGAAGCAAATACTACGTAAATGGACATTTGATAAGTCTCAAAGTGACAAGCTTGGAGTTTTCACATATGGGGTCAATGTTAGCAAACTTGGAAAGCAGGTGACATTTACTTCAGCAACCTTCTCCCAACTCTGTGTCTGGTATTACCTATCCTTGCCTATCCTCTGTCTTCACATTGCCCTTCTGTTCCTCAGTGGTTCCCCACCGTTAGGTTCCCCACCTAGAAGTAACTTCTTTAGGAAATAACTGGAGCTCCAGCACTGTCTTCCTCTCCCTTCTTCCATCAGCCCACCTCCTCCATCAAAACATAACTTCCCCATACCCATGCCCTCTGGACCCTTCCCATGCCTCACCAATCTGACGATTCATCCTTTTGGCAGCTCTAATAGAAGAGAATTTTTATTATTATCCTTCACATTTTGGTTTTGCAATTTATAGGGACCTCAAAGAAGCAATCCCATGGGAGTAAACTAGTAGTTAAAGCTTCAGGCTCACTGAAGTGAGGTGATGGGGTGACATGTATACACTGCTGATTCTATACATAAAATAGATAACTAATAAGAACCTACTATATAGCAGAGGGAACTCCACTCAATGCTCTGGGGTGACTTCAATGGGAAGTAAATCCAAAAAAAGCGGGAATGTATGTAAACATATAGCTGATTCACTTTGCTGTCAGCAGAAACTAACACAACATTGTAAAGCAACTATACTCCAGTAAAAATTAATCAAAAAGATATGGGGACTTCCCTGCTGGCCCAGTGGTTAAGACTCTGAGCTCCCAATGCAGGGGGCCCAGGTTCGGTCCCTGGTCAGGGAACTAGATCCCACATGCTGCAACAAAGACCTGGTGCAACCAAATAAATGAATTTTAAAAAAAGAAGAAGATATGGCACAGTATAGAAGATATAAAGAAGACACACACACACACACACACAGTGGAATACCACTCAGCAATTAAAAAGAACGGAATTTTGCCATGTGCAGCACCATGGATGGACTTGGAGGGTTTTACGCTGAGTGAAATAAGTCAGACAGAGAAGGACAGATAGTTCTCTTTGTATGACATCACTCATCTGTGAAATCTAGGAAATACAACAAACTAGTGAATCTAACAGAAAAGAAGCAAACTCACAGATATAGAGGACAAACTAGTGGTTACCAGTAGGGAAAGGGGAGGGAGAAGGGGAAAGATAGGAGCAGGGGAATAAGAGGTACAAATTATTGGCTATAAAATAAGCTACAAGGATACATTGTATAACACGGGGACTATAGCCAGTATTTTATAATAACTATAAATGGAGTATAACCTTTTTAACTTTTGAATCATTATATTGTATGCCTATAACATATAATATTTACAACAACTATATATGTGTCAATTTAAAAAAAAAAAAAAAAGACTTTGAAGGGAAAAAAAGGCAATGGGCAATATATGATTCTTTCTCTGTACTAAGCCAGCTCAGAGGCTCAAGGAATTGCAGGGTCCTGGGTACTGAAGAAAAGAGAGTTCATTCTTAATGAGGGTGTAACTGAATATGTCCAGATTTTTGGACCTTTCCTGTAACTTAGAATCTATTTATTCTTCCCTATGCAAATTAACAAAACTTCTTTTTTTAATCTGGAAAATAAAACCCACTCAAATATTAAATTTAAAGAAATGGAAACCTGAGACTCACCTTCCCAAGGTTCTACAGGCTGATTCCATGGCATGTTTTTGTGGGTGGTTTACACTCAAGACACATCACCACCCTCAGCCCTGCATGGAAGAAAGGGGACACTGATCAGTCCCTCTGACCAAAGTTAATTTTCTAACTTGTCTACCTTAGACCCCAACATTTCCTTCATGACTCTCTTTTCACGTTAAAAAAAAAAAATCCGGACAAGAAATCAGACCTGACTTCTAACCCAGGTTCTGCTGCTCACTATGGGGGTTTGAACTTAACAGAAAATGAAGAATCCAAAACTTAGAAATTCTCTTTACCTTAAAATATCTAGGATTCCAAGATTGAAGGCCTCTGTTTAAAATATGAACTAATTCCCTGAAAAGACAGACACATTCATTGTCTATTACCTACCACCTCTTACGGGTTTCCCTGGGGGCTCAGACAGGAGACCCAGTTCAATCCCTGGGTCAGGAAGATCCCCTGAAGAAGGGATTAGCTACCCACTCCAGTATTCTGGCCTGGAGAATTTCACAGGCAGAGGAGCCTATAGAACAGCGAATATTTGCCCATTTCACTGCTATGGAACCCAAGGTTAATTAATGTGCCCAAGGATAAATGGTTAGATGGCAAAGATTGGAGCCAGACAATCGGACACCAAAGACCATGATCCTAACCAGTGTACAAAGCAAACTTATCTTAGTCCAGTCTCCCATAGATAAAAGCCTGTTACTGCACAGTGTATTAAGACGGATAAAGCTAAACGGGATTTGAGCTATGATCCAGGCTGTTGACAGATCCAGAGATCACTCTCTGACAGCAGCTCGGAGTGACAGAGGGGTGAATGTTTTTGGAGTGACAGTCCTGTCCCCAAAGCTTTTCAGGCCCCTAAACAAAACCTTCTCTGTGTCCCTGATGTTCTTAAAAAGCACAGCAGACCAATTTCAACCATCCCGGACAAATGGTGGCCACCATTCCCCAGCCTGTTAGAAAATGCTTCTGGCACTTTTCTGAGATGGGAAACTGGAATGAAAAGGAGGCAGGGAGGAGAGGTGAGGAGTGGAAAAAACAAAACAAAAACTAGTGTCCATGTCTGTAAAACGCGGAGAGAATGAAAGAACATATTTTCACAAATGGAACCAAAACACATTTCACAAACTCTCAGCCAGACGAAGGATTAGCTGCTAAAGGCCACGACTGCGGGTACCACTCTCTGTTTACAAAGCTTCTCCTCCACCCTGCATGGAGACGTGACTTTCCATGTCCTCACTGAAGGGCTGGTTATCTGGTTACCTGAGCTGCATCAACCCAAACGATTCTCAGAGTCTCTAGGACAGGAGTCAAGGAACAAGGCCCGGAGCCAGGCTGTTGACATAGGTTCACTGTCAGCTGAGCTACGTGTGTCTTCAAGAGTTTTCTGTTTGCTTCAGAAAAGTCAGTGTCATGAAAGGGAAAAAAAAAAAGCTGAGGAACTGCTCCTAATTAGAGGAGATAAAAGAGGCAGCATGACAACTAAATGCAATGAATGATCCTCCAATGCATTTTGGACCAGAGCAGGGGGAGCGATGGATATTACCATAAAGGATATAATTAGGCCAACTGACAACATTTGAATATGGAGTGTGTGTTAGCTAACAGTGTTTTACCCTAAAGTTAAATCTGATAAGGCCAGATACTGTTAAAAAAAATTTTTTTTTGACCCACAACTTGTAGCCACTTGCCCAGGAAACCAACCCCTTATCTCCAATAAACAGCCCAGGTAGCAGCCTGCTATAAGTCAGACTTGCAGAAAGCTAGATCGCTCTCTCTAGTGACAATGCAGGAAGCTAAACAATAATTCAGTAACAATTGGTTCCAAATGGCCAGGACTTGATTAATAAGGGACAACTTTCCTAATGCTTGTTCCTGCTCCCAACTTAGGGTCAACTAGAGAAATTCAATCATGCACCCCTAATCAATCATGTGGATCCCCCACTTCTAGTTAGCCCACCTCCAGCATCCCCTTGCCAACAGCCTCCAATCAGGGTACCCTTGAAGCCTTCTTCTTTCCCCACTATATAGCTTTCCCACTCCTCTGCCTGCCTTTGCACCTCTGCCAAAATTCAAGTGATGTTAACCAACTCTTTTGCTATAGTAAACTCAGCATAAATAGCCTTTGATTTTTTTTCATTTAGTGGGTCTTTATTTCCACAGTTCTGCAATTACATGAGAGAATGTCCTTATTCATGGGAAATATCAATGAAGAGCTTAGGAGTAAAAGGTTTTCTGAATGATTCAGAAAAATTCATATACATCTAGAGAGAGAGGGAGTGATAAAGCAAATGTGGTTGCAAATTAACAATTAGTGAATCTGGATGAATGGTGAGAAACTTCTTTGTAATCTCCTTGCAACTCTTTTCTAAGTTTGTAATTATCTCCAAATAAAAGAATTTTTTTGAAGTGTCCCCAGCTAATTGCTTATACTGAGCAGACAGACACACCTATACAATAGATGATGGACTTGTGTCTTTTCTATGGTTCTCCCCTTCCAAAACCACAAAGGCAGAAGCCAGAGGCTCTCTCAACCCCACCCCAAAGAGCAATCCCATCGTCCCCACACCCACACTTTCCTAACCCTCTCTGGCAGTTATCTGTTTGGATCACTGGCTGCGTGGAGAACCAGAGTGATCTTGGAGTCCGTTCTTCCCTGGGCCATGGGGCACAGAAGCAGCAAGATGCTCTTCTCATTGTCAGCCCTCACAGACCCTGGGCCTCGTGATGCAAATGGCTCGTGAACTAAGGATTACAAGGATGTTTGGAGATTGGCCATCAGTTTCTTAAAGTTAAACTGAGTTCTTGGAACTGGCTGAACTTAACTATTACATTCCAAAGCTGCTGTAGATGACTGTTTCCTCATCTTACCTTCTTCCTCTTCTTTCTTGCAACATATTGGGGCCCCCTCTTCTTTATTAGGGCTTCCCTGGTGGCTCAGATGGTAAAAAGGATCTGCGTGCAATGCAGGAGACCCGGGTTCCATCCCTGGATCTGGAAGATCCCCTGGAGGAGGGCATGGCAATCCACTCCAGTATTCTTGCTTAGAGAATCCCAGGGACAGAGGAGCCTGGTGGGCTACAGTCCAGAGGGTCGCGCTCTTATCCCTTCACACACTGGTTCCTAACCTTGGCTACCAGTGGAATCATCTGAGGAGCTTTAAAACATACTGATGCTGGGTACTGTGTCCCAGACATTCTTATTTAATTGTTCCAAGATGCAGTCTGGGGCTTGGGGGTTTTGTTGTGTTTCTTTTGATTTTAAAGTTCCCTGGAAGATTCTAATGTCTCGGCCGAGATTGAGAACCACTGCCTTAATGCACAGTCAAATACATCTACAAAGCTCTTCTCTCCCAGACTTCCCATCCTTCTGATTACTCCGGGGTGATTTCTGATCATTTCCTCAGGCCTCATTGAAGTTCCCACATAGGGGGAATTTCCCTGAAATGGTTAGAATTCACTTGGCCTTTCTTTGAAAATCTTTCCGCAACAATGAATTAAAGAAAGATGAGACACATGAAAACCTGCTCTGGTCAATAACAATCAAAAGGAACCATCATCATTTCCTATAAATAAACTCACCCCAGCATATATTTACAGGACAAAAACCCCAGCAGCGGAACAGCACACAGCACACGTCCCCTTGTGACTGCACAAACTGCTACAAAGCAGAAAACAACAGACTGTCCGTCCAGATGCAGATACAAGATACTGAAGATACGTGAGGCAGAGCGATGATGCAACTGCATCGGATTTACAGCAGCAGGTGCTGGCCTTGCCTAGCAGGCGTCCACATGGTCATCCGACCTCTCAGTCACAGGAAAGCGAGAACAAGAAGGTCCAGAACCAGGGAGTCCGTTGAAAGATCTACAGCTTGGATTCAAAACAGAGGAGTCTGGAAGTTGCTGGGAAAGTATGTACTCATACAGTTTTCAATCAAAATATTTGCAGAATTGTGAAGAGGGCTTCTAAAAATGAATTGTCTCTAATTAAAGGAGTCTCTTTAGGTAGGATATCCCGGCGGCGCTAGTGGTAAAGAATCTCCCTGCCAATGCAGGAGACACAAGAGACATGGGTTTGATCCCTGGGTCGGGAAGATCCCTTGGAGAAGGAAATGGCAACCCACTCCAGTATTCTTGCCTGGACAATCCCATCGGCAGAGGAGCCTGGCAGGCTATAGTTCATAGGGTTTGCAAAGAGTCAGACACAACTGAAGCGACTTAGCACATGGGTATGGCCCAGACACTGGTATTTTGGGCATTTCAGGGTTGTTTTTTTTGTTTTTTTGTTTTTGGTTGTACTATGCAACTTGCAGTCAGTTTGTGGGATTTTAGATCCCCAATTAGGGATCAAACCCAAGCCCTCAGCAGTGAGAGTGAGGAGTCCCAACTGCTGGACCACTAGAGAATTATTAGGCACTGATATTTTTAAAAGCTCCCCAGATAGTCTAGGGCGCTGTCACTTGACTTTGAGGGTCACCTCCACAAGGAATCCTCTTGTCTCACTATCCAGGCAGGACCCTGGGTTCCCAGCCCCCTGAAGCAGGTTCTGCAGCCTCATCACTTCTCCTACGCCCAACCCCTTAGCACTGCCTTCTCTTCTTACACGCCTGCTCCTGTTACACACATGTACGCATAACACACACTCATAAACACACACTAACACAGACTCTCACACACAGGGACCTACAGAACAAAACTCCCAGCAAGTCCACTTGAGTCCTAAGCGGTTCTTTGCATGTGAGTTGTTCTCTTAACTACACTGTGAGTTTCTGGAAGTAACTGTGTCTTCCCACCCTGTGAGGGTCCCCACAGCATCTAGCAGAGTCCCAGGCTCCAGGAACTCTAAGCACTGAATGTCCAAAGGGCCCACTGGTCCCTTCAGCCAAAACTATCAGTGGACAATTCACCTCCCTGAGCCCAAGACTTGGTATCCTGAAGTAGAGTCACACGGCTACTGAATATTCCATACCGTAGCCTGGGTTTGTGTTTTGGCTGCAATACTTATGAACTTTGTGACCTTGAGCTCAACCTTCTCTCTAGGCCTCAGCTTCTATAGCAGCCAAATGACAATAAGAATGGCAACCCACTCTTGGCTGGGAAATCCCATGGACAGAGGAGCCTGGTAGGCTACAGTCCATGGGGTCACAAAGAGTCAGACATGACTTAGCAACTAAATGACAATAATTTTTTAGAGTAGCTTTGGACTCACAGCAAAATTGATCAGAAAACACAGACAGTTCCCTCCCTCCTCCTCACAAACTCCCCCATTATGAATGTTTCCCAACATAGTACATTCATAATAATTAATCAATTTTTGATATATGATTAGCACCCAAAGTTCATAAATCATGTTACAGTCTGCTTTTGCTGTTACATATTACTACCCACATCATAACATTGTTAGATAATACTACAAGCAAAGTACTTTGCAACTACATGCATGCTAAGCTGCTTCAGTTGTGTCTGACTCTTTGCAACCCCATGGACTATAATCCACCAGGCTCCTCTGTCCATGGGATTCTCCAGGCAAGAATAGTGGAGTGGGTTGCCGTTTCTTTCTCCAGGGGACCTTCTTGATCCAGGGATCAAACCCACATCTCTTGTATCAGCAGGCGGGTTCTTTACCACTAGCGCCACCAAAGTGTCTGGCAGATAGAAAACACTCAGTGAATGTTTTGATGAATGATCTCAATAGTCACACCTACAGACCAAAGTTTGCTCTGAAATGATCCTCAAAACCCAACTTGAGTGTGTGTAGCATCTTCTCTAGACAGGGACAGCAGCAAAAGTGGTCTCCAGACGGTATGGTGCCCACTGCCGGTGTCCTGTCGGGGTGACCCTGCAGCTGACTATTTTCAGTTTAAAACAGCCACCCAGGAAGTGTCAACCCATGGCTCATCTGTTTCATTCTTCCCCTGTAAGGGAGTACAGAGCAAGTGGCAAAAATGTTGAAATTAATCCTAGAAATTGGACCAGTCTCACAGACGCTGGGTTTCTCTGATGGCTCAGCAGGTAAAGAATCCTCCTGCAATGCAAGAGACACAAGAGATGCAGGTTCAATTCCTGGGTTGGGAAGATCCCCTGGAGAAGAAAATGGCAATCCACTCCAGTATTCTTGCCTGGAAAATTCCATGGACAGAGGAGCCTGGTGGGCTACAGTCCATGGAGTTGCCAAGAGTCAGACTGAGCAATTAAACAAGCATGCATGCTTAATCAGTCACAAGGCACGGGGTGGGGGGGTGGGGGGGTGTTAAGCGTGAATGACGTCAGAATCACCGGCAGAACTTGTTACATAGACAAGGGGTGGGTTCCACTGCCAGAGACTCTGATTCCAGAGGTCTGACTCAGTGATTCTTCCAAATAACAGTCCACGTGATTCTGGGGCAGGTAATTCAGATAATTGTTGAAGAGACATTGATCTCATAGGGTGATCAAAACAGAGAAAACGAAGGGGATTGTGAAGGAATGTGGTTCTGTTGTCAGACGCTTCAAGTTTGAATCAGTTACCTAATCTTTGAGTCTTAGTTTTGTCATTTGTAAGAGTAATAAAACCCATTTTGCAGGATTATTATGAGTGTCAAATGCCTGGCATTCCCACATGGGAATCTATAAGATGGGAAGAGGAGGCCAGTTGGGCAAACACACAAAAGTATCAGTCTTCAGAATCCAGGTGCGGGATGTGTCTTGAAGACTCGTGGGCTTTTTCTTGCAGGCTTCTCTCTAGTTGTGGCAAGGGTTTAGTTGTCCCACAGCATGTGAGATCTTAGCTCGCCCAAACAGCAATTGTACCTGTGACCCCTGCGCTGGACTCTTAACCACTGGACCACCAAGTAAGTCCCTCCTCTTCTGTTTTTTAAAGATGGTACATATACAGGAAGGGGGCTTCCCAGGTGGCTCAGTGGTAAAGAACCCACCTGCCAATGCAGGAGACACAGGTTCGATCCCTGGGTCTGGAAGATCCCCTGGAGACAGGCATGGCCACCCACTCCTGTATTCTTGCCTGGAGAATCCCATGGACAGAGGAGCCTGGTGGGCCACAGTCCATGGGGTAACAAAGAGTCGGACGCAACTGAGCAACTGAGCATGCACATAGGTACATATGACAATGAATATGTGCTATGAAGGGAATCATCCAAAATGAAGGAGGAAATGTGATGGTGCAGAAGGAAGAGGAAATAATTAGGAAGGCTCAGTGCTAGAGACGGTGGTGGGAGCTAGATTCAGTGTGTGTGATGGCAAGGCTGGGTCTTGCCAGGCAGCAAGGACCACAGAGGGTTGAAGCATAGGGGAATAATTGTTGGGAGCTTTGTCGACTTGGCAGTGAAAGAAAGAGGAAGTTCTCCTCTAATTGTTTCTGTTTTTTCCATGAAAGCAAGGATGAGGGAGGAAATGGGAGAGGAGGAGACAGGTGGTGAAATGACCCTTTGGGAGAATGGGACCAAAATCGACCAGAGAAATAAAGTGGAAAGGCTGTGTGTGTCTGAGAGCCCTCTTAAAAATGATGGTCCCCAATTTAAAGTGAGATTATTCAACATTGCTGAGTGCTTTTCTCCAGCCTTATTCAGCTCACTTGGTGTACAAGTCAAGAAGAGGAGGTGAGGTGGACTTTTGCCATCTAACAAAGGGAGAGAGGGCAAGGGGTGATTGACATTAGCAATCACGGATTCTAAGCTGAGCAAGAAAGCATGCGCAAACAATAGCACATGTCACGTTCACCATCACCGCCATCTTCAACCACCAGAGCAATTGTTACTTTCACTTGTATTTTAAAGCTACGAAATAGAACTTACTACAAGACATAGCATTTTACTTGCTTTTAAAACTTATTTTTTAATATTTATAAAGATATAAAAGTCCTTGGGAAAACTGGAGTTTTTTAATCTGTCATGACAGGCTCCCGGTTTTTTTGTTTGTTTGTTTGTTTGTTTGACAGAGTAGAGATAAGACATAGGAAAGCCTGGGAACAACTCTTCATGCAGTCTTCACCCACGTAAGGGTCCGTTTCTGAGGAACCACGTGCTCTGCTGATGAACAACTCAGGTAGCGGTGGGAGGCAGACCTGGCCTCCAAGCCACTTTCCATCACTAGCTGACTCTAGCCAGGTTTCTTCACTTTTTCACCCCAGTCTTCTCAGTCATGTAATCAGGAAACAGTAGCATGTATCTCCTAGAACTGCAATAAGAAGTAGGTAAGAAAACCCATGTAAAGTGCCTAGCAAGGTGCCTGGTATATACCAAACATTCAGTAAAAGATAATCCTATTCCTGTATTAGATACTGACTTTCCCAGTCTCCCTTGTGCCTAAGAATGTCTATTTGACCTTGTTATGGCTTATGAGAGATTAAGAGAAGTCATCTGAGAGGCTTCTGAATTTTTTTTTTTTTTTTTTGGTTTCCTATAAAGGAGGCAGGCATGATATAATACATATAAGTGTCCCCAACCTGCATATGCACACACACACAGACGCTTTCTTCCATCTTTCTTCCTTGAATTGAGATGAAATGCTTGGAGCTGTGGTAGCTATTTTGTGCCCATGAAGTGGTAAACATGAAGGCAACAGTCAAAAGCTAAAGACAGAAAAGCTGAAATGAAGAGTTGACCCTAGATCTTTGGTAAGACCCTAGAGCTGATGAACCAACCTCAGAATGCTCTCCTCCAGAGTTCTTAAGTGAGATAATAAAAGCTTGAGTATTTAAGCCACTATTAATTAATTGCCACAGGACTTCCCTGGTGGTCCATGGCTCAGACTCTGAACTCCCAATGCAGGGGGAAAGGTTTCATCCCTGGTCAGGGACCTAGATCCCACATGCTGCAAATAAGAGTTTGCATGTTGCAACTAGGAGTTCGCATGCCACAACTAAAGATACCAAATGCAGTGACAAAGATCAAAGATCTCATGTGCTGCAACTAAGACCCAGCACAGCCAAATAAATAAATATTTTTTTTAATTAAAAAATCAATTGTCACTCACAGCCCTAATTGATTCAATAATATTGTCTACTGACATTTATTCCAATTTCCCATCATTGTTCCTTTTTTGACTTGGAGCAGGTAGTCACATCTCTGAGTACCAACCGGGCGTTATGAGAGGCAGTACTTTAGACCAGGTCATCCACAGTAATGTTGAGCTCCCCTATTATTTTCCATAAAGTTCTCCTCTGCAAAGGCTCCAGTGATAGCTTACAGTGAATGATGTCAGATTCATGATCTCCAAAGAAGATTTAGCTTCAGGACCAGGGACCAGGTTTGATCACTCAAGAGCTTTCGTGTAGCAGAGTTTTATTAAAGTATAAAAGGGACAGAGAAAGCTTCTAACATAGACATCAGAAGGGGGATGGAGGGTGCCCCACTTGCGAGTCTTAGCAAGGCCTTATATACTTTTACCAGACCCACTCCCACAACATATATCTTAAGATAGCATTAGTCAGAAGGTTCTTGTTAAGGAGAAACATGTCCTTGAGCAAGTTACATTGTTATATTGACTAAGACAAAGTAATGCAGAAAAAACATTTGTCCTTTTCTTCTCCTTGAGAGCCCCAGACCCCTGTCTCTTTCTCAAGTGCCCCAGACTCCTTATCAGCCTATCTAAGGATGAGCTCTTTCACCAACACAGTCAGCAAATGAGGGGCTCTTAGCCCTGTATAGCTCAAAAATGCTTCTCAGAGATTCCTCCTTATGATACCATATTTGTAGTTCCCCTGGACCAATTCCAAGTTTCATGTGTCTCATATGTCATATTAACACTATTCTCACTATTCTGGGTCATTTCCTGGGTATTCCACTGTGTTTCTATGGAAAAACTTCTAATTCTGAGAACCAGGTTCCACAATTGCCCACAAGGGCAGAGAGATGTGAACCTGTGAGCAAACACACAGAAATTTAACACAGTGCTTACTTAGCACAGGGGCTGCTCATAGTGGTCTCTCAATGAAAGGCCATTGTTATTACCATGATCATGACCATTACCAGTATGCAACACAGTGGTTGTCACTTCTAAATTCAGTTCTTCCACAAAGCGATAGGCAAGCCCTGTCCTTCCAAGCCCACCCACCGTCTGTGACTTAGAGATCAGGACTCCTTCTGATGTGTGTTCCCAGGGCAGGAGGGGAACCCCAGGTGCTGGTAAGTGAGCAGGTACCTGATAGGTTACATGAAGAAAGAGGCGGGACTTAGACTGACCATTCAGAAGATGAGTCAGAGCCATGGCGAAGAATCACACCCTATCTTCCCAACCTGGGCTGAAAGTCAAGATGAATTTTGCATTATTCATTACCCAACAAGTATTTATTGAGGTACATGGCAAGTGCTCAAAATTGTACTGTAAAATTCCCCTGGAAAACAAGGGAGACAGTGAGATATATCCTGCAGAGGGGATTTATGGCTTGATTAAAGGCATTCATTCCAGGAAAACATCCTCAGGTCTCAGCCATTCACTTTCCCGGAATTCTAACTGAGGTACTAAGCTGGAAGATCCCCAAAGATACACACCAAGCTTCCAATGTGCTCTCCTCTAACACATACACTGCAGCTCTATAAACAAGCCAATCCAAGGCAACTAAATGATGATGTGGTGGGACTCCCCTTTATTTGGTGCCAAAGCAATAAGCAACCTCCTTGTGCACTGGTCTCTGCCCTGCCCCGGTGGGGAAACACCCCAGTAAGTGAAGTAGTGCAAGAGGGCAGGACCACAGCCGGGACACCTGCATCTCCATTGGCAAACCACCCCACCCCTTCCAGCACTGAACTGCTGCACAATACAGGCGGATCACCGAGCCTCCCTGGACCGCCATCTCCCATCTCCCTGTGTGCCAAGGGAAGGGGCTGAGGTCAATGACTTCTGTGATAGTTATTTTCATGTGTCAATGTGGCTAGACCATGGTGCCCAGGTATGTGGTCAAACATTATTCTGGATGTTTATGTGAGGGTGTTTTGGGTGAGACTAACATTTATATCTGTGGACTTTGATAGAAAACAAATGAATGGATACCAAGGCAGGGAGGGGGGTACAGAATGGATTGGGAAGAGATTGGAATTGACATATACATACTATTATGTATAAAATAGGGTTTCCCAGGTGGTGCAGTGGACTTCAAGTAAAGCAGATGCACTTCCCCCAAGCAAGAGGGAAATCTGCCAGGAAATGGCCTTTGGACTCAGACTCATCTCTTCCTGGGTCTCCAGCCTGCCAGATTACCCTGCAGATTTCTATTAGACTCTTTCTGAGGCTCCATAATTATAAGAGCCAATTCTTTTTTTAAAAGTATATATGTATATATGCGTGTGTCTATATTATATATAATATGTATATGTATGAATGTGTGGTTTTTGTTGGTTGTTTCTCTAGAGAACCCTAACTAATACACTCCCCTAAACTCTTTTCTAGTTCTAAGATGCTGGAGTCTGACTGGTGGCAGAGGGGAAGGTGGGGGCCCATTTCTCAGGCTGTGGCTCCCCAGGGCAGGGATGTCAAAATGATCAGGACAATGTCCTCTTTCAAGAGGACTTATGCAACGGGCCTCCTCGGCACAGCAATAAATACCAGTAGCTCCAGAACTGGGACACGATGTACTGTGGGGTATGGACAGAGATAAATTGATATGAATGCAGCCAAGAGGAATCCAAGGTAGGATGTTAGGCAGCCCACCGGGTTTGCCATCCACTGTCAGGACCTCCACAGATACTCACCGCATTATGACGCTGTTACCCCAGAGGCAGGGAGCAAGGTTTGGGGGATTGTTGTTTTTTTTTACTGTGATGGATGAGGTGTTGCTCTACATCAGAGTGTCTGCTGCAGAGTGGATAGAGAGCCTGCCTCTGCAAGACAGAACTGGGGAAGGAAGAGGGAGGGAGAGCAGACTGATTCTGAAACCTGTCTGAAGACCACAGCATCAGAAGACCTGCCGACACCAGCGGTCATCTGGATGCTCTGGGACTGTTTCATGGCTCTTTAACAACTCCAGGCAGATCCCAGCCACGGCTTTCAGAACTGGAGAGGCCACAGGCAGCTCACTCTCAGCTCACAACCATGGCAGCTCACTCTCAAGCTCCACTGCATTCTCTTCTTGCTCCTTAAGTCCTGTGTGTCCTGTGTTCCATCCAAGGCCCTCTTCTCTTCCATTCTACACCCTTCCATGTTGTCCCAAAACTTCACCCCTTTTTGGGTGAACCCCAAGTCCAGGCATCCAGCCCTCCTGTTCTCCTGTGTTCCTGAGCAAAGCTCCCGGAGAATACAAGCATCATAAGAGCAAAGATGGTTACCTCCTGTTCTCTGCTATGTCTCCAGTGCCTGGAACAGCTTCTGGACCATAATCATTGATTAATAAATATTTGTTTATTAATCTATGAATCAATGGATGAACTGCACACAGCCACATGTAGACATCTCCACTCGGGCTCTCCTGGACTCAGCGTGTATAAAACCAAACCCTTGATTTTCCCTCAAAGCCTGGGATCGTCATTTTGGTGGCTCTTTCCACCACCCATTTTCTTGCTAAGACCTGAAGTCTGGGCATCACTTTAATCTCCTTTGCTCTCTCTGCTGCTGCTGCTGCTAAGTCACTTCAGTCGTGTCTGACTCTGTGCGACCCCATAAACGGCAGCCCACCAGGCTCCCCCATCCCTGGGATTCTCCAGGCAAGAACACTGGAGTGGGTTGCCATTTCCTTCTCCAATGCATGAAAGTGAAAAGTGAAAGTGAAGTCACTCAGCCCTGTCCAACTCTTAGCGACCCCGTGGACTGCAGCCCACCAGGCTCCTCCGTCCATGGGATTTTCCAGGCAAGAGTACTGGAGTGGGGTGCCATTGCCTTCTCCACCTTTGCTCTCTCATCACCACTCAATTTCAATGAGTCTCCAAGTTCTAATCCTCTTAACATTTCTTACGTGTTCAGTTTTGTCTCCCTTCACCTAGAATGAGGAAGGAGGCACCTTCATTCCCTTTGTAGTAGTCATCTGTTGACCTTTCTGCTCAGCAATCAGCCATGTGACAGCAAAGCCCTAAAGTTCTGACATTTATCTGTATGCGTGATGGGGCGGTGGTAGAGGAGGTAGTTTCCAGAATCCGAATACTCCCTTCTTATTTGCAGAAAATCCTCCACAAACTGGGAGACGGTGAAAGGCCGGGCCTCTGATTCCCCCAACAGAAGTCCAGGGAGCCTTCATACCATCCCTGCAGTCATGATCACATGACTTGGCCCCAACCAATCAGAGGCCTCCTCCCCGGGAATAAAAGTCTGGTGGGAGAAAAGCAAAGAAGTCTGTTCACCAGAACTTTTCCGTGCTCCAGCCTTCGTGGGGGCTGTCCCAGCGGGGTGGCGCTGCAGTGAGTCCTAACCGGCAGCCTGCCCCTGGGGTAGGCCCTGGGCTGTGTTCTCGAGCCTGGCTCCCAGGGCCCTGCCTGCTGCCCAATTCCTGCTCTCTATCACTCTGAGAAGTGAGCAGTAGCCTTCTGACACATCCCTCTTATTAAGAAGTTTACTAGAATCCGTTTCTGGGCTATACCTAAGAACTCTGACGGCCAAACCTGGTGTTACCGGTCCTTAACTCCAGCGTCTAGCAGACTGCTTGGCTGTTATTGCTGTTGTTTAGTGGCTCAGTCGTGTCCAACTCTTTGTGACTGCATGGCCTGTATCCCACCAGGCTCCTCTGTCCATGCTGTTTCCCAGGCGAGAATACTGGAATGGGTTGCTGTTTCCTTCTCCAGGGGATCTTCCCCACCCAGGGATGGAACCCATGTCTCCTTCATTGGCAGGTGGATTCTTTACCACCGAGCCACCAGGGAAGCCCAGAGTGCCTGGCAGCTAACAGGTAATGTATTAGGGATAAATTAAAGGAGGAAGAAAGGAAGCAAGGAAAGGAGGGGAGAGAGAGGAAGGAAAGACAACCATTCTTATTCATTTTGACCTTTGGCAACTTCTCAGGTGAGCTTGGAAGTAGGGAAAGAAAGGTTGGGAAATTATGGACCACTCTATGTATATGTATACTGGGCTTTCCTGGTGACTGAGGCGGTAAAGCGTCTGCCCACAGTGCGGGAGACCAGGGTTCGATCCCTGGGTGGGGAAGATCCCCTGGAGAAGGAAATAGCAACCCACTCCAGTATCCTTGCCTGAAGAATCCCATGGACGCAGGAGCCTGATAGGTTATATAGTCCACGGGGTCGCAAAGAGTCGGACACGACTGAGCGACTTCACTCACTCACTCACTCACTCACTCTGTGTATATGAACTTCAGTGGGATTTGTGCTGTTTGTTTGTTTTGTTGTTTTATTTTGTTGGGTTATGTTTTGTTTTGTTTTTCAGCACTAGAATTCCCCTCCCTCTTCACTGGCTGCATCTGGGAGTCCTTAGGAAGTGTGAGAAAATGTACCATCCCAAATTCTGAGAAACCACTAGCTTTCAACAGCCTCCAGGCAATAAGTTGACAGCGGAGTAAAACAGTGACTCCAATATGACTCCCTGAGCAGGGAAAACAAGGCAAGGAAGGAGTCGAACCTGTGTGATTGTGGAGGGAGAAGAGGGAGCTGAGGTTCTGGGAAGGCACACAAATAGAGCTTGTAAAATTCGCATGCTTTATAAGCACCAGCTGAGAGTATAAATAAGTTTTCCAAAAATCATTCTGGCATTCCCTTGGACCCAGTAATTACACATCTAAGCATCTATCTTAATGAAGCAATCGGATATATGGACACGTGTATCACAACTACTGAGGCCCGAGCACCCTAAGTCTGTGCTCTGCAACAAGAGAAGCCACCGCAGTGAGAAGCCCGTGCTCCACAACTAGACAGTAGCCCCCTCTTGCAGCAACTGGGGAAAGCCCAAAAGCAGCCATAAATAAAACAAAATAAAAACAAGATATGGACAACAGGGAATTCTCTGGTGGTCCAATGGTTAAGACTCCATGCTTTCAATGCAGGGGGCATGGGTTCAGTCCCTATCTGGGAACTAAGATCCCACATGCCACATGGCCAAAAAGCAAAAAGAAATATGGGCAGTTTTTTATGTATAAAAATCATCACATTATTTATAACTAGAAAAACAACACTAAGGAAATAGTTGAGTAATATATGTCTCTTTGATACAATGGAACATTAGGCAGGCATCAAAAATAATGTTCACAAAGGGGTCTTAAAAGTTACAAGAAAATGTGATGACATAATGTTATATGGAAAAGAGATGGGAAAGGAGCATCTCTTCAGTAAATGGTGTTAGGAAAACTAGACATCCATGTGCAAAAGAATGAAATTAGACCACCATCTCATACCATACACAAAAATCAACTTAAAATGGATTAAAGACTTGAAGGCGATACCTGAAACAATAAAACTCAGAGAGAAAACATAAATGACAATCTCCTTGATATCAATCTTGGTGATGATTTTTTGGATTTGATACTGAAAGCCCAGGCAACAAAAGCAAAAATAAACAAGTAGGACTACCTTAAAGTAACAAGCTTCTGCACAGCAAAGAGGCCATTAACAAAATGAAAAGGCAAGCTATCAAATGGGAGAAGATATTTGCAAGTCACATATCTGACACAGGGTTAATAAAAGACACTTACTCCTTGGCAGAGAAGTTACGACCAACCTAGACAGCATATTAAGAAGCAGAGACATTACTTTGCCAATAAAGGTCCATCTGGTCAAAGCTATGGTTTTCCCAGTAGTCATGTATGGATGTGAGAGTTGGACCATAAAGAAAGCTGAGCACCAAAGAACTGATGCTTTTGAACTGTGGTGTTGGAGATGACTCTTGAGAGTCCCTTGGACTACAGGGAGATCCAACCAGTCCATCCTAAAGGAACACCTGAATATTCATTGGAAGAACTGATGCTGAAGCTGAAGCTCCAATACTTTGATCACCTGATGTGAAGAACTGACTCATTGGAAAAGACCCTGATGCTGGGAAAGATTGAAGGCAGGAGCAGGGGACGACAGAGAATGAGATGGTTGGATGGTGTCACTGACTCAATGGACATGAGTTTGAGCAAGCTCAGGGAGACAGTGATGGACAGGAAAGTCTGGCATGCTGCAGTCCATGCATTCACAGAGAGTTGAACATGACTGAGCAACTGGACTGAACTGAACTAATTCAAAATATATAAACAACTCATACAACTCAATAGCAAAAACAAATAATCCCATTTTAAAATGGGAAGAGAATAGATGTTTTCCAAAGACATACAGATGGCTAATAGACACATGAAAAGGTGCTCAGTGTCATTAATTATTGGAGAAGTGCAAGGCAAAACAACATTGAGATCACCTCACATCTACTGGAATGGCCATTATCAAAAAGACAAGAAATAGCAAGTGTTGGCAAGGATTTGGAGTAAAGAAATCACTTGTGCACTGTTGGTGGGAATGTAAATTGGTGCAGCCACTGTGGAAAACACTATGGAGATTCCTCAAAAAAACTAAAACCAGAACTACTATATGATCCAGTAATTCCATTTCTGGGTGTTTATCCAAGGCAAACAAAAACAGTAACTCAAAAAGATAAATGCACCCCCCTGTTCACTGCAGCATAATTTACAAAACCAAGACATGGAAGCCACCAAAGTGTTTATCATTGGATGAATAAATAAAGAAAATGTGCTATATGTTTATAATGGAATATTATTCAGTCATAAAAAGAAGGAAATCTTGCCATTTGCAACAACATGGATGAAACTTGAGGACATTGTGCTAAGTGAAATAAGTGAGACAGAGATAGACAAATACCATATGGTCTTACTTATACGTGAAATTAGAACAGAAAAACAAAACTAAATTCATCAATAGAGAAAAGATTTGTAGTTACCAGAGATGAGGATGGGGAGCAAAATGAATGAAGGTTGTCAAAAAGTGCAAACTTTTAGTTGTAAAATAAATGTCAGAGGGCTTTAATGTGCAGCATGCTGACTATAGTAATATTGTGTTGCATATTTGAAAGCTGCTAAGAGTATAGATCTTAAAAGTTCTCATCATATTAAAAAAATTGTAACCATGTGTGGTGATGGATGTTAACTAGACTGATTGTGTTCATCATTTCACAGTATATACAAATGTCTAATCATCACGTTGTACACCTGAAACTAATATAATGTTGTATGTCAATTATATCTCAACTTTAAAAATAATAAAATACAATTTAATAAAGAAAAGATGCATGCAGCATGATGAATAGAGCATGGTCACAAACAAAGAAGAATACCTATATGAGAACAAAGACTGAGAAGAAATGATCAAAATGTTATCAGGGGTTGTCTCTACATAATGCAATTATGTAACTTTCTATAGTTCTCTACAATGGGTCAATATTAATTTGTTGATCAAGAAAAAGGAAATACAGTAAAATGCTGGGGTGAAAAATGAAAATTAGATCACCAATGCTATATTTTGGTTTTTGATCTTTCATTATTTTATCTATTCATTTATTTTAATTTTGTCTGTGGCTGCACTGGGTCTCCGTTGCTGTGCACGGTCTTTCTCGGGCTTTCTCAGCGAGCAGGAGCCCCTCTCTAGTTGCGGTGCGTGGGCTTCTCGCTGCGGCGTCTCTTGTTGCTGAGCACAGGCTCTGGATCACAGGCTCAGCAGCTGTGGTACATAGGCTTAGTTGCCCTGTGGCATGTGGGATCTTTCTGGACCAAGGATCAAACCCACGTCCCCCGAGTTGGCAGGTGGATTCCCAACCACTGCACCCCCTCCTAGGGAAGTCCCCATATTTTGCATTTAATTCAGAGCTTTGGGGTTGATTTTGAGGCTAAAGAAGCCCCACCTTCTGCCCCATCACTTTACCTATCACCTGCCAGCTTCCTCTCAGGTGAAGTTTGAAAGGAAGTCTCTGCCATCTCCTGGCGCATAGCCCCTTCCTTTCCCATCATGGTTCTAGTCCGTTTCTCTCACCGCAACCTCACCCCCACCTTCTCAGATCTGTAGTATGGACTCATCAACCTGGTCCATGGGTGACGCTTCTTCTAAGGAGCTACCTCTCAGGTAGGCGTGTCTCTAAAAGGATGCAACAAAATAACCCATTTTCAGTGACTAGGACGTGTGGCATGTGTCACAACCATCCACCGCTTGAAAACCTTGGGATGACAGCCATGACTTAGCTAGACTCATCAGTTCCACCGAGACCCTCTGTCTGAATTCTGAGGAGTTGCTACAGGTTTATTCACTCATAGGTCCAGCACCTTAGCACATCTAACGCAGAAAAACAGTTATGCACATCCTGTCACAGAATTAATATATTTCCTCATCAAATACACAGTTGGTTGCTCTTTACTCAGTATAATATCACAACCTCTGTATTAATCTGTTTCTTCTCGCAACAGCATATTCTTCTTGCAACAACATATTCTTCTTGCAATAAATGTTAGAACAAAGCTCATATAATTAAATACCCTTGTCACTAAACTATTATACAGCCAAGTTCAACTACTCATCAGGTCTGCTCCCGCTTGTTCTGAAATTGTACATAAAATAGACTGTTAGTGTTAATTGCCTCAGTAAAAATAACATTTATAGTATAATAGCAATGGCTCATTATATGCCAAGCACCATACCAAACTCTTAATATCCTTTAATGTTCACAAGAACCCACACAGAAACAGGCAAAGAGAGGCTGAATAACTTGCCTCAAACCACACAACTAATAACAGTGGAGCTGGGCAGTCTTTCTCAGAGCACCCTATGTACTCCCTTCCCCTTTCATGGGTTCTATCCCATCATCCCAACTGTGTCTCCAGAAGAGAAATAGTTCTTAACATCCCCAACAAACAGCACTCTTGAACTTCCACTTTTGGTATCCTAAGATTCTCTCTGTTTTGCAACTCAAAGTTAACTATTCTAAAACCTCACACCTTCGTGTCTCCAGTGTTTTCATTTTTTCAACTTCAATATCCATCTCGTTTTCTAATGTAATTCTTATGCATTATTTTTAGCTTTTTTAGAAAGTTTTTTAAGTGCTGAATCCCCTCTCATAAAATGCTTTAAAATTTTAAAAAGCCTACCTAGAGGAAGCAGACTAGAATCATTCTAGGGTCTGGGTACATGGTCAAGTAAATATTATTTTAATAAATGGGAAAAAAATTAATGAAGCCAAGAATATGCATGGTGGAATTTGGTTTGTTGGCAGCAGTCTATTAAAGAAGATATTTTTGAGTTATCTTCCAGCGAAAGCAAAACAATTCAAAACAGAAACTAGTGCTCTTGCCACTCTTTCAGGCTCAGGAAACGGGAACCCATGGAAATTTCTACCTAATGATTTGACCGGCCAGGAATTTGTCCTGTCTGCTTTGAAAGGGTTGTCCTCCTAGATCTGGCTGTGATGAAAGTGGCAACCATCAAGAAGTGACTCTGAAAAGAGAAGATTGAGACAGGAAAAGGGAGGTAGTAGGTCATGTGATTGCTAAATTTCACCTCCAATTGTAAGATGCCAAGAACTATTGTCCAATTGATAAGATATCGATGTCAAAAAATAAACATGTGACAACATTGAGGTTTATGGTTGAAACCATAATGTTAATTTATAAAAATTAACATTTGAAGGTGGGTGAATGTGTGCCTCTAGGAAGTGGGGTGGTAAGGTCAGGAGAGAGCAAAACCTTTTTTTATCTTACATATAACTTCTATACTATTTGAAATCTATAGGAATAGGTATTGCTATTGCTCTTCAATCACTCCGACTCTTTGCCACCCCATGAACCTCAGCACGCCAGGCTTCCCCGTCCTTCCCTATCTCCCAGAGTTTGCTCAGACTGTCTGTTGAGTTGATAATGCTCTCCAACCATCTCATCCTCTGTTGCTCCCTTCTCCTCCTGCTGTCGATTTTTCCCAGCATCAGGGTCTTTTATTATTGCTATAATAGAAAAATAAAATGACCAAAAATTACAATAATGTATATATACATATAGTATATATGTATCTACATATGTGTATACATGTGCATGTATACATGGAAACATGGCTACCATGAGTATATGCACATGTATGTATATACATCCATCTTTTCAAATATTCTTTTTTCCTTAGGGTGGCTTGTAAAGCTCATATGGGTACCTATTTTCACTTCATCAACTTCTGTATGCTTTCCAAAAAAAATGAATAACTCAAAACTTATAGTCAAAGATCCTTCTATTTAGATAAAGAAATAAAAACCCCCTTTCTGCTGACATTTACAGAGAAGCTGCAATTACCAGAAGGCAAGGTGGTAGGCCTCAGGATGCAGGGATGAATAACTCCAAGGGCTTCTGATTAAGATGAATGTCAAAAGTGCAAATGCCTAACCATGATGACGACACAAATGCAGTAAGTGGTAAAACTGGAGAAAAGAGCTCAAGAACTCAAGATGATGCCGAAAAGAGCATCAGTCACGGGTGTGAGCTTTTCCGTGGTGGAGAGGGGAAGTGACTGGAAGGCAGAGTATTTGAAGTTACTTCCTCTTGTCCAGAAGTTTGGGAGCTGAAAGACACCCACCTCAGTTCTCCCCATTTGTCATCCTGCTCTATCCAGCCAGATCAAGGCCAAAGCAGAGGCCAGGGATCCAGACACAAAGAAATCCTTTCCCTCCCTCTGCCTCTCTGCAGCCAGGTTATCTTAGGAGCCAGGAAACTAGCAGACATTCTGAGTCTCCCTAGAGCCTAGATCCGTGGAAATCTGGGCTGACATGTGAGTCTTATTCTTTTCCAAGAACTGAGGGCTTTGGAAAACAAGAGGCATACAGACCACCCCGTGCTTATGAGTTGTGGAACCCTCCCTAGTAACCAGTGACGCAGCAATCTGGTGCTTCTATTGTCTGCTCATCGGATTGGCAGAATTTTTAAAGACTGAGCAAATTTATGTTGTTGAGGGTGCACAATAAAGGATATACCCATTCATTGCTGGTTAGGGTAGAAACTGGCTTAACTTCTTGGGAGAACAGGTGGAAGCAGCTCCATAAAGTTCACATGCAAACCCACAACTGACAACCCCACAAGGACATCTTAGCAGAAAGATATATGCACAAAATGCTAATGTGGATGCTTGTAATAGCAGAACATTGTAAACAACTGAAATGACAATCAATGAAGATACAGTTAAATTGATGGCAACATATCTATCTAAGGGAATACCGTGTGCAACAATTAAAAACAATAAGGCAGATCTCTTTGTCTTGTCGCAGGTAGGAGGACAAGCAAAGAATGCAAATATCATAAAAGTACAGGGTTTGATCTCACCTGTGTTTTTAAAAATATATACGTTTTTGTGTGAAAGCAAATGTCAGAGAAAGTGTCCCTTGTTATCTAAAATTTTATTACAAGTATTCATATTTCACTTACTGAATTTTTATAGTGAAAGCAAAATAAGAGTATTTTAAAATTCCTATTTCACTTATTGAATTTTTTAAAGTAAGAGTATTTTAAAATATGACAATAGAAAGTGGAAAGAATTTTTTTCTCTTTTTTGCTGTGTCATATGGCATATGGGATCTCCCCTGACCAGGGATTGTTCCCCCTGCATTGGGAGTGTGGAGTCTTAACCACTGAACTGCCAGGGAAGTCCTAAGAATTTTTAAGTCAAGGGAGACCAGTGGGCTGCCCAGGACTCTAAGGAGAGAATTCAGCACAGTCCAGGTGTTGGTCTTCAGCCCAACAGGCTAAGTAGGCTTTGCTATACCAGACCTGGGAGTGGTTTAACCTCCCAGCAGCAAATTCAAAGTAGCTAAGCTTACCGGTGAGTGATGGAGAAATATGGACTTGTCATCTACAGCGAGGTGTCTCAGCCTCCGCACTGTTGACTTTGGGGGCTGGATGACTGTCGTGTGTGGGGGTGACATCATGACGCATGTAGCGGCGTTCCTGGCCTCTATTCTCCAGATGCCTGTATCACATCTCTCCCCCAATTGTGACGACCAAAAATGTCTCTAGATGGTGCCAAATATCCCCTGTGGGGGTGTTGCCAGAATCGTCCCCAGTTGAAAGCCACTGATTTACAGTGAGAAATGTAAATGCCAGGAAAGCCAGATGCTGCGCTGCAGGAAAATGACAAGGGCAACCAAACTACAACAGAAGGTTGCTAGGAGAGCAGGAAGTCAGGACAAAGGCAGTTAAAAAAAAAGAAAATATGATTTAAATATCTGATGACTTTGACCTGGGATAGTCTCATACTCTCCAGAGGTTCTCTGTCTCTGGACAGTTACCTTGGTTGGCCACTGAGAGCGCTTTCCTCTCTGACCCACATTAACTAATGGTTCCCCTTTGATCAGCACTTTTTACCCCCAGAGAAACCAACGTGGTCCATTGTGTGAACACTGCTTAAACAGACCCATGACCTTGAATGACAGAAGAGTGTAAACCCATGGAAGCAGGTGACCTCTGAGGGCAACAGAGCTCCAAATGCCCCACCACAATCACATCCTTGCTTTGAAATTGTTTCATCTTAAAACTCTATACTTCAAATTTAAAAATACTTCAATTTAAAAAATTAATCTAGGTAAGAACCTGGAAAAAAAAAAAACTATGTGATTTTGCCCTCTCCTCTGCCTTATATGTATGTTTTTATTTTAACAAAAAGCAAATACATTTCCCAAATCCTAAATAGCAAACTTTGGGACATCACTTTGCTGATGAAGGTCAATATAGTCAAAACTATGGTTTTTCCAGTAGTCGTGTACAGATGTGAGAGTTGAACCATAAAAAAGCCTGAACACCAAAGAATTGATGCTTTCAGACTGTGGTGGTGGAGAAGACTCTTGAGAGTCCCTTAGCGACTGAACAACAAACTTTGGGAAGCTACACAAGTTTCTCCTGTGGCTTTATGCTCTCCCAGGCACCTGCCAAGGTATAAAGGATAGACAACTTCCTGCTCTTCCCTCATCTCATTCAGGGAGAATATTTTCATGAGCTTGAAAAAGGTTCAGAGTTGCTTGGGGAATGTTCTTCCTTGAGGGCACCTTGTGCATCTATCTGACCTCCACAAGTGTACTGTTTACACTCCCAGGTCCAAGGAAAGCCCATTCATGGTCACCTGTACTAAGTAGCTCACAACCTCTGCAGCAGCTGAGCTCCAAGAGCAACACAGACAAGAAAATGACGTACTAAGCTTTCTCTGTCTCCAGTAGAATTCTAGTTAAGACAAATGCTGTATGATTTCATTCATGTGTGAATATTTTAAAAATTTTAGATAAAACGTTTAAAAGCTAAATGAACAAACCAAACCATACAAAAATGAACACATAGATACGAAGAACAGAGTAGTGGTTATCAGAGGGGAACAGGGACGGGGGGAAGAGAAAAATGGTTAAAGAGGGTCAATTTTATGATGACAGAAACTAAACCTTTGATGAGCATGCTATAGTGTATATAGAAGTTGAAATATACTATTGTACACATCACATATATAAAATGCTATAAACCAATTTTAAAAAAAAATGGACAACCAATTCACTCATTTCAAGCAATACTGCTTCTTGAGATTTTTTTTTTTTTTTTGTAGAAATTTCTCTTAGCAAGAAAGAGATTGGGGTGGGGAGGATGGGACATGGGAGGCTCTATTTCTAAATCAGACTTCCATGGAATTTTATTTTCTCTTATCTGAGGGATTTCATGCTTTAATGTGGGGTCAGAGGGCAGATTAAATATAGTATATTTCAATCATGGCTCATTTAAAGCATGTGTTAAGACTGACTTTTGCAGGGGACGGAGCACTCATGGTTGAAGAAAAACCACAGCAGGGGAGCTGCCCAGGAAACACTGAGCTCCTTCTGTCTGTTACCAAGTCACAGGGCTGGACCCTGCAGTCTGGGACAGGTCTAAGATGTCCGGAAGCAAACACTTTTGGGGTTGCAGTCATGACTTCATCATCCTCACTTTAGTATCATTTGGAAGCCTACTTTTCTTTTTCTTGTTCCCATCTCTCCTCATCCAATCCCTTCTTTATTTATATACCATAAAAACAGAATCTGAGAAAGGACAGAACTAGTCACATCCCTTTCCTCTGATTCTTCCCAGAACTGGGATGGAGTTTCATGTTTTGCTGTTGCCTCCCTTGACAATTCTATATGTGATTTTGATGTACTTTAATCATTAAATAGTTTCTTGGTAGAACAAGATTTTCCGTTTTTACAATTTCCCTGAAAAATGACTAAGAAAAATGGGCCTTGGATCTTCACCTTTTCTTCCCTTCAGAATGTTTTTCAAAGACTCAAATCTCCATCCTCTTATTCTCGTCAGTAACTGGAAACCCTCTTGAAAGTTAGATTTGGGGAGAGATAAGCAAGGCATTGGTTCCTGCAATTTCTAGGCCCACAGGAAAAAAAAAACTCAGCCACACCAGGGACTATTTACACAGGTAGGAGGCAGGGAGAGATGAGAAGCATAGTTCTGCAAAAAGGGGTTTCATGTTAAGAAAAGTAAGGACCAGCATGAATTAGGTGGTATGTCAGAGCAGAAAAGTAACCCAGTCCAATTCAGCCTAGAAGGAGAAATCAGACCAAAATAAGGCCACACTGGGATTTCCCAGGGGTGCAGGTTTGATCCTTGGCTGGAGAGCTAAGATCTCACATGCCTCCTGGCCAAAAAGCCAAACCATAAAACAGAAGCAATATTGTAATAAATTCAACAAAGACTTTTTTAAAAATGGTCCACATCAAAAACAAGTCTTAAAAAAAGTGGGGGGAAGGGGTCATACCAGGATGGGGCCAGAAACACATGAGGATTAAGGATGTCCGTTTTGGACATAAGTAACTTGGGTTTGAACCAGCTCTGCCACTGTATTAACTACAAGTTACTTAGGCTCTCTCTGCTTTCATTTCTCATATGTAAAATGGTGGCTATAGCACGTCTTCAACAAATGTTTATGAATACCTGGTAAACATCAGGCACGCTTCTAGACGCTAGGAAGTGGGGAGGGGACTATGGAGGGCAAACCATTCATGGCCATTGCTCTTGGGCAGTTTATATCCCAGAGAGGAGTGATGAGAACACAGAAAAAGAGAGGCTGATTTCTGTAACAAGTGCTGCAAAGAAAACCAAACAGGATGATGTGACAGAAATTGGTGGGAGAAAGAGGGCAGCAAAGCCCGAGAACAAACAGCTGACTGATGGCTGAAGGATGGAGACACACCAGCCACGTGAAGATGAGGAGAAGCACATGCAGGCAGAACCTGCTTCAGAGGGCATTTCATAAGGACTCAATGAGATAAAGTGTGGAAAATCTTAGTGCAGCACCAGACACAACAAATGGAAGTTACTCAACAAATGGAGGCAACCATTATGATTCAGAGGACTTGGGGAAATTCCCAGAGTCAGGGCATGAGGAAACCGGGTGAGGGAATGACAAGGACATCAGGGAGGAAACTGAAGCCAAAGGGTTGACGGTATACCCTCAACCAAGCAGGCCAGCTGGAACAAAGGAGTCATGGGAGGCCTGTGAAGGACACCAGGACAAACTGCAGAGCTCAGGCCCCATCTAGAAGGAGCAGCGGGGACACACTCCACTTCCCTCGGTTACCCTGATCCCTGTGACTTGTCCTTCTGGTCTGCACACAGCAGGACTCTCAGCTCACCCTACCCAAGCACCTCCCCTCCAATACCTGGGAGGTCTCTGCCCATCTGGTCTGGACTCTTGGGCAGGAGGTGGGCAAACAAGTCAGACAGCATCCGTCTAATCTCCTGTTTTATCGATGAGGAAGCTGGGGCCCAGGGAGGTGATAAGATACTAATGGAAAACACAGCTCCTCTCTCAAACTTGAATATCGCTTGTGCCTCCCTTAATCAAGAAGGTTGTCTTTTTCCACCTCGGCTCTCCCTGTGTCTGTCCTATAGCTCAAGAGATGGCATGAAGAGAGCAGCAGGGGAGAGGGGGGTCACCTGCCCAGCCAACCAACCCTGGTTCTCCATGGGGTCACTGATGCCACAATGAACTATCCCCCACACCCAGAGAATGAAGCTCCAGTGCACCTAGTTTTCAGAACTGTAAGAAGAATCTTCTGGCAGGTCATGGGGATGATGAGGAGGCCATGATACCATTATCAACCATTATCATAATGGTTGATAATACTATCAACATCGAGGGCACTGGTTGAGCAGGCCATGTACACAGCAGGGCAGGATGGTGGGGACCAGCCCTAGAAAACAGATCTGGTCAAAGGAACAATTCAATCATCCAAAGAGTATCAATGGTACAGCCTCAAACACAGAGATGCAGGGACTTCCATGGTGGTCCAGTGGCTAAGAATCCACCTTCCAATACAGAGAAGGCAGGTTCGAATCCTGGTTGGGGAGCTAAGGTCCCACATGCAGCAGGGCAACTAAGCCCAGGCATCAAAACTAGAGGAGCCCTCACACTGCAATGATGAGCCGGCATACCACAATGAAGACCCAGTGCAGACAAAATTTAAAAATTAGAAAACAAAAGCACGGAATTGCAGAAGGTAAGAGAAATAATGACATCCCCTTCCATCTGAAAACTGCTTTCTTGTCCCACCCAGATGGCTTACAGAGGAGAAAACCACAGCCCAAGGAGGTTAACTCAGATGTTGTGATCCCCCATGCCCTGCTCTCATGAAGGCAAAGCCCATGATACTGGAGTACACCTTCCATGGATGAGGAACACAAGCCTCCCATCCGTGAAACCATGAGACAGCAGCTCCACACACACAGGCCCACCCCAAGGGGACCTGCTGGTCGGAGCTCCGGACTTGCGAACCACTTATACTTCCTGGGTGACACCACGCACTTCTCATCTGCAGACTGTGTAAATACTCTTTCCTTTGCCTGAAATCCTATTCCAGGCGTCTCTCCCCAGCACGAACCTCATTTGCCTGGCTAAATCCTATTTATTTTGTCACAATGTAAATATCACCTCCTCCAGGAAGTCTTCAGGCTTCCCTGATAGCTCAGATGGTAAAGAATCCATCTACAATGCAGGAGACCTGGGTTCAGTTCCCAGGCCAGGAAGACCTTCCCCTGGAGAAATGAATGGCAACCCACTCCAGTATTCTTGCCTGGAGAATTCCATGGACAGAGGAGCCTGACGGGCTACAGTTCATGGGGTCGCAAAGAGTCGGACACGACTAAGCGAATAACACAACCACCAGCAGCCAGGAGGTCTTCTCTGACACTCATGGGTCGGTCCCCCATCCATGCCTCACTGGTGCTTGATGCCTCTGAGAGCACTCACCAACCACACTGTCCTGTGCTGACTTGATTGTGTTTCTGTTGCATTATGTTACACTACATTCCATGATGGCACAGGCTACGTCGTATTTGCTGGTATATCCCCTGGCCTCGACAAGCACTTGACCGGTTGTCATCTACAGAATCATAAACAAGAGCAGAGGCCCTGCCCTCTCAGGGCTCACAGTGTGGCAGCTCACAGCCCAGGATGTTTATTCCACAGCACACGCACCCTGAGAGCCCCAGGCCTCTTATGGCTGTCTCGCTCCCTCTTTTAGGAATGTCTACCCTCCCTCATCGTCAACAACTCCATGTTAGTCAGATGGGATCTGGATAATGCCAACCCGCTCCGGAGCCAGCCAGCTCCTCGCTGCAGACTGGGCACCAGTCCATCTGATTTTCTCCCCTCCACTGGCATGAGAGGCCCAAAGGCAGCCAGAAAATCAGCCTTGGGAATATTTGGCCTTTCCAAGCCCTTGGGATTAGAGTATAAAACTCGGGTCCAGGGAGACAAACTAACCACCGTTTCCCCTATTGATTGGTGGGAACTCCTTGCACTCATTTAGCTACCTGGACCCACTAGCCTCTCTCTCATTCTTCCAGTCTCATCACCATTTGTAGATTAACTTTTATTTTTGGTGGCAAGTCTATGTATAGGCTACGGTGCACCTTTTGGGGTGTCTGCTGGGTCAGGAGATCCCCTGGAGAAGGAAATAGCACTCCAGTATTCTTGCCTGGAGAATCCCTTGGACAGAGGACCCTGGTAGGCTATAGTCCATAGGGTTGAAAAGAATTGGAAATGACTGAAGTGGCTTAGCAGGCACGCACGCTCAGTTTAAAAGACTCCTTAAGCTCAGAAGGTAAAGAATCTGCCTGCAACGCAGGAGAACCAGGTTCAATCCCTGGGTCAGAAAGATCTCCTGGAGGAGGAAATGGCAACCTACTCCAGTATGCTTGCCTGGGAAATCCCACGGACAGAGGAGCCTGGTGGGCTACAGTCCACGAGGTCGCAAACAGTTGGACACAACTGAGCGACTGAACACACACACACTGTTACGGGGTGTGCTGAAAACTCACACCTCTCCCCACCCAAAAAAATGGAGAGTGATCTGAAGCATGACCTAGGTTCATTAACACAGAGAGAAGAAGAGCTCAAATACCAAGGAAAATAAACAGAGGTAAGAAAGAGAAGGAGCGAAGATGGCTGGACAGGGGTAGAACTAAGAACAATTCCCTTCAGCCATCTAGACACAGAATATCAGGAACATAGGAGGCAGAAAGCCAAACAAGGGTACTCCCAAAGTCGTGTATAAAAGCCAGAGAAAGATGTGTGCCAGTAGATGCAACAGTGGTGTCCTGGCCAATGCTTATCAACCACTCTCAGGGGAAAGCCCTGGTCGCTAGCATGTGCCCATTTCTGGGGTGTAAACACTCCCACCATGGCTGATTTCGAGTTACCAGTACAGAGCTGGGAAGAAATGCTCACAACTGGCGCTCTTGAACCAGCCCTAACATACCCCTGGCCAGCCAGGTAACCTGAGTGGGTTTTGCAGTCTGTGGCATCCAGGAACCCTAGGTGCTTAACGTTTTTAATCTTTGCCATATATATTAATAATAATTAATAGCACTATCTGTGAATTAACATCATACATGTGGGGGCTGGGGGGAAGATCATTTGTACTCTACCCTCCCTGCCTCCCCAGGAAAGTGAATCCCAAAGAGGATGTGTCTGGACGGCTGGAGAAGCTACCAAAAGTCGTGGAGAATATTTTGGGCAGGGAGGAGAAATGAGGTTGCTTGTGTTGACAGTGGAACTTTGGAAAAAGAACAAAGATGCTTAAAAGGGGAATTCTTTTTAAGTTTTGCTTTGTAGTGTGCATTATCATCCTCCAGATTTCCCCTAAGTAATCTTGAGTAAAGTCTGCATTTTTTTTTTCACTAAAACTTTTGGAACTCAATTTGATTTAAGGAGGGATTAAGTAAGGTGCTAAGTTTGGTCTCAAGGTGGGTACAGAGAGAAGGGGCTGCCCAAAGGGGCCCACTCACATTAAGAGCAGATGGAAAATAGCAATAATAACACATAATAATAACATAATAATACCAATGACGCTTGCTGAGCACAAACCACACGCCTGGCTCTGCTCCACTAGCTTTATGAATATTAACATATTTCATCTCACAACATCCCTGTGTGGTAGGAACTCTACAGATTAGCAACTTGTTTGAACCCAAACAGGCTGGTAGCAAAGCCCAAGCTCAATTGATTATTATACTACCTCTCTGGATAGTATATGGAGCATGGTGTATATTTTAATTTTTTTATTCATTCTACTCTTTTTTAGAACAGAAGAAATATTAATAACCTCAGATATGCAGATGATACCACCCTTAATGAAGAAAGAGAAGAGGATGAAGCCTCTTGATGAAAGGGAAAGAGGAGAGTGAAAAAGTTGGCTTAAAACTCAACATTCAAAAACCTAAGATTATGGCATCTGGTCCCATCACTTCATGGCAAATAGATGGGAAAACAATGGAAACAGGGACAGACTTCATTTTCTTGCACTCCAAAATCACTGCAGATGGTGACTGCAGTCATGAAATTAAAAGACACTTGCTGCTTAGAAGAAAAACTATGACAAAACTAGTCAGCATATTAAAAAGCAGAGATGTTACTTTGCTGGCAAAGGTCCATCTAGTCAAAGTTATGGTATTTCCAGTAGCCATGTATGGATGTGAGAGTTCAACCACAAAGAAAGCTGAGCACCAAAGAAATGAGGCTTTTGAACTGTGGTGTTAGAGAAGATTCTTGAGAGTCCCTTTGACTGAAAGGAGATCCAACCAGTCCATCCTAAAAGAGATCAGTCCTGGATGTTCTTTGGAGGGACTGATATTGAAGCTGAAACTCCAATACTTTGGGCACCTGATGCAAAGAACTGACTCATTGGAAAAGACCCTGATGCTGGGAAAGATTGAGGGCAGGAGGAGAAGGGGACAACAGAGGATGAGATGGTCGGATGGCATCACCAACTCGATGGATAAGAGTTTGAGCAAACTCCAGGAGTTGGTGATGGTCAGGGAAGCCTGGCATGCTGCAGTCCATGGGATCACCAAGAATTAGACACGACTGAGTGACTGAACTGAACTTTTTTTATTGAAGAATAGTTTATTTACAATATTATATTACTTTCGGGTGTACAACATAGTGGTTCAATATTTTTGTAGATTATACTCCATTTAAAGTTATTATAAAATATTGATTATATGCCATACAGTGTATCTTTTTAGAGAAATTGTCTATATTTCAATACAGAACACCTTAGATTTCTGTGGTTAGGAGGTTTGATCGGATATTCCCAGGAGAAGGACTTCTCTGGTGATCCAGTGTCTGAGACTCTGTGTTCCTAATGCTGAGGGTCTGGGTTCAATCCCTGGTCAGAGACCTGGATCCCACATGCCACAACCAAGAGTTCACATGCTGCTATTAAATATCCCACATGCTGCGGTGAAGATCGAGGGTCCCATGTGTCACAACTAACAGCTGGCACAGCCAAACTAAAAGAAAAAAAAAATTCCCAGGAAAGCTAGAAACCCAATGTACGTTTTGGCGAGCATTCCTTTGAAGAGAAAATGAGAGCCTTACATGGACCGTAAGGGAGAGAAGGGAGTTTCTGTCATCAATCACAGAGCTGGGTATCATCTCTCTGAGGCTCCTGAAATCCCTGCAGAAATGCATTGACACCAGCTGCATACAATTCCACAGACATTATTAAGCACCCTTTGAGGGCTACTCTGTGCATGGCACCCAGCCAGAGGGGCGGGGCCGGGAGCGGAGAAGCGGGTACACCCTCACCTCTGTGACGGGAGAGGGACGTGGGTGCGTGAGAGGCAACTAAGTGAGCGCGCTCAGCCCGTGACACAGACATCATGAGAAACCATGGGGTGATAAAGTCGGGGCTCGTCTTTGAGGGATTCCAGCAGGGCACAGGTGAAGGGAGAGTGAGGGAATTCCCGGGAAGGGGGAAAGCCCGAAAAGTGCAGGGGTGGCACAGACAAGGGAAAGAGTGGGACCGTGAGCCTGAGGAGGACGCTTCAGGCACGGAAATCAGACGCTGTTCTCCGGAGTTCACAGTCTTCTCCACGGTATTATTATCTTTTAATTGAAATGTTCTTAATTTTTTTGTTGCTGTTTGGCTGTGCCACTCAGCCTGTGGTATCTTAGCTCCCCAACCAGGGATTGAACTCTCGCCCCCTGCCTTGGAAACTGAGAGTCCTAACCACTAGACCACCAAGGAAGTCCCTCTCCACATGATTTTATAATTTAACTATGAGATGAAGAGATTAAAGTTATCATGAAAGTCTAAAAGATCAACAGGACTATGTTCATCCTGACCAAATAAAGAGCGCCTTAAAATGGAGTGAAACATAATAATACTTCCACTAACCTTAACTCATGATCATGAATAATGAACCAGTTGGTCGAGGCTTAAAATTTCCAAGGCAGAGCAGAGTTACTGTGTGCAGGTCAGTTTCTCCAGCCCTTTCCCCTGCTCCTCCCTCTCAATTTTTCCATCCTTCCCCCAGTTCAGATCTTAAAGCCCCACAACTCTGAATTGCTTCCCTCTGGTCCTTTCCAGGTTGCACTTTCCTGATCATGTCTTTTCTATCAAAAAATCATGTCTTTCCTATCTTCTGTGTTCCATGCCCTTGCAGTCTGAGATAGCCCTAACTGGAGCCCAGGTGATAATAAGAGATCATAAAAATTATGATCTTCAACTAGAACTATATTGGCTTCAGAATCAAAACTGCAGGAAATGGGAGAATGTCAGACCACTAGGAGAGATCAGGGCAGGGTCTTCTAATTCCTTTCAAATCATATCCAATAGAAGACTCTCTATTCTACCTACAGGGCTGGCACTGTTTGGGGAAATTGCTTTAGGAAGCCAACAGCCAGATTTCATAAAAGAAAAGGTAGACCATGGCTACAGAGTGTCCTCTCTACCCTCTTGTGCCCTGGTTCCTGTTTTCCTTCCACCCCTTCCCCCCACTGAGGAAACACAGAGATGTTTTTGGAATGTAATTCTAGATAACTCAGGCTATCTATCAAGTTACATTTCATCTGGCAATCCAGACCGGCTGGATGAGCCAGCATAAAAAGAGAGCAGAGGTGGGGGAGGGAGGAAAAAGCCATGGGGGAGAGCAGGGTAAAAAAGAAGGTGATGACAAGAGGAGCTTATAGAAGCAAAGACCTGGAAATCTGGACCCAGCAGGTTCAGCTTCTGAGCCCAGTGTCCATCTGAAGGCCAAGGGCACTGGCAACAGTCCTATGGGCATCTCCAGTATTTCGTAATTGCCTTGGCCAGAGTCCACTGCAACTCATATCTCTGGACATTTCAGTGTTTACAGAGCCCTTCCCAGACAGACAGCCTCCCCATGGCCCTGTGACAAAGACTACTGCTGTTAATATACCCATTGTACAGATAAATAAACTGAGGCTGAGCAATCTAGTGATTCACCCAAGTTTGCTCATTGAGTGAGAAGGGAAATGGACTTCACTCTAGCTCCTCTCATTCAAGAGCTCCCACCTCCTCCTCCTTCTTCTCCATTACTGTAATGACTACCTAGAATTTCTATAGATTCTATTTAGCTGATGTCCTCAGTCTACTATGAACCAGTACCTGGTAGTAGCCAGTGTCATAGGAAATATAGAAATAGGGGGTAGAGAACTGTCCTCTTCCCTCAAGTTACAAGACTGAGAGATCTTGAAATAATGGTAAAGAGCCTTCTGGCCAACGTGCTTTCAAACACAACCTCTCCTTCAGAACTTTGCCCTACAGTCACTCATTCAATAAATGTTTATTGAGTACCTGCTCTGTGCCAGCCCTTTCCTAGGTGCTGAGGTTACAGTGGGGACCATTAAGGCCCTTGCTCTATATGGATGTGAGAGGTGGACCATAAAGGAGGCTTAGTGCCAAAGAATTGATGCTTTCAAACTGTGATGCTTCAGAAGACTCTTGAGAGTCACTTGGACAGCAAAGAGATCAAGCCAGTCAATCATAAAAGAAATTAACCCTGAATATTCATTGAAAGAACTAATGCTGAAGCTGAAGCTCCAATACTTTGGCCACCTGATGTGAAGAGCTGACTCGTCAGAAAAGACCCTGATGCTGGGAAAGATTGAAGACAGGAGGAGAAGGAGGCAACAGACAATGAGAGTTGAATGGCATCACTGACTCAATGAACAATTGAGTTTTAGCAAACTCCGGGAGATAGTGAAGAACAGGGAAGCCTGGTGTGCTGCAGTCCATGGGGTTGCAGAGAGTCTGACATGACTTAGTGACTGAACAACAACTCATGAGGATTAGATTCTAATGGCAAGGGACAAGTAAGAAACCAAGAAAATAAACAAGTGCGTGCCAAAAGAAAAACAGATGCAAACAGAGCTTCTCTTGGACAAGAACAAGCTCAGATCGTATGAATGTCAGGCTGAGTTTCACAAATCAGCCTCCAATCTTCTAAATTAATACCAAGTTGGTTCTCTATTTACCAGATCTATAAAAATAAGCCCCCCTTATTACAAAACCACAGAAAATACCATGTGAGAGCCCCGGTCAAAAGTCAAATTGGGAAAGACAGCTGCAAGACCCAAGGAAAGATGTTGCTGCTGATAAACCACAGCCTCATCTTCAAGGCAGGAATAGATGTGAAGCCTGAGAAAATGGCAGATTCATTCACGCTGGAATGATCTGGAAAGATGACATTATCATTATGTCTTCAGGGTCGAATTGGAGACTCTTGTATATCAAAATTAAATTACGCTTACAGTATCACACACAAAGATTTCAGCTTCCAGGATGTCCATCTGTGTTTGTTCACATGTGACTTTTATATTTCAAAAGATAATACCTTCAGAAAGTAGCCAAGCCCACCCCACAGAGGGGGGCATTTGACACCCGCTGTGCTTGTTTGGCAATTAACCACACACTGTCCATGAACTTGAACCGGTGTCTTGTATTGTTCATAATCTCTTCCAGGGTTGGACTTCTCCTGCAATGATGACTCATCTACCAGCTGGGATTTATAGGGATCACCTCTCACCCTTGGGGCTTCCCAGGTGCAATGCAGGAGACGCAGACAGACCCGAGTTCAATTCCTGGGTCAGGAGGATCCCCTGGAGAAGGGCACTCCAGTATTCCTGCCTGGAGAATCCCATGGACAGAGGAGCCTGGCGGGCTACGGTCCATGGGGTGGCAGGGTCAGACACAACTGAAGTGACTGAGCATGCACCTCTCACCCTTGCACTGTTTTAACCTTGCACTATAACATAGCCTTCATTTAGTCCACAAGGTGTCAAATTCCTACTATGTGCTAGGCACTGCATTAGACATTGGGGAGGGTAGACTTCTGGGAGATGTCAGTCAATAGAGACAAACATTAGCCATCACCCAGATGAGTCTATAGTTAGATATTACAGACGGAGACACACAAAAGGAAGGGAAAGAATTCAATCCAATGAGAATGGATCACATTTAGGAAATATGATCTGGACTGGAGGGAAGGAAAGGATTCCCTATGAAAGTGGCCCTGGAGGTGAGAAGGAGAGCAGAGGAAGAAAGCAGGAAGGCCCTGGGCGGGAGGAACAGCGGGGCAACACATGCACCATGCAAAAGTTTGCATGGTCAACAAATGGACCACAGCAGAGACAGGACCGGGAGCTAGAAGGGAGCAAGGCAAGAGACTTGGATGGATCTTTGCAGAACTTTCCTTCAAAGCAAGGAGAAGCCCTTGAGATGTATGCCATAAGGTTTTCACATCAAAAAGGTCTCCTACCTGCTAGGTGGAGCAGCCTTCTCTAAACACTGGATTATACATCTTTAAGAGTAAAAATGTTTTATGTAATTTTATGTGTTGTATATTTGTATATTCATATATATTGTATAGTTTGTGTACATTATCAAACAAACAAATATAGAAGTTTTTAAAGGGAACAAAGAAATAGTTTTCAAAGTCTTGTCTTGGCAAAATGCTGATAATTATTGAAGCAGAGTAGTAGGTACATGGAGTTTCATTACTATTTTTTTTTCAGTGTATGCTTGAAAATGAGCACAAAGAAAAGATTTTCTTGAAAATTGATGATGGCTATGTATTATCATTAATCAATATTTTTGGCCATGCTGTGGGGTAGGTGAGATCTTAGTTTCCCTAATAGGGAGCAAAACTTTGCCCCTTGCATTGGAAGCACAGAGTCTTAACCACTGGGCTGCCAGGGAAGTCCCTTCATGTGATATTTTTGACCACTCTGAATTCGGGGGCCAACTTGGTGTCTGACTTGATTAGATCCAAAGACTTTATCATTGTCGTTACTCATTCACGGAGATGTAATGGCTCAGCCACTAGCCTTTCACTTCCCCTTGCTTGCTTTAGGTATTCAATCTACAGCTATGAGGCAGGAATCATTTTAAGTTGCTTGTCCATATTTTGAAAGCTCATTTAATTAAAGTTACTTAATGGAATCCATAAACAGCTTCTCCTGGAGAACATACAAAATGCAGCACATTCTAAGACACTAAGGACAAATGCACAAGGGAACCTGAATAGACTTTGCCAAAGATGTCAACAGATGTCATACAGATGTCAACAGGTACATGAAAAGATGCTCAGCTTCACAAATCAGGAAATGCAAGTCAAAACCACAGGGAGGATCACCTCACACCTGTTAGGATGGCTATGATCAGAAAAATGAAAGGTAACAAGGATTGGTGAGGATGCGGAGAGAAGGAACCCTCGTGCAACACTTGTGGGAATGCAAATTTGTACAGTCACTATTGAAAACAGTATGGAGGTTCCTCAATAAATTAAAAAACTACTATGTGATCCAGCAATTCTACTTCTGGAATATATCCAGAAGTATATCCAGATGAAATGAATTCAGGATCTCAAAGAGGTATCTGCACCCCCATGTTCACTGCAGCATTATTCCCTATAACCAAGATATGGAAACAGCTTACACATCCACTGGTGGATGAATGGATGAAGAAAGTGTGGCACCCTTATTACAATGGGATGTTAGTCAGTCTTTTTTTTTTAAAAAAAAAAGGAAATCCTGCCATTTGCAACAACATTAATGGACCTGGAAGAATTATGTTAAGTGAAATAAACCAGATGCAGAAAGACAAATATTACATGATCTCACTTATATGTGGAATCTAAATAGTCAGACATAGAAGGAGTTGAATGGTGGTTACCAGGAGCTAGAGAATGGGGAGAGCTTGGTCAAGGATACAAAGTTTCAGTGATCCAAGATGAATCAGTTCTAGAGATCCCACCTATGCAACAACGTGACTATAGAATATTATACAGTATACTTGAAATTGCTAAGAGGGTACATTTTAAGGGTTCTCACTGCAAAAAAGGGTAGCCCAATGAGATGGTGGCTATGTTAATTAGCTGATTGTTGTGCATATTCACAGTGTATATGTACATAAAATCGTCAAACTATACACATTAAATATGTACAACTTGTAATCATCAATAAATTTGGGGGAAAAAAACCAACAAGCAGAAAACCATGAGGGCAACCTTGAGCCCTGCCATGTTCTGGAGCCTCCAGCGTGCCTGTTAAACCAAAATTACAAGACTGTCTGGTACAAGGATTGGGGCAAGGAGCCCGGGTAAAGCCACTTGTTGAATATAAGTAAAATTTTATTCCTAATATTAATAAAAAGAAAAATTCTAGTATTTTCTGCCTGCACCCCAATGGCCATCACATGGTATGCAAAGTTTTGGAGACTCCGCAATAAAGACTAGAGAAGAAGGATCCAGTAAGGGCATAGAGGAGGCCACTTCAGTATGGAATGGAGTGATGATGGGGTAACAATGGCAATAATGGAAGGATAAAGATGGATTCAAGAGATATTTATAAGTATATCAATGCCAGATTAAAACGGGGATGGAGCAGAAGAAGGACACAGAAGCACTTCTGGGTTCTGTCTAGCACAGAGTTGTACCTTGTACAAAAATGTATATTGATTCAAATGTTGAATTAAATTAGCACAATGTCATAAAACTGAAACTTATTCACAGTACTTAAATGAGGTATTCATTATTTACAAAACCAATACTCACAGACTTCGAGAATGAACTTATGGTTGCCAGGGGAAAGGATTAGGGTAGGGGATAGTGAGGGAGCTGGGGGTCGACTTGTACACTGCTGCTATATTCAAAATGGACAGCCAACAAGGTCCTACTATATAGCACAGAGAACTCTGCTCAAAGTTATATGAAAGCCTGGAGGGGAGGGGAGTTTGGGGGAGATACCTGAATATGTATGATTGAGTCCCTCTGCTGTCCACCTCTAATTATCACAACATTGTTAAGCAGCTGTACCCCAATACGAAAAAAAAGCTTTCAAAATAAATAAATAAATGGGTTGTTCCTACTACTAGTGCTAACATAAGACTTTCTCTGTTTGTGTTTTTTAATAGTTCTAGAAAGTGCACGAGGTTTTCACTTAGCTAATTTCACTTGTGGGAAGCTTTTGATTTTGAACCCAGAGCTCAGGCAGAGGTGAGGAGATGACAGTGGACAAGCTGCACATTCAAGCCTCTTCAGTGCAGCTCGCACCCCGGGCACCTAGTCTCGGAAGATGAGAGGGCAGCCCTTGCCCTCCCACCACCCAGAACCAGCTTCCCCAACAGGAAGCTCCATGTACGGGCACATCATAGTCAGGATGACAGGGACAGGCCTGTAGGCTGAGCCCCAGGTGTGGGCCGAGCAAACCACCGCCTCCTCTCGTTTAACTGGAGGGGCTCCAGTGAAGCTCAAGCCCCAAAGGCTGCTTCTCTTTCCTCTTCACCTGGAACCACTACCTGAGATTCCCTGCTCAGAAATGAATTCCTCTGCATTGAGTATCAGCTCCGAGCCATTCTGAGAGGAGTGAAACATCATCAATGACCCTTCATATGAGTAGGTTTATCAGATCGCTTTTCTCAGTGGCAAGAAAAGTCCCATTTCACAACAACACTGTACGTATGGGTTTGAGCAAGCCCCAGAAGTTGGTGACAGGGAAGCTGGGCATACTGCAGTCCGCGGGGCTGCAGAGCTGGACACGACTGAGCGACCGAACCGTGTGTACGTCAGAGCACGGAGACTGGCAGGCAAGATGCCCCACAAATGCAACATCTTGCCGTGTCCTTGCCACACCCCAGGCTGCAGGGGGTAGGCAGACAGAGGTACCCCTTCCGCCTCACAAGCCAGTTCCCCCACCTCGGGAGATGATACTATAGATAAATTTTTAAAGTTCTAATTTACTAAGCAATTATGTGTACCAGGTGCATGGGGAAAGCACTTTACAGCTAAAATCCCTTTTATGTTTTACCATAAATCCATGAGGTAGCTAACTATGATTGCCTGTACTTAACAGATGGGTAAAGATCTGAGGCTAAATAGTTGTGTAATGATGAAACCAAGATCGTATTCATGATAGCAGCATGTTGCAGATTAAAGAAAACTGCACCAAAAATCAAGACTTGAGTTTGAAATCCAGCTTTCCCAGTCAAGAGCTACGTGACCTCGGGTGACCTCAGAGTCTCGGTTTCCTCTTCTGTAAGATGAGGAACCCAATGACCTCCAGGGTGCGCCCAGTTTGAACATCCCATGAATCCACTGAGACATAACCCTCCATCCACCAAGGCCTCCCATCCAAATACACACTTTGTCTTGAAGGCAGTTTAATTAGCCACTCTGTGCCCCGGGTCAGAGGAGCAGACAATTTTCAGAGAGTGGCCAGGAATTAACAACAGTTGTCTTTTTTCAATTTTTAAATTAAACTGAAAAAAAAAAAAAAAAAGGCTACTCTAGTGCTAATAAGATCAATGCCTGGGCATTCAATGGGTTGGATGGAAAATATCAACCTGCTGAGTGGACAGGCCAATGGGAGGCAGGCTGGCATGTTACAGTTTGTGTTCCTGTAACCAGGGATGGGAGGCTTAGGGCTTCAGCTGTTCCATCAGCTGTGACCTGTTCATGTTTCTCAGCTCTCAGAGCTACCCTGCATCAGGCAGAATTACTTTCCACAAGGACACATGACAGGTGGCCTCGGGTCCCCACATAGCCCCCAGGAAAGCCACGGTGACCAGGCCTTGCCGCAAACAACTTTTCAGAAGAGGAAGTGCCTTCCTTGATAATCCGGAGGAGCCTTCATCCGGGACCTACCTCTTGCTGATTCATCTCACGTCAATCTTGATCATCCCACGTGGAGTCCATGAATAAGCTACACCTGGCGCTGGTCATAAATCTCAGCTTTGCTGTTTATTAAGAACACCTGGGTTGAAATTCCAGCTTTGCCACTTCTTAAAAGCATCGCTTGACACCTCCAAGCCTCAGCCTCCTCACCTGAAAAATTGGGATTGAGTACTTTACAGGGTCGCTGACAATTTTAAGATCTTACTTATATGGGAACAGATCTAGCCCAGGAGTCACATACATTAAGCACTCAATAAGTATTTGTTAAATTTCAATCATAAGTTGTAAGTCTCCAAGCCTCAAAGAGGAAAGTTAAAGAGTGTATGTCACTCAGGGGAAAATGATTATAGAATTCTGCAGCCCTCAAAAGCCAGTGGAGGGACTTCCCTGGAGGTCCAGTGGTTTAGACTCCGTCTTCCAATGCAGGGGGTGCAGGGACCTAAGATCCCACATGACTCAGGGCCAATAAGCCAAAACATAAAACAGAAGCAATATTGTAACAAATGTAATAAAGGCTTTTTTAAAAAATGGTCTACATCAAAAAAACTTTTCTTTAAATAAGGACAGTGTAAATTTAATTCCATTTATTCTGCAAGTCTTTACTTGCTGAATATGCTAACTATGTATTGGGCAGAGGTATCAAGGACACAGAAAAGAACAAGACACACAAGAACTTGCTCCCACGGAATTTATTTACTGTGCTATTTGGAATTTTCTAAAGTTTAAATCCATTTGGGGACCACAGTATCCTACTGAGCTATTAGGCCATGAAAATCCAGTGTCCAGCCTCCTCATTTGGCCTCAGCAGAGGGCTCTTGCGACACTCTTCGTGGTGGCCCTATCACAGAGCACATTCCCAGGCTGGAAGAACTATGACTCTGACCCAGTGTGACATTTCTTATATCCTCGGGTATCCTTTCTGCTGGCCTAAGTGGACAGGCTGCATGGTGAGTATGACACAGCCTCTCTTCCCCCCAGTATGTACCTCAAGACATGGCTAGATGATCCATGAGAAAAGAGCTCTTTGTCTTCACAAGTTCAGGAAACTATGCCTTGAACCAAGTTTAACAGGTTTCTTAGCTGCAGGCCTTATCAGAGCCTTTAGTAAACTGAGGATTACAGTATGCAGTCTTTGACCGAAGCGCTGCTTTGACCATGGAACACTTCTTTATTCCAGAGTATATGGTAAGTCTGGCCTTTCCCGACACACATTTTCAGACACTCTGGATTCTTGAAAAGCAGTCAGTAGCCCTGAATTCTGCCACTGACTCACTCTATGGTCTCAAGCAGGGCAGGGCACCTCCCTAGATCTTAGATTCCTCATCTAGAAAATGTATCTGTGTGTTCAAGATGGGGCAGGAAGGTGATGAGGAGGAGGGGGGAAGCTGGACCACATCACCTCAAAGGTCCCTTTCAGCAGGACAAGTTCATGATCTGCAGGGTCACCAAGCCCCCTGATGTACTAGCTGGCTCATAACTCTGAGTGTTGGCCCACAGGTTCCAGTGGCCCCTCAACACTCAGCACCCCTGGGTTTGACTGTGACATATTCTTCTTCACTCCAATGACTGTTCCTACTTCCCTTCAGTTCTATTAGTGTAGTGTAGTGAAAATCACTCAGCTGTGTCCAACTCTTTGCAATCCCATGGACTATCACCCACCAGGCTCCATGGGATTCTCCAGGCAAGAATACTGGAGTGGGTTGCCATTCCCTTCTCCAGATGATCTTCCCCACCCAGGGATTGAACCCTGCATTGCAGGCAGATTCTAAGCCACCAGCTTAATGATCAGTTCTATTAATGGCCTCTCTATTCTATGGCCCACTAGTTCTTGAAAGAATTGCTCAAAAGTTTGTCTTAGCAGTTAGGTGGGACCTTGAAGATGCTCCAGGATCAGCGAGAGTCAGTTCTATCCCATCTGAACCATTTCCAGAGGACCAGGGGAAAACTATGCAAATAGTATGAGCTAATACTCTATACTGAAGTGGATAGCCTTTCCCTTCTCCAGGGGATCTTCCCAACCCAGGGGTCGAACCCAGGTCTCCCAAATTGCAAGCAGATTCTTTACCAGCTGAGCCACAAGGGAAGCCCTTAACATGATAAACCATGTACAAATCAATGTCTATATTATTCCTGTATCTATATCTATCTACCTATGTATACATACAGATATTATACAGATATCTAGATAAATACAGACATATATGTTTATATACAGTTTCCCTGGTGACTCAGATGGTAGAGAATCTGCCTGCAATGCAGAAGACCCAGGTTCAATCCTGGGTCGGGAAGATCCACTGGAGAAGTGAATGCCAACTCACTCCAGTATTCTTGCCTGAAGACTTCCATGAACAGAGGAACCTGGCAGGCTATAGTCCATGGGGTCTCAAAGAGTCGGACACGACTGAGCGGCTAACACTTTCACTTTCAGACATCTGTAACTATTTATTTATCTATCTATATCACCCATCAAGAAACAGAGAGAGGAGAGCCTAGAAAAAAATCCAATAAAACATTAGCAGTGGTTTTCTCTGGGTTGTGGATAATGTGGGACTACTATTTTCATGCTTAAACTTTTCTACATTTTCCAAATGTTCACCAATTTGCGTATATACTTCTATGATGCAATGAAACTAGCCCCTCCCCCTTTTAAAAAAGTCACTTAGTGTGAGTCTGGGTATGAAAGAAACCATCCAGCAGATTCTGTCAGATTGCCCCAGCTAGAGTCCTCCGCGTTCCTTCTCCCATTACCTTGGCTTGTTTCCCTGATTCCTAATCTCAACACCAACTCCCAAGCAGTTTTTAATAGCTCCCCAACTGAGCTCCTGGCATTTCCATGTGACCTCTGGCTCTCGGTTTATGCAGGCCCCAAGGCCTCAGAGTAGCCATATATATTTGTGCAGGCTGTCCACTGCACAACTCCAGTGTTTACAATTACAAAGATGACAACGTGTATGGCCCCCCCTGAGTTGTGCAGTGCATAGTCCATACAACCTTACATGGCGGCCCTGCCGGATGCCCTGAGCCCTTACTCACAATCCTGTAAACATTTGCAGTGAAGTGCTATGCAGAATACAGCATAGCTGGACCTGGGAGGCAACCACCTAATGTGTCACAGCATGGGCTCTGAAATCCAACAGCCTTCTTTATACACTGAGTGGCCTCAGACAAATTTATAAACTTCTCTGGCAGATCAGCTTCAGTTCCTTTACCTGTAAAGTGAGCACAAGTACATATCCCCCAGTGTTGTTCTGAGGATTCAATGCGGTTAAAATATAAAGCATGTAATCAATTTTCTGTCCCATGGTAAGTGCTCAATAAATGTTAATTACTGTAAGTATGATTTGCTCTGAAGTCACACACAGACACCTAGAGACAAGCTCTTCAACGCTAATTAAAACTTGCGTTCTTATTACCTCCATCTGGGTAGGATGGGGTGTTGGGGGTGGGGGGGAAGTGAGCCAGGGTAAAGATGAGTTCCTTGGGGCCAGAACTGGATCATGGGTGCTCACTAAGGTGTTGATGGCAGGGGAGGTGCCCACTGTGGAGGAGGTAAGACTTCTTGTCTGCCCAGCATCTCTGAAGTATACCCCTCCCCTACCTGCAGCCAGGTGGTTCACATGGGCTGGCTCCCAGCCTCTGAGCTTCAGACAGCGCTAATCAGAATGCTCCTAGGTGGAGCTTTGCTTCAGGAAATGGGCAGGTGACCCAAGCCAGGTCAATCGTGTCATTCCTGGTACTTAGACTGGAATTTGAGGAATGATGCTCTTTTTTTTTCTCAGATAATCTACTCGGAGGACAATGGAAGCTGGGAGGGGCCAATGGCTGCCTTCGTCACTGATGAGAAAAGCCTGCCTGGTGTTGAAGCCAGCGCAGAGATGAGCAAGAAGGTATAATGGGGCGAGGTGGGTGGGGTGGGGATGAACAGAGAGGCACGGGGACCTCAAGTCATGCCCACAGCCCAAGAGCCACCCATGGACTTTCAGTGCTCCTGAACCAAAACATTCCCTCTACACTTTTCTTTTTCCTTAAACTGATCTGAGTTTGCAGCCAAGTGCCTTGGCTAATATGCTCAAGAAATGTACCTGTTGGGGCAAGTCACAACTTCCCAGAGCCCTGGAGCGTCTCCTGCATCCCAGCTCTTCCACACTCTGATGCTAAGCCAACGAGCAGGACCCAGGAGGCCCTCCGGTCTCTCTGTGCCCTAACAGACCCTCAAACACCTGGCCTCTCTCGGCCTAGCTCAGCCCAAAGGCATGTAGACTTTGCCAAGTCATTTACTCTGCCTGGGAAACCCCCATGCAACCAGGGGCCCTTCCTGGTCCCTTGATTCTCTTTTCTTTCTGCCTCTGCTGGGAATGCTAACAAACAGTCCGGCAGAAACCAGAAACAGGCATAGCTCCCGCAGGGCATCCATATGGAAATCCATGGCTGCAGAAGAAAGAGGGAAAGGACCACTTTCTTTCTCTGAGTGACAGCTGTGAGAACCTATAGTTCATTCCTTCCTCCACAGTCCCACCCCATGCACAGCTTTCCTGGCCTGAGTCCCTCCACGTGGGCCAGCTCTTGGCTCAGCTCCAAGCAAAAGACACTCCTGTAAATGTAACCTGGGGACTTCCCTGGTGGTCCAGTGATTGAGAATCTGCCTTACAATGCAGGGGACGTGGATTCTATCCCTTGTCCGGCAACTAAGATTCCACATGCATACACACCGCAACTACGGAGTCCGCGTGCCTCAGAGAGAAGCCCATGTGCCGCAACTAACACCCCATGCAGTCAGATAAATAATGCATACAATAAACACTCAAATGTAACCAGAAGCAGGGAATCCAGCCGTGAAGGAGGAGTTTGGAAGAAACAGCCATTCCCAGCCAGCTGAGGCCAGAATTAGAGCCCTTCTGAGTAGCCACAAGGAGCAAGGCAACTGAAGAGGTTTACAAAGCACCTGTGGAACTGCTTTGCTGTTATAAGTGTCTCGTTTCAAAATTCCCTGCCGGTAGTGTGCCTGGCTGGCTCATGGGAGCAGCCGTGAGCATCCCCTCCCAGGCTTAAACATCTATTAATACCAGCCCCCCTCCCCCTTCCCCAGGCAGATGGGCCAGGACAGCTATCAGACCCACCTGGGTTCTGGTGTCGTTAAAGAAATCGGCACCCTCCTAGGTCATCCATTAAATGAGAAATAAATCCTCATATCTTGTACTTTGACTAAAATTCCGTGTGAAGTCATCATAATCACTGCCACAATCATTGCTTCCCCTGTACCAGACACTCCACTAAACCCAACAACAACCTACCAGGAGGTTTATTATCACCAGCTTACAAGTTAGTTGCCCAGGAACTCACTTAAAAGAAGGTATGTGCCCCAGAAGAGCTCAATCCCAATGAATTAATTAATAAATAAAACTTACTGAGCTATTAACGCGAACAGCTGTCAACCTCCGACAGGCGTGTTCATCCCTGCTCTCCATGGAGCACCACCACCTTTATTTATATTCTTCCATGTGACTTGGTTCCAAGAAAAGTCACATGGTGTCACATGAGTTGAAGACCACTGGAGTTTTAGAGAGACCCAGTTCTTCAAGAGAAAGAAGGTCAGGGATCAAATTCTGGCTCTGCCACTTAACTAGCTGTGTACCTTTGAATAAGTTAACTCGCCAAGCTGAGCTTCAGTTTGCCCGTATGAAAAATGGAGCTCAGAATACCTATCTCTCTGGGGTTGTGTAGGGATTTGAGACATTTGTAAAATGCCTCACAGTGAGTACAAAGAAAGTGCCTGGTTTTATTAGTAGTTAGGTACTATAATTGTTTGATATGGAGCAGAGTGATGGGCTTGATGAATGGGAGGATGGTGAGAGCAGAGAACCCACTGAAAGAAGGCCCAGGAGAAGGGGGCTGATAGTGGGACAGAAGTCACCAGACAGCAAGGTGCAAGGGACAGAGAGGTTGCAGAGTGGACCAGAAACTGTGCAAAAGTGAGTGCCACAGAAGACAGACAGCTTCCACTGCCACCGTGCCAAGGACGCCATGGCCTGGAGCCCAAGAGCTGGCTGGAGGCAGAACCCCCACAGGACCTCTCTTCCAGAAGGACCACTTGTCTAGATGCTGAGTAAAACCAAGACCCTTGAATCGACTTCCTGTGCAAAGGGGTGGGGCCTCGAGAAATTTCACTTGCTCACTTGCTCTTCCATCAACAGACAAACAGCCCCTCTGTCTCCCCCAACCTCTTCCCCCCATTGCTCTCCCGGAGGCCGAGTGGAAATGCTCCCCAGAGCCTCCTCTCTCTGCAAAGCCATGGGAAGGAGACTTTTAAAAAGCAAATATTCAGCTTCATAAACATGTCATAAATCCATAACCAGTTCTCCACGTTCTTCGTGTTTTTATGCGGTGCATCTACTATCTATCTACCCCTTGACTTTGAGCCCACATTTTTGGGTCCAGGTTTCTAGGAAGTGGCTGTTCACAAGAGATTTTATTGCCATTTATTACTTTTGTGTGGACAGGGCAGTTGCTTCTTTTTTATTTATCTCCAAGAAAAATGCATTCCTGTGGCACTCAGACAAAACATGATATTAGATATATTTTTTTCTTTTTCAGAAGAAGTTGCTTCTACTTCTGGTAAGAGATTGTCTAACCTGGATCTCCCAGAAGCCGCTTGCCTTCTAGGTTTCAGGGTGGTTCTCCCTGCATGGGAACATACACCTATTTCCTTCTCTCAGAACAAACGTGCTTGAGACAAGCACCTCCTGATGCCCAACAAGCTCCTTACAAATTCCATCCATAAATAGGCATAAACCACCAAACGAGAGGGGAGCCAACTCGATTAACCAGTATTCAACTGGAACTCTTGGTTAACCAAAACTTTGAACTTGACTTCAAAGGAAAAGACTAAGAACATGGAGGAAAGAAGCTAACACTAGAGAGTTAGCTTTAGAAACAACCCCATCCATGGGACTTCCCTGTTGGTCCAGTGGTTAAGACTTCACCTTGCAATGCAGGTGGTGAAGGTTTGATCCCAGGTTGGGGATCCCTGCCTCGTGGCCAAAAAACACAAGACATAAAACAAATAATATTGTATCAAATTCAATAAAGACTTTTTAAATGCTCCACATCAGAAAAGAAACCCCATTCCAGTAACTGTGATTATTAATATTATATTATTACTACTTATACTATCTGGAGAAGGAAATGGCAACCCGCTGCAGTATTCTTGCCTGGGAAATCCCATGGACAGAGGAGCCCGGCGGGCCCCAGTCCACAAGTTTGCAAAGAGTCAAACACGACTGAGCGACTAACATTACTATTATAGCCAGTACTTACCAGGAGCTCACGGGGTGCCGGATACCAGGCTAAGCAGTGCACACGCACTGTCTAATTCCATCCTCACAACAACCCTTGAAGAAGCATCCTCTTCATCCCCATTTTACAGATAGAAAGCTGAGGCTCAGCACTTGCTCAGTCATGCAAGACTGTCCTCAAACCCAGGACTCTGATTCTAGAATCCACAAGCTTAACTACTCTAGGAAATGAGTAAATTCAGTTCCAATATCTACACCTCCTACTCAAACTAAAAAGAGCCCATTGCCCCCCTCTTTTTACAATCAAGGAAATGGATATCCCCCAAAAAAGGAAGCCTATAGTCACCCAGCCAGCCTGTAGGTACCGACAGAGCCAGGTTGTGGAACAAGCTCAGCCCTCAGGACAGTACCCCGAGGCTGCATGTTCACAAAGATGGCACAGGGGCTTTCCTGGTGGTCCAGTGGTTAGCATTTGGTATCCCACTGCAGGGGGTGACTCGGGACTGATGATGTTACTCCCATTTCACAAGAGACGAGGCTGAGGTACAGAGAGATTAAGCACTTGTTCGGGGTGTGCTAAATTTATGTACTATTTGTATAAAGCTGCTTCCACAAATATTTTCTTATTTGATGCCATAGCAAACTTCTGATTCACAAATATTTCATTTATTTTAATTTTTAATTAATTTGTTTTTTGCCACACCAACATGGCTTATGGGATTTTAGTTCCTCACCTAGGGATCAGACCCGGGCCCCCTGCCATGGAAACATAGAGTCCTAACCACTGGATAGCCAGGGGAGTCCCAGATATTTTCTTATTTTTATCACTTCCATTTTAGAGATGGAGAACTGAAGTTTGTGTTGGCCCTACCACTTCTGAGCTATGTAAGCTCAAGCAAGCACTGTATGTCTTCCAGCCTAATTTCTGTAAAATGGTCAGGGTGAACCAGACTCTCTCTGAATTCTCACTGCTCCAACCCCCAGCTGGAATATCCAAGGTGATAAAGAGAAATGGCCTTGTTCTCTGGAATGTCCTTCCCCTACATCTGGCAAAGCTGAAGTCTCTTGGCTTTAACACAGGGAGGTTGGCACCTCCACAGTGGTTGTGAGCAACTATGTGGCTTAATTACCCGTGTGCCCAAGGGCAGAGGAGAGGGGGTGCATTTTTACACTGATTTAATCAAAGCCCAAGAAGGCTGAGCACCGAAGAATTGATGCTTTTGAACTGTGATGCTGGAGAAGACTCTTGACAGTCCCTTAGACAGCAAGGAGATCAAACCAGTCAATCCTAAAGGAAATCAGTCCTGAATATTCATTGGAAGGACTGATGCTGAAACTGAAGCTCCAGTACTTTGGCCAACTCATCAGAAAAGACCTTGATGCTGGGAAAGATTGAGGGCAGGAGGAGAAGGGGGTGACAGAGAAAGAGATGGTTGGATGGCATCACTGACTAAATGGACATGACTTTGAACAAACTCCAGGAGATAGTGAAGGACAGGGAAGCCTGGCGTACTGCAGTCCATGGGGTCACAAAGAGTTGGACACAACTGAGCAACTGAACAACAACTAATCAAATCCTGCTTCACTCAGCCTGAAGCCTCTAGGACCTTGTCACAATTCTGCTTAATGAACACCTGATGGATGGTCTGGGGCTGGCTTCCCCTGATGTGATGTTGAGGAAATGACATGGGGAGTTCATCCATGAAAAGTCCTGGGGACATCACCCCAGGGAAGAGCCATATGGGAGACAGACACGGCCACCAGGCCATGCCTCTCAAGGTCAAAGCAGCAGGGGAACTCCCCAATCACGTGGCAAGATCAGAAGCTGAAGCCCTAGTGTTTTTCTGGGTATTTTTGTTTTGTTTTGTTTCTTTTCTTAAGGCACTCAGTTCAGTTTACATTTAAAAGGGCACTGTGTTCTGGCAGGATTTGCTTTTAAAATAAAAGGTACGTGATAGATAAGAAATTAACAGACCTCTTGAGTACATGATGACCTGTCAAAGTTTTGACACCTGACATTTGGAGAGTGGGGAGTAGATGAGAAATAACACAGTAAGCTTTTCACTGACTCAAAGGTTCAGAGAACTGGGCATTTCGTCAGAAGCTATCAAACAACTACAATGTATTCAATATGGAGAGACCTAGCTTTCCACCTACTATAAGAATGTTTTTTTTAATATGTTTTTTCTACCCAATTCTAAACCTTCCTATCCTAGAGAATTCCACACTAAGAGTTCCAGGGTAAGACAGAGCCCATCTTCACTATAGAAGCTGAAAAGACACTTTCCCAGCTTCCCTTGCAGCTAAGTCACATTCAATCAGCTGAGTCCATGAGCTTTCAATGAGAAACTGTTGGTGCAAAGAAGTAAGGTTAAGAGAAAGGCATTCTGGTGAGGCCATCAGCAGAGCAGCAGTGTCTGATATCCGGGAACAGAGATGGTGACTGCAGTGCATGGGGAATGTGCTCTGCTCAGGGGAGATCTCAGCAGTGTTCTTACTAGGCTGCTTCTCAGGCATGATTCTGGCCTTAGTCCTGACTGCCTCCCTTTGTTCCACCTCATTTTCTAAGCCTGAGTCTTCCTATAATTCAATGAGCTCCCCAACAGTCTGTCAATAAAATAGTTTTCTTCTTAAATCAGCCAGAGTTGATTTCTGTTGTTTATAATTAGGAACTCTGATGGATGTACTAGTTATGGGACTTGGACAAGTTATTTAATCTCTCAGACCCTCAGCTTTCCTATCTGTAAAATAGGGATCGTACTCCTATGTCTTTCATTTATTCACTCAGCAAATATGTAATTACTAAAAACCTATAGGATCTCCTACACTCATAGACTTAGAGTCTGATGGGAAAGACAGAGATTAACAAATTTTCTTGTTAATCTAATAAATTAACAGAAATAATTTATTAATGTTGTGGAATATTTTATGAAAAATTCATAGAAGCATAATTTATAAAAGCCCCCAAACAAGCCAAATGTCTGTCAACTCATGAGTGGAGAAACAAAATGTTGTATATCTGCACAATGGAATATTATTCAGCCATGAAAGAACTGAAGTATTGATATATACCGAAACATGGGTAAACCTTGAAAACATTATTCTAAATGAAATAAGGCAAGCTACAAAAGACTACATATTGTATGATTTCATTTATATGAAACACCCAGAATAGGCAGAAAGTAGATTGTTGGTCTCCGGGGCTGGGGATCCAGGAGGGGAGATGGAGGGTGGTTGTGAAAGGTGACAGTTTTCATTTGGGGTGATAAAAATGTTCCAGAATTATATAGTTTATCAGTGGTGATGGTTGACAAATCTGTGACTCTACCAAGAACTACTGAATTGTATAGTTCAAAAGGGTGAATTTTAGAGTAGATGAACTGAACTAATCTCTAAAGAGGGCTCTCACTCTTATTCCACTCCTCACCTCTGTCTTCCCTTTGTGCCCTATCCTCTTTCTCTCCAAATGCAGATAGCTTTTCTCAACACTGCTGAGAAAGATAAGCCTTTGATATTCCTAGATGCACAGGCTTCTAGCTTAGCAGCCCCATAAGAAACAAATGCCCTCGCTCTCTCCAGGTCTCTTGAAATCAGTCTTGAAAGACCCTGATGGGCTCTGCTTAGGTCACATGACCATGGGAAGGCTAATCACTGGGGGTGGGCGGAGGTATCAGTATGACTATGACTGGCTCAGCCTGGTTACCTGGAAACTCCTGTGGTGGGAGGCGGGCTCTGTGATTATCAGCCCCACCAGAACCCGCATAAAGGGGGAAGTCTTCCCCCAAAGGAAAGGAGTAGTTGTTACCAAAAGAGGTGGGGATGGGATGGGGTGCTTGATCTTCTGTCCCGCTTCACCATGATCACTACAGAAAACAAGTCTGTTCTTTGGGTGCCAGAAAAACCTCCCTAGACACAGTTAAGACCTAAAGAATGAGTTGCAATTAGTGAGATAAAATCCATACCTGAGGAAGAATGTTACAGGCGGAGGTAACAAATCATGGGTCATAATACAGTTGAGTCTTGAACAACACAGGTTTGAACTGGGAGGGTATAACTGCAGGTAAAAAGGTCAACTATGAAATCTTGCATCATCCTGCCCCATTCCGCCTGGGATGTGAATCATTCCTTCATCCAGCGTATCCCATCTCTTAGTTCCCGAGTACCTGTCTGGGTATCATCAGATTGACTGTCATGGTATATATTGCATGCTTGTGTTCAACTGACACTTATTTTACTTAATAATGGCCCCACACCCTGGCACATTACTGATGGGGTGCACATTGATTAAGCCTCTCTGGATGGCAGTTGGACAATCCCTGTCAAGTTCAAAATTCCTACACTCTTTGACTTGGAAATTATCATCCCAGGAACCTAACCAACAAATATTTTGGTAAGCGGGGAAAAGGTGTGTATTCAGGTTAATTACCATGACGTGGTCAGAGCAAAGGATTGGAAACCAGCTGCCAAGGGGGCATCAGTGAACTAGATTATAATGTTTCCACAATAGGATAAGGCTTGCTCAAGGAATAAAGGGCTTCACCTCCCTGCTGGCTCAGTGGTAAAGAATCTGCCTGCCACGTAGGAGCCTCAAGTTTGATCCCTGAGTTGGGAAGATCCCCTGGAGGAGGAAATGGCAACCCACTCCAGTATTCTTGCCTGGAGAATTCCATGGACAGAGGAGCCTGGTGGACCACGGTCCATGGGGTTGCAAAGAATCAGGACACAACTGAAGGACTTTCACTTTACTTTGTCCAGTGAAGTGAGGTTTGTCCTTCAAAAGTTGCCTCTTTTATGGAACCATCCATGATTTCCCCATAAAAGAATACGTTCCTCCCTCCAACTGTGCCCCTTGACTATTTTGCACACATGTACCATACATGACATTTTATTACAATGGGTCAGTCTCCCCAAATGACGATCATGATCTCAAACATTTATTAAGTATCGACTATATGCTTGGTGCACCACAAACGTCTCATTTAACTCTCACAAGAACTCCACATGGGTCCCTAGGCTACAAGGGTTATTACTTCAGAGATCATCTGAGTATACGCTTGGGGGTTTTTTGTTTGGCTTCGGGGTTTTTTAATTTCATCTTGCTTTTGCTTTTGTATGCTTTGGAGCATTTGTTTCTTTTCTGTGCATTTTTTCAGTCTTATTCTTCCAGTGCCTAGCCTTGGCACATAGCAACAAATAATTTTTAAATGAATAAATGTTAGTATCACTTTCACTAACAAGGACACTCAAAAGTAAAGACTTGATTGAACTTGCCCATGGCTCTCTCACTGTGCCCAACTATGCTGGTGATTGAGGACAATCCCTCATTCATCTTTGTTTCACCAGTGGCAGGACTTTAAGAGGTATTCAGTAAGTATCACATAAAATCTTGGAGAAGGAATAAATGAATGTTTGGTTACTGCATATCCCATAGGATTATAACTTGATGACAATGAATCAAAAAAAGTAGAGTAACAGCTAAATTCTACCAAAAGTCTACAGAAATCAACTTTCTCGTTTATGACATAGAAATGCTGTAACTCACCATAAGAAATACTAGGAAGAAAATACATCTGTCTATGTAGTGAACAGACTCGTGGTTGCCAAGGGGAAGGGAGGTGGGGAGGGAAGGATGGCAATTTGGGATTAGTCGATGTAAACTGTTATATTTATAATAGAATGAATAAGCAACAGGGAACTACTGCCTAGCACAAGGAACTATATTCAATATCCTCCAATAAACCATAACAGAAAAGAATATTTTAAAAATGAATGTCTATGTGTGTATAACTGAATCACTGCTGAATAGCGGAGATTGACACAACATTGTAAATCAACTATACTTCAAATTAAAAAATAAAATTTAAAAGAAAGAAAATATGTCTGCCTAACTTTCTTAGGTAAAAGAGACTTTTAAAATAGCCCTCCTCCTCCTCTTATTTTGTATGATTCCTGGCATGGCAGCATGTAAATCAAACATTTGTAGATCAAATTGATTTAAATATTGCAGAAACTCTTTTTCAAGAAACACTACTGGGAAAATGAAGACTGCTTCAATAAAATGAAAACATTCTGCTTCAATGAAATGAAATCAGTTCCCAATTTGTATCACACATGGGCCCAGCAGGTTACAAAACTGCTCCAATGGTTTAACGTAAGAGGTTTTAATGAAGGCATAAGTTATGGAGGTGTGGATAGAGTCAAGGGAGCTTTCAAGAGACAGCTTTCAAGAGGGCAGCAGGAAGCTGTTGTTACCTCTGGGTCTTCAAGGGCAAGGGGAGAAAAACAATTCTGCAGAATCCAATGAGAACTGAAATCAGGGCAGAGGAGCTGCCTGGCAGGAACCAAAGTCATGGAGGACTCAGGCCAAAGGTGCTGAAGCAAAGAGGAAGAAATATTCTGACTTCTCTCCTCCCACCCTCTGATTTTTTTGCCTGTAACTCCCATTTACCAAACCCAAAGGAAACCAGAGGGCAAGGGAGCCCAGATGAAGTGGTCTATAGGGCTCAGCCCTAGGCCTAGAATGTGTGTGTGTGTGTGTGTGTGTGTGTGTGTGTGTGTGTGTGTGCGCTAAGTCACCCAAGTCGTGTCCAACTCTTCACAACACTATGGACTGTAGCCCACCAGCCTCCTCTGTCCACGGGATTCTCCAGGCAAAAACACTGGAGTGGGCTGCCATGTCCTCCTCCAGGGGATCTTCCCGACCCAGGGATTGAACCCCGTTCTCTTATGTCTCCTGCATTTGCATGCGGGTTCTTTACCACTAGTGCCAGCTGGGAAGCCCGTAGGTCTAGAGAAGGACAGAAAATGATTGTGGGGAAGGGAAAAGGAGAGATGCTGAGAGTCACCTGCCTGGTCCACCCTGTTGCATCCACTCAGCATCCATCCTGTCCTTCACTCAGATGAAGAAACTCTCATCCCCAACATTATTGAGACACCAAGTCTCACAAACTGCCTTGTCATGAAAAGGAGATCTCAGAACAGTCACATTCTCACCTGGAACCTAACCTGTAACACACCCTTTACTAGAGGTAGCAGAAAGACAAGCAGAAAAAGGAAATTGTACTTGATCAGATAAGACCTACAGCAACTACCACCCACTCCTCAGCCGCTGATCAAGGAACCAAAATCAACAACCAAACTTCCTTTTTCCATCACCCAATCCACCTTCTCCCCACTCTCAGCACTGCAGAGGACTGGAGTTTTGTTTACTTGATAGATGAGTCAACCTTTTATTTCCATAGGGTTGGAGCCCTTAGTGACCCAATATTTACTGGGTTGTCATGGTTTTTCACTAACCATCATTACTGTACATGAGAGCACTAAGAAGAGACCCAGTGAGTCTTCTGGGCTCTGGATGTGGTTTTCTTCTTGGCTTTGTTGGATGGCAGTAACCTGATTTTCCTTGATAATGAGCATCAATCAATCTCTCCAGCCAACACAGTAACCTTCCGACTGCTTGTTGGTCCAGTGGCATGGTGGTGATGGTTTAGTCGTTAAGTCATGTCTGACTCTTGCGACCATGGTTTAGTCGTTAAGTCATGTCTGACTCTTGCCACCGCATGTGCTATAGCCCACCGGGCTCCTCTGTCCATGGAACTCTCTAGGCAAGAATCCTGGAGGGGGTTGGAATGCCCTCCTCCAGGGGATCTTCCCGACCCAGGAATCAAACCCACCTCTCCTGCTTTGGCAGGCAAATTCTTTACCACTAGCACCACCTGGGAAGTCAGTGAGGAGCCTCAAATGGCCAGGGACATTTTCAGCTTCAGCCCTAATGGAACTATGTCTGTGGTCCCCGGTAGAAACCACGACCTCCAAATCCACCAACCCAAGATCTCAGAGATAGAAAGCCCCAAAACATTCTAAATGCATTGTTAGGTGTAATAATCTAAAAACAAGATGGAGTTACTCCCACCTCCCCCTGGGTTCCAAGACCTTGTATTCTAAATCTGGCGGAACACTATATTTACTCTATTTCTTAGGACAGGAACCTCAAACCTTTAGGACATTATTTCCCAGCGGTCTTTAGGTCGTTCTATGATTCTATCAAGCTTATGAGTGATGGGCTAATTCAGTCAGATCAGCTAATTTTGTCAACAAAAGGCCAGTGATATATTTCTTCTGCTTTAAAGTGAGTTTCTTGGTTATTTAGACACCAAGACAATGGAGGTCCCCTCCCCGAGTCCATGTGGCAGCTATGTAACAAACCAGTCAGCTATGGTCGCAACTCTCCTTTACAAGGAAGAGGAACTTTCTTCCTAAGGTCTAGTATCCTACTCTCTCTTTTATTCTTCCTGTTGGTTTCATGTAAACTTCAGAAGGCAGAATGGTGTCATAGGAAGAGCATAAGTTTTGGGGTCAAAAGACCCAGATTCAGATCTCAACTCGGCTTCTTATAAGCTGTGCAAGTCTAACTATGCACAGTTTCTTTGTGAATAAAATCAGGATATTACACTTACTTTGAAATTTTCAGGGTGAATTAAATAAACTAATGTAGATGAAAAGTCAGGCACACAATACACATTCAATAAATGTTCCTCCATCCCGCCTGTCTTCAAGCTAAATCCCACACCTGAAACATCAATTTTAGAAGTTGTTTATAACAAAATGTATACCTTAAGGAAACTTCACCGCCTCGGTCTTGCTGCCCTAACGATGCACATGGCATGGATTTACAAGAAAAACCTACAGCTTTCGGCTTTTCAATTCTTCATCTTTTTCTTTCACACATGGCCAGCTCAGCATTCTTCTCTGTCTCAATGTTTCTAAATCTGCCAGTTTTGTGCAAACCAAAATCCCCTGTCTGGGCTTGAGTCCAGTTTTCTCAGCAGATGATTTCTTCTGGTAAGCCCTAATACTTACAAATCATCCTCTGGTCTAACTCAACCCTTGGCCCCAGTTTACACGTAAGCACATGAGACTACAGGGCTTAAAGGAGGGCAGGGTGGAGGGGAGGGTGTGTATGTGTGTGAGACCCAGTGTTTGAATACCTTTCCTACATGGGAGTTCCATACTGTCAAGATTGTTGTTTGCAAGCAACAGAAATCAACCCTGTTGATTTCTCTTGAGCACAAAGATTTTATTGGAAGACTATCAGGGTCCATAGCATCAGCAAGAGACTGAAGAAACAGGTGTGGAAAATAGGTGGGAACCGAGACAGCCCAAGGACTATGGCAAAGCTGCAGCAGCACCCCCTCCAGTGATGCTGGCCAGGAATGTCTTCCAACAAGGAACCACCAACTTCCTTCCATCGTTCTCCTGGGACTGTTTGTAATCAGTCAAGTCTAAGTCACATGTCTGTCCCTGGCGCGACCACAGCAGGGAGTGAGAAAATCTGGTCCCCTCAGGTCCTATATTTGGAAATAAGCACTACCTCCCACCAAGACACAGTGGGGTATCCCCCCTAAATCAGGAAGCTAGCAGGAGGGTGCTACTAACCAGATGGTAAACACATACACAACAAATTTTCAACACACATGCATTCACTTGGTTTTAGGCATTTTATAATTCTTGGCTTCCCTTTGTTTAAAAGAAAGTTTGTTAGAACTTATTTGTAGTGAGAAATAGCGCTATATATATTTGTAACATTTTTCACAGCCTGTGAAAAGGGAGTTTTTCATTTCATGGTTCAAGGCTGTGTGCTGCAACAACTGGCAGAGAAGAGCCATCTCAGATGGACCAGATTGGGGAGGGCAAAAGAGAAGAGCCCCTCTGGAAGTTGTTCCAAAGAGAGTTCCTGCCTCCTTCTGGGCAGGTCTGGGCAAGTAGGAAAAGGTCCTTCCAGCAACACAGGCAACCTCCCCTACCCACCCCCAGACAGAGAAAACACAGAGTTTGTTCTGTTCCCGACCTTAAACCAGTGAAAGTGAGGCCTCATTCAAACAATGAGACTCTAGTCTTCAGCCTCCCATCTAAGCATTCACTTTTCCTTTCACCGAGGCTAGAATCTTGAAAGCCCTCCTCAGCACTTTGGTCTTCATCCTTTGCATCTAATTGATTGCCAAATCCTGCAGTGTTTACCTCCTACAAGCATCTCAAGCCCATCCCCTCCTCATCACCCCAGCTGCCTCTCTGCTGGCTCTGATGCTCATCAGCTGCTGCCTGGAGACATCCTCCTAACTTGTCCCCTGTGTCCTGTCCATGTGCTTCTCCATTAATCCCTCTGACACCCAAGAGATACGTACCTACAGCATCATCGACCATGAGATTCCCCTGCTGACAGCTCTTCCCTGGCTCCCACCGCTCAGAGCAAGCCCAGGCTTTCCAACAATCCTCTCTGAGCTCTCTGCCATGTCCCCCAAGCTCTCCATCCCCAGCTCTCCTCACTCCCTGCGTCACAGTCTGAACTTCGCTGCATCCAGTGCCATTCCCCTCCTCTTGTCATTGGTCTGTCTCCCCGACCTGCGTAGCCACCCTATTCCCATCTTTATCTGCTTTTGCTTCATCAGTTCTTTGCTGTTGCTGTTTAGTTGCTAAGTCATGTCCAACTTGTTGGAGACCCCATGGACTGTAGCCCAGCAGGCTCCTGTCCATGAGCTTTCCCAGGCAAGAATACTGAAGTGGGTTGCCATTTCCTTCTCCAGGGGATCTTCCCAACCCGGGGATCAAACTTGCATCTCCAGCACTGGCAGGTGGATTCTTTACCACTGAGCCGCGAGGGAATTCCCACATCAGTTCTTACTCATCTTTTAAGACTCAGCCCAAGAGCAACTCCAGGAAGCCTCACCTGACTGTCCTAGGCTGACTTCGGTGCTTATCCCTCCCTGTGGACGTCCCAACGACTTCACGCAAACCTCAATCACTGTACATACCACACAGTTTTAGGAGTGTATATTTATATGTCTCTCTTTCCCTATGGCCTATACACCCTCTGAGAGTAAATGGTCATCTCTGTGTTCTCTAAGCTGCTTTAGATAGAAAAGGACCGGGAACATAGCAAAGGTGTGATGCATCCTTGCTGAGTCAATGAATGAATGACATTCTGTAATAAATTCTACAGCCTGTAAGATGATCAAAAAAACAGAAGAAACATAACTACTTCTTTTGTTTAGTTGATAGAAGAAACAATCTAATTTACGTTCCATCTCTTTAATAAACACACCATTTGAAGACGTTTAGCAAAAGCTTTTATGGAATACCATTTTTAGCAAAGCAGATGTTTAAAAGACTAAATTATTTCTTAAATTACTATCAACAGTAAATCCTGGTTGAAAATATTATGCCTCTTAAGGGACTGAATTTTGCAGGCAGTAGTCAAAATGGGAAAGATGAACATTCTGTACTTCTTTTAAAATTACCTTCTTCTTCCTGAAATGAATGTACTGTTGTTTAAAAGAAATCATGGGTTCATTTTATTTTTATCGAATCACCTGAGGCAAACGGTAAAATGGTTTTCAGTTCAGAGACCACAGTTCTAGGCCACGACTTAGAAATTCAATTGTACATACACAGAGACCTCCTATGCGCCATGCATCGGGCACACATCAGAGAAGAAAATTCACTTACAGACTTTGGTTTTCTGGGGAAAACCATGGCTAAGACAGGCAGAGATAGACAACTGACCCAAGAAAAAGCACAGCAGAGAATTGTCTTCCTATTTCCCAATGAAATTTGTAATGATTGTTATTGATCACCCTTTAACCAATGATGTCATAGAATTGTATAACCATGTCTATTCCACATATGTGTACATAAATGTGAAAACTGAACACCAAACAGGTTAAGTGACTTCCCTGGGACTTGACAAATCAGTAGCTGACTCATAGGAGGAAATACACTCACCGTAACTCACAAACCCCTTCCCTAATCACCAGGGTTGACAAGTCCAAACATGCAGTGATTACAGTTTGTCAAAATGTAACAAGCTGTACATCTGCATCCAATCTGATGGTCAAGTAAGGACTTACAAGGCACTTGATTTTTCAAATCTGCTGTTTCTCCAGGAGCCTAACTTTGAAGAGGAGTCTCTTTAAGGGTTCAAATACCTGTGACCATTTTTCTTCTATTCTTTGGATCAAACTCACTGATGAAACTCTTGATAAAATCCAATCATTGGAATGTGCAAAGCAAAGGTTTGAATTTTACCTCAAATTTTACCTTTCTCAGGGACCGTGGTCAGTACAGAAAGGTTAATGGAATATTCTAACCCCATTGGCTTGGTAGCATGTGTCTCAGTTCCCAGGACTGCTACTAACTAGTTCTGTGTTCCTGAGTGAGTTTCTTTTCTTTGGAAGTGGACCAGGTAACCTCTAAAAGTTGGTTCTGATTTTTATAAGCAGACTTTCAAGTAAGTGGTTAACATACCCGAGCATTAGTCTCTTCATCTGGGTCATTAGTTTCATCATCTTCATCTGGATTCACGGAATAAATCACATACCTCACAAAGCTATGTGAACATGACTGCTGATAAGTAACTAAACCACAAGACACAAAGCCTGGGCAAACTTTAGTTTGAGCTACTTTTGCATAGGAGAAATCTCAGAACTCAGATTTGCTACTCAACCATTCAAGATACTATGTGAAGAATTATAGACAATTTTAACCAATTTCAAGCACTTATACTGTATTTAAAGCTTTACATCCATTACAAAGGTAACATAAAACTTTAATATAACAAAATTTAACATTCACATATTTTAAATCTGGATTTTTTAAAAAGACACTAGAAGTCTGGGCTATTGGGGTAAATATTGCAGTTTTATTTATTTCCCTATATTATACAAAAGTTAGTAGTTTTGTCTCCAAATCCTTTCTGCTACTTATCAAGAGGGGAAAAAAAAAAGAATTTTCATTAAAGCTGACCTATAAAAGAAGGATTATAGCAAAATATCCTTGACCCTCTCTCAGAAACAGAACCAAGCCCCCGTTTGAGGAATAGCAAATGATTCTCATTAAAGTAATGAGAATATTTGCAGTGACATGTGTCTGACCAACTTTAATTTTGTTGGCAGGACTCCTGGCAGCCAGAGACCCAGAAATAACACACAGCTGGCAGTTCCTGCTCAAACACACCTAGCAGACATATTTCACACTGTTTCAAGGATGCCCTACCCTAGACAGCTAAGGCACAAGGTCATATGCAAATTTCTGTGGCATTAAACATACATTCCTCGTGACAACACTAGCAGGTTGAAAATACACTAACTCCTCCTTTATAAAATTTACTCTAACTTGAACAGGCTGAGCCAACAGACTTGTTGATTCCAGCCCCCGCCCAACCCAACAAGCTATTTTTAACTCACAATTACTGCTGATAAGTACTTTTCACACACAAAAAAACACCCTTTTAGAAAGAGAAACTATGAAAAAACAAAATATCATTACATTTCAGTGAGAAGAAGTCAGTCCCTCGGCCAAAGCTATAAAAAGATGTCATTTTGAATTAGAAACGTATTTATCATATTTATTATACTTATCAAGTTTTTCACAGTTCTTTCTACAAACAATTTCTCTAAACAGCCTTACATGGTAGTAATCAGGCTACAACTGTGCCAGGTTTAACTTTGAAAATGCAGTCTTTGGAACAGAATAAGGCCCGCTTCCAGAGTTCAAGTGCAATAAATAATAACTAACAATATGTAAACTATCATTTCATTGTACAGTTTGCTCCAATAGACACATCGTCTCATATCTGGAAATTAGCTAAGTGAGCTGTGCTCCATGTCCTCAACACTTAAAATTTGGTGGGGAAAACATAAATGGACTTGAGCCAATTTTGCATGAAGATAATAATAACTACTACTGATGTTAGCACTATTATATGTACTTTATACATATTACTTCAATAAATCCTCACAGTACCCTCTGAGGTGGGTACTGTCATCATACCCGTTTCAAAAATGAGGAAAGAGTAGCACAGAGAGGTTAAGTAACTGGCCCAAGGTCACACAGCTATTTCAGTAGGGAACTATGATTTCCAGTCAATCTGGCTCCAGTTGGGATTGAAGTTAGATCTTGGTACCAGCCTGGGTTCCACCACATACTAACTGGGTTATCCTAGGCAGGCTATTTAACTCTTCTGAGCTTCAGTTTCCTAATCTACAAAATGGGAATAATGGTACCTAGCTCACAGGGTTTTGTGAGGATTGTTAAACAGGATTACATTTGCGAAGCTCTGGGCACACTATCTTCAGTATGGCTACTATCTGCCATCAAGGTAACAAGCACATGAAAACATCATTTTGAGGGAAGCTGCCACCTTCTCTATTTGTCTTACCAACTGGTAAGGCATCACTGTTGGAGAATTCAGATATGCAGGGCAGGACTAGGGATTGTTACTCTCCCACCTCCCTATTCTGTCATGTCCTTAGAAATAATAAGGTATCAATAGGTAAAGACATGGCACTACCCGTACGCCACGGTTAGCTCAACATTCACTGTGTTATTTATGGTTTATCTGTCATGTACCAAGCACTACGCTAGACACTGTGATGACTCAGCCCTGCCAACAAGGAGCTCCCAGCCCCATAGCAGAGAAGCACAGATAAATAACCCAATACCCAGCCTGTGATCTGGTCAGTCTGCTACCCAAAGCGGTTCAGCAGAGGCAGAGGCTCAATATCTGTGCAGTGGAACTCAGCCACTGTAGCTGCATTGTGTGAACCGCTCAAGCCCCTAGGCTATGCTGGTCCTACCCAGACTGGGCCTTGGGAAATTCTCAGAGTATCCTTCTGCTTCTATATCTTGAGTCCACAGGCATCACACTAATATTTTGTCTTTGTGGTTCTCAACTGCTCAGTCACGATAAGGATTCCAACTCCACAGCCTTTGCAGAGTCAAGGTAATTGGTCTAGACATGGCCGAGTACATTCTTTATCTTAAAGGGCTCACTCAGCATTACAAGGCTTCCTGGTTAGAAACCATGTGTTGGAAAAAGTGTCAAGTTGGATTTTTAATGGTGTGGGAAATCTAAAGCAGTCACTCATACATTAGTAATGGCAGAGCTAAGATATGATAGTCACAGAAGGAGAAAGCCAAAGGACTACAGACAAACACTGAAGCTTCCTGAGATTAGTTCTTAGCCAAAAAGTCAAGGACCCCAAAATTGTGATTTCCTACTTGTGCTTAAATTTTTGAAATTAAAATTTCCACAGAGTTTTATCTACTCAACCCTAGTCAGCAACTGACACAGGAATTCTGTGTAATAAAAGACCACAATTATCACAGTGGCATTCAAACATAAAAATTTATTTCTTGCTACCATACCTGTGGGACAAGTGGGGTGTCTGCTCCATGAGTCGCATCCTAGGACCAAGGCTTGAGAAGCAGAGGCTACCCTGAGTACTCTTTTGCCATGGTTTTGGCAGAAGTACAAGAAGGCAAGCCCAATCAGATGAGCACACACATGATATCCTCTGCTCACATCACATCCACTAGCATCCCACTGGCCAAAGCAAGCTACATGGCCAAGGTCAGTGTGAAGAATAAGGGAAGTACTGAGTTTATATTACAAAGCTACAATAATCAAAACGGCATGGTACTAGCGCAGTAACAGACACATAGATCAATGGGGCAGTATAGAGAGCCCAGAAATAAACCTATGCACCTATGGTCAATTAATCTACAAGCGAAGGCAGCAATAATATACACTGGGAAAAAGAGAGTCTCTTCAATAATAAGTGGTGCTGGGAAAACTAGATAGCCACATGTAAAAGGAAGAGATTAGGACATTTTCTCACACCATATACAAAAACGAGTTCAAAATTAGACATGAATGTAAACTCTGAAACCATAAAACTCCTAGAAGGGAGCATGGACAGAACACTCTTTGACATAAATGGTAGCAAGATTGTTTGTATCTATCTCCTAAGGCAAAAGAAATAAAAGCAAAAATAAACAAATGAGACCTAATTAAACTTAAAAACTTTTTCCCAGCAAAGAAAATCATCAACAAAATGAAAAGACAACCTACTGAACGAGAGAAAATATTTGCAAATGATACTATTGACAAGGAGTTAATACCCAAATTATGTAAACAGTTTATACAACTCAAATATCAGAAAAACAAACAATGTGATTTAAAAAAAAAAACAAAACAGGCAGAAGATCTGAGTAGACATTTTTCCAAAGAAGACATACAGATAGTTAACAGGCACATGAAAAGATACTCAACATCACTAACTATTAGAGAAATGCAAATAAAAACAAAATTAAGATATCACTCACACCTATCAGAACAGCTATTATCAAAAAGTCTACAAATAACAAATGTTGATGACGATATGGATGTACACTGTTAGTGGGGATGTAAACTAGTACAGCCACTGTGGAAAACAGTATGGAAGTTTCTCAAAAAACTAAAAATAGAGTTACCATATGACCCAGCAATCCCACTCCTGGCACTACATCCAAAATAAATGAAAATACTAATTCAAAAACATACATGCACCCCAATGTTCATAGCAACCCTATTTACAATAGTCAAGATATGGAAGCAACAGAAGTGTCCATCAGCAGACAAATGGATAAAGAAGGTGTGGTGTATATACACAAGGGAATACTACTCAGTCATAGAAAAGGAACAAAAATCTGCCATTTGCAGCTATGTGGATGGACCTAGAAAATAGTATGCTTAATGAAATTAGACAGAGAAAGACAAATATTTTATGTTATCATTTATATGTGGAATCTAAAAAGTAAAAAACAAATATCTATAGCAAAACAGAAACAGACAAAACAGAACTTTGTTCCCTAACAAAGTCATGGATAATAGTGGGGGGAGGGGCAAGATGGGAGTAGAGGGTTAAGAGATAGAAACTACTATGTACAAAGTACCCACCAAGGATATATTGTACAACAGGGAACTAGAGCCGTTATTTTGTAATATCTTTAAATGGAGTATAATCTATAAAAACACTGAATCATTAGGCTCTACACCTGAAACTAATACAATATTCTAAGTCAACTATATTTCAACTTTTAAAAAAGAATCAGGGAATTACATATTACTAAGAGGCCCTGTGCCACGTGAATGCATTACACAACCAAGGGGAAAAGAACTGGTAACAATAATCCCATTTAAAATACTTTCTAAACAATCCTGAAAGGTAGACATTTATAGGCTCTATTCTTTCCTGACAGCTGAGAAAACTGAGCCTCCAGAATTTGTCATTCATCCAGGTCAGACAGACAGTATGTTGCTCTAGCAGAATTAGAATTCAAATCTTCTGCCTTCCATAGTTTCTACAGAGCTATAGCTCGCTGACGTGTAACTAGCACACATCTTTAATAATCACATCCCTTAATTATGCTCCCTTGCAGGTATCAGTTCTCTTCAACAAATGCCAGACCCAACACTATCTCATCTATGAGCTGGATCATAGTGATTATCATTTGTCTAGGACCTTCTGCAGTGTTTTTACAAGCTATTTTTACTATTACTACACTAATAAATTATTTATGGTGGAAAACCTGAATCAGAAAACTCTGGCTACTTGAAAACAGACTTTATTAAAAACATCTCCTTTCCCCTCCAACATGTACCCCTCCCAAGAGACACACAATTTGTCTACTCTGAGCCTTAAAGGTAGCAGAGTTGGTGGCTGCAGAGGAGGGATTGTGGAGATATCAAGGAAGCAAGTGTAAGCTAACTCTTGAGCATGGAGATTTTACTCTGCTGTGACCACTCTTTGCAATCCAGTCACCAGAAGGAACAGATCATAAACCACCATAAGTAGAAGTCAGAAAGAGCACGACGAAAGCCTGAGGTCAGCAGCCTCCCATAAGCATTCACCTACTCATAGGACAAATAGTTATGGAAGGCCTTCTCCAGGCCTGGCAAAGTGCTGGAGCTGGGATGCTCCCCAAACAAGACGCTGGAGCTCCCGCGGAGTTTACACTCTCTGCAGAGAGTGGTAGCTTATTACCAAAAAGCAAACGGGGTGATTTCAGATTGTACAGTGGGTTGTGAAGAAACAAGCCTTGTGACCCTGGCTAAGTCACAGGCTTAACCTTTCTCAGGGGCTGGATCGCTGCCAGACTGGCCCCCCTGCTCGCGGTTAGGAGGATTAGGTGAATAAACTGAGGTCTGTAAGGGTCTAGGACTCCGGGGGCATTGCCTCCTCACTGTGGGCTTTGATCGAACTTCCTTCAGTCCCATCAGTCACTGGGCGGGGGTGCTTTCTGGAAACTCTTGCCAAAACTAAAACAAAACTCCTGGCCTGATTCTTCCCGGAGGAGGGCCTAATAGCCCAGCGGATACCAAACAGCAAGGAAAGGGAAGGGGCTTAGCGGTTCTTCAGAACAAAAGCCCAGGCCCCGGCGTCCCAGAGGGAGGCTGGACAGTGAGCGGAGCTGGGACACATCTAACCTGCTCCCCCGCTGCGCTGTGCTGGGCCGGGCGCTGCAGCCGCCAGCGCCGCTCGCTTAGGCGCGCAGAGGGGTGGGGGACGGTCCCTGCTCTCCACTCTCACCGCGCGGGGACCAGCCGCCGCCCGGCCTCCTTCTCCTTCCTTTGCCACCCGGGGGACAGGTCTGACAACAGACTCTTCAACAGTTCGAGGGCAGAGGGAGGTGGAAGACAGTCCCTCCTCCCATCCCCGCCTCGCGGCGGATCCCCTCCTCCGCCGAGGAGATCGGGGTCTAGGCAGTGAGAGAGGCCAGGAGGCTGCGTCCCGCTACCCGGCTCCGGGCCGCGCAGTGCCGGGTCGGCTCCCGCAAGGCCGCTCGGAACCGCGGGGCTCGACTGTGACAGCTCGGGGCTGGGAGGCGGGGAGCCTTTCTTCCCACCCCCGCTCCGCAGCGATCCAGACGCCGCCCGGGCCTAGTCCTCCCCGCACCTCGCCAGGCCGGGAGCTGCAGGAGGACGGGGCGCAGTTTCCCCAAGCGCCCGGCTTCGCGCTCGGGCCGCAGCAGCTGCGCCCTTTGCGAACAGGAAGGGAGCGCAGAGGGGCCCGGGGCGGAGGGGCCAGTGGGAGCCCCGGCCCCGCAGTGCGGCTTCAAGTTTCCATCGGCGAGCGGTTGTGCAACAGCCAGAGGAGCAGGAGCCGCGGGCGCCTCGGAAAACAAGTCGAGCCTATAAACAAAGCCACGTGGCCTCCGGGCTGGGGGGGCCGGGCTAAGAGCAGGCGGCTCTTCCGGCAACAAAGAGCCGCGGCCGGCAGCCCAGGATAAATACGGCGTCCCGGACCGCAGCGCTGCACTGCAGCGAGCCTCGCGCGCCCCGCGACCCTCCATAGGGCGTTCCGCGAGCGCGGGCACCTCGCTCCGCAACCCCCGATCCCGCAGCGGCTCCCTCACCGGCCCCCAAGCACCCCAAGCAGCCGCCCAGGGCGGGCGCGCCCCCGAGGCCGCCGGGCAGGTCCCCGTCCCTCAGTCCGTCGCCTGCATCCGTCGCATCCCTCGGCAGTGCCATGCCATTCCTCGGGCAGGACTGGCGGTCCCCCGGGCAGAGCTGGGTGAAGACGGCGGATGGCTGGAAACGCTTCCTGGACGAGAAGAGCGGCAGCTTCGTGAGCGACCTCGGCAGGTGAGGGGGTCGCCACCAACTTCAGCGGCGGTGGACAGACTCGGGCTGGCCTCTCGGAGTGGGGGGCGGGTGAATGCGACGCAGGCAGGCCGTAACAGGGTGAGGAGGGAGCCCCAGACCAGAAGGATGGAAGTGAATTATCCCGGGTTTCTGCAGAGATGTCGGCAGAGCACGGGTGTTTGGTTTCTCTTATTGTTCAAGGTCAGCGTCTCCAAGTGGTCACTTCTTACAGAATGCTGGTCCCTCTGAGAAACTGATCTTATCCCCAAACGCTAGAACTTAGACCCAACTTCAGGGGTCCACTGCCTTAAAGGACACCAGCGTCGTGCGATTTGCGTGGGGGGTAGGGGTGGGGAGTGAGCGCCGGCGAGTGGGCCGCATGACCTTCATCCTGGGGTGGACCCTGGGGTGGCGGGGCTCTGAGCACACGTCTGAGACGGGATTGGACATGGGTCCCGGCCGCTGCGCCTCCAGGCTCTTCCCACGCACAGGCGACCACAGAGTGGGCAGGGAAGATGAGTAACCGGGAAGGGGCGACCAGATGGTCCCTGGGGCATCCGTGCTGGCGGAGCGCCGGTAAAGACCCGAGGAGGCAGAGCTGCGGAGGAGGGGAGGGAGGTGGGCTGAGGCTCCCACAAGCCCTCGGCCTCTGGGAGGACCGCGTCTTTGCACCTGTTTCCTCAGTAGCCCTGTCGGGCGTTTTCTTTGTATAGTGAGTGCGCCCCCATTTCAAGTGATGCCCATCCCCTGCAGAAAGTCCACCCGGCGTGGGTGAGTCTCTGGAGTCAAGTTCCACCTGAACTGTCAGTGTGGTGGAAAATCTGAGTTTCCGAGGAGCCCCAGCCCCGCCCCGGTTAATAGCACAGAAGCAGCGACTAAGGAGTTGGATGGCCTGGAGTCTGTCAGTCCTCATCACCACAGTTGGCATCCACAGCGCTGCCATCTGGCCCAGAGGGGATCAGTGCAGCCTGCTTACCCTTGGGTGACTTTACCCGTGGCCTTTGGTGAAAACCACTGCTCCCCGCCCCCAGCCCTTAGACTGACTTCGGTGGAGAGTCCTGTACCTGGGCCAGCTTCCCACTCAGATTTACCAATGGTTGTTTGGCTGAGCCCCTGGCACTCAATTTTACAAAAACTATCAAGGAAATATGGTTATTTCAGCGTCCTGCCTTCCAGGGCCCCGCACCTGTTTGTGATTTGTGAAGCATCACTTTTTGTTTTCCAGTGGAAAAAAATAAAAGTAATTGATCTTGGGGGTCTGCCAGGGAAGACAAGAGCACATTGACCTTTTACCTTAAAGACACTTTGAGGTCGTCCCTGGGGAGTTTGGGTAGCACTCTAAAGAAATCTTACTTATGGAAACTCAGAAAATTTACAGAAAAATAAAAAGACTATCTGCTGTCTCTAGACTCTTTTAGGGACTCTAGTTGCCCATTTGGTCTAAATTTTTCTCCCTGGACTAAAAGCTTTTTTTTTTGGTATAGTAGAATGCAAGCTTCTTTCCTTCCTTCCTTCTTTCCTTCCTTCCTCCTCATTCCTAAGAAGTGAGGATCTAATATTTTGGACTTTATTTTGAGGTGACAGTTTGGATTCTTCCTAGGGAGGTGCAGCCATGGTCTGCTCAGCTGTGTCCTAGTGGCTCACCCAGATACAAGCATAGGATGTTCCTCAGTGGGAGACAGACCAGTGGGTTTGGCAGGAGAGTTTCCAAATCAGAGGCTCTGCTTGGCATAAACATTCACACTGAATCTGCTCTGGGAGATAAGCTGGTGTCACTCCCATTTAGAAAAGGGGTGCCTCTCTCCGTAGTAGGGGAGACCTGGAGACAGGTTTACCTTACCACGGAAGTTTACCCTTAGCTTCCCACCTCTCTCTCCGCTTGAACCTCCTTTCTTTCCTCCCTTTTCAGGCCATCTGAGCTAGAACTGCCACCCTACCACTATCATCACAAATGGTGATCCACTTAGTGACCACTTGGGGCTGTTGGATGAGTCAGATTTGAGGACTCATTTGGTAGCTCCTAGCAAAGCAGCTCCCTGTTTGTTTGCAGAGTATTTTTTTTCCCCAGCAATTGTAAACAGTCCCTTCCCTACTTCACATGAGAAGTCTGCCAATTTCTTCAAAGCCGTTGGCCTTCTGAAACCCGGGTTTGCAGGCTCAAATATCCCTCCTGTTTTCAGTCCTGGTGATGTTGCTCTGTGATGTCAGGTTTGGGCGGCCAGCCTGCCTACTCAGGTGAAGCTGAATGCCTCTCCTGTTAGGAGAAAACAAAAGGCAGGCCCTTTCGAAAGAGAGGGAGGGGGGTGGATGTGCAACAGAGGCCTGCAGAAGAGGCCTCAGGCACTTAGTCTGATTCCACCTCCCATTCTGTGAGCTGCCTGGACAAGAGTGGGGGCGCGGGGGTGGGGGGGTGAGGGTGCCCTTGGTATGTTGCAACCTGGGGACCATGGTGTTTTTTGTGAGTGGACCACAGCTTCTCTGCCCAGAGCACCTTCTCTGGACCCTGCTGGCCATTCTCTCTGTGCCCCGGGCCCTGTCTTCTTCCAGCAGCAGAATGTTCCAAAACCCCATCACAGCTAAGTGCCCTGAACTGAGATCAAGGGAGGATTTCAGATAAGCTTCAAGGAGGGTGCCCTGTGAAAAAGTTGAAACTACCTAAGAGGAATGGCAAGTGTTACATTTGGGCAGATGAAAAAAATTCAAGGAAAGAGTTCAGCAGGAATTAGGGTGATCCAAGAGGGCTTCAAGGAACTGGTGGTTGAGCCACCTCGCAAGCAGTCCTGCTCACCAATAACCCCCAGCCCTGCCCTGCCCCACCCCCCAGATGAGTCATCTCAGCTCCCTGAGCGTGGGCTACCCTTCTGCAAGCCTGCAGGGACGCCTCTGAAAACTCCAAAAGTACAGCTAAGGCTGAACCAGGAAGCAGGAAGTTTACCCTGGTGCCCTGGGTGCACAAATAAAAACAAGCAAATAAAATAGTGAATAAGCAAATAAAATAATAGTTAAGATTTTTATGAGCACTTACTGTGTGCAAGGCAGTGTTCTCAGGGCCTCATACACTAGGCTGTTTGTTTTACCACAACAATGGGGTTCTCGCCCTGTGAGTCTGACAATTTGGGTATGTATTGGAGTAAATTAGCCTAGAACTCTCATTGGCCTTAATCTACAACTAAGCCCTTAGGGGTAGGCCACGGCTCTCTCCAAATGGTCTATTACAAATGAAATGAGAATTAGGACTTCTTTTTTTTTTTTTCTTCCCTGCCTTTGTCTCTGCTGCCAAATGCACTTATTTTGAAATCTTGCATTTTTTTTAAAGTTGTCTTTAAGTATCTTGCTATGTCTGTGATGACAGTACAGGGCTGGAGGAGGTCTTTTTTTTCTTATTCTAGGCCTGTGCCTATAAAAATCAAGATTAGTTAGAACTGACTATAAAATAGCAAGTTACTGGTTACTACTGCATTTAATGAAGAAGACAGCCTCTTTAAATGGTTTTGCTTATTAAAAAAAAAAAAGTCATGGTTCCCAAATGATGGTGGCTTTTCTTGTTCAAAATTTCAGTTGTAATTTTCCATTGGCTTTGCATTTTCTTGAAATGGACATAATTGAACTCTCAAAATAGCCTCTAACTGAATATATTATTGCTTAAAAGAAAACATATAAGCAAGCAACACAAATAAACCCCGTGCTCCTTCCTCCCAGGCCCTACCCCTGAAGTCCAAAACCTAAGTGAAAAGTGCAGGGTTTCTCTTTGGTTAAAGCTTTTCTACATTCTCCAGTGGGAAAGCGTCATCAATTATGTCGAATTCTTCTTAAAACTAGCTTTGGAAATGAGTCACTCAGGCTTAAAGCAGGTTATTGTTATTTCTGTGAGGAAGGCAAGTGCTCAAATTCCTTTGAGGAATGTTTTCAATTAGAAAAGAATAAGATGAAAGATAAATATTTAACATTGCTAAGGAATGGTCACAATCTATGGCCCAGGCCCCGAAATGCTCTGCTAAACCTTGAATGTGTGATTGAGAATAAGACAGCTTCATTTTGTGGCGCTGTCTATGTGGAATTCATGCTGTAGGTGTCTGCTCATGGTGCCAGTGTGTGTTTCCTTTAAAAATAAGTCTTCGTGGGATATTTTTACACGAAATGGCCTCAACTTTGTTTTCTAAAGCTGTTCTCAGCTTTGGTACATCATGGACCAGTCAAGTGACTTTCCATTTTCCTCCCTTCTCCTCAGCGTTGACAGAAATTTCTTAAATTAGCTCTAAGAACTCTGAATTCTGCTCCCCGTTTCTGCTGCCCCTCTTATCCTGCTGACCTTGGCACCGGGCAGCTGGCTGCTCAATGGTTTCGTGCCCCTAGAGCTGTGCAAGCAAATACACACTCACGTGTGATACAAAGCCAGGCCCAAAACATTCACCCTGGGCTCAGTGAGACTTAGTGTTCCCTAAGACAGGGCATTTCTACAGTAAACCCGCAGAAACCTCAAAGTATCCTGTATCCCGGAATGAGAAGGAGAAGGCTAATGATATTAGGAAGCTCAATAAATGGTATTAAGCTTGGCCTTCTGAGGGAAGATTAACAAATGACTGATTATCCATCACGCCTATCCCTCTGGGTCCAGAAACACTGAGCATATTGTTGGTGCTATCACGTGTAAGCATGTTAGCAAGATACTTATTGTACTTATTGAAGTACTGGAGAGATCATTGTATTGATAGCAATAGGATACTGGAAATTGTTTTTCAACCCCTCTCTTCTCTTTTACATAATACTCATAACATGGAGAAGTGCAAGTGTACCTCATAGTATCCAACAGATGTTGGTCCAAACAAGATATAAATCAAATCATATTTTAAATTCAGCAAAAGAATTCAGAAAGTTAAAGGGCTCTAATATATGGTTGATGTAAGAAAAAAAAACCTAGTTGATGTTTTACAGGTTGACATAAATCTTGCCTGAAAAAAATAAAAATTCTGCCTGGCATATGCATACCCCATGAGGGTTGGGAGGTGGGGGTAGGGGGATCTTTTCATTATATCTTCTCAATATTTCTCCTGCATTCCTTCTGCGGAAACTCTTTGGAGATATACTCTCAAGTCCCATTACATGATAGAACTACATCAGCCCCCCAAAGACAGCTAAGCTTTCTGAAGGAAATATGCCCCAACTCAAGTTGAAACTGTACATTGTTTAGTGACCTGTGAATTGGCCAGTTCTGTCTTTTCAGCCCTAATAGATGTGTGAATTGTAAATTCAGCTTGTTTCATTTAGGACTCAAGGTCTTCACCTCACAACATGATGCCTAGGGTTAGTCAAGGAATGATATGAAACCTAAACAACTGATACTATATGCTGAACACCTCCTAGAAATACAGTCTATAAGTCAGATTTCTGTAAATGTTTTAAAGACATGAGGGGAGCATGCTAGTTAAAAGCAGCTTGGGATGGGCAGGGAGATGGGAGGGAGGTTCAAGAGGGAGGGGACACATGCATACCTGTGGCTGATTCATGTTGAGGTTTGACGGAAAACAACAAAATCCTGTAAAGCAATTATCCTTCAATTAAAAAATTAATTAATTAAAAATAAGTAAATAAATAGGTCAAAGATATGGTATGTGACTCATATCTCCATAAAGCTATTTTTTTAAAAGCAGCTTGAGGTGGATGATTTTTGCAAAATGAAAATATTGTATATTATAGTGATGCCAGTAGCCCTCCCTCTTCCTCTCTCCCCACCATTCATAATTTTTGCTTAAAATAATGTTGCTGTACCCTGGGTGGCTCTTAAAAGAGTGCAGAGCTATGTATCTAATACAATGGCAAACACTGTTGGGCATTCAAAATGAGTAGAAGCCCCCATCCCTGTCTTCCATAGAGACGTGACACTATTTTCTTCCTAAAAGAGGCAAGACTGGGCCTGTGCAGACTTCTTTTGAGTGATTATTTCATTGCTTTGTTTGAGGAGCACATATGATTGAGTTTTAGAACTGCAGTGAGTTATTTATAGAAACAGCTCATGTTAAAGTATAACTGTTACAGCTCATCCTATCTGGTCTTATTATTCCTAGTTATTGCAGCAAGGAAGTATACAATAAGGAGAACCTTTTCAACAGCCTGAACTATGACGTTGCAGCCAAGAAGAGAAAGAAGGACATGCTGAATAGCAAAACCAAAACTCAGTGTAAGCCATTTGTTTTGAACTTAAGAAAGAAAGCTGTCTGAAGATCGTTTTGATTGGTTCTTGGGGCGGGGAATCACACTTCACATGTTTGACATTGGCTTTCACATTGACTGTGTCACTGACAGAGGTTACAGGGATCTTTGCACTCAGAAACCTGGTTATGCATTTTATGAGTGAGATTAATGTATTCTTTATAGTTGTGTTTATAAGTCAGTTGCTAGTTGGGGTATTTTTTCCTGGCTTCTCACTTATATTTGACATTGTTTAGTTATTATCCAGTGATATGGTCAGCTGAAGCACCAGTGTGTGCTTTCATTTGGAACTGGGTTTTGAGGCTTTGAATGTATATTTTTCCCCTCTTTCCTTGTAAAAATACTAGTAACAGTTCTAGATGCTGGATGTACGAACAGAGAGTCTACATTTCTGTTAATAAACAGGAATTACAGATCTTTAGTTGATTCCATCTGTACTGCATGGCTTCTTCATGTTATCTGTTTTATTTCTACTCTTTATGGCATTGTTTAACTTGTAGGCTTGGCATTTAACACAAACTTGTACTTGGGTATTAGATTTTTTTTTCTTTAATTTGGAGCTTTGGTATACTCGATCTGAGTATCAAAGACTTGAAATGCCTTCAACAAAGTAAGTTATAACTCTGGTATTTATACACTGCAGAAATTAGGCATTTGCATCCCCTTAGACTGTCAGTAGAATCTTTGTATGTTCTGTCAAAACTTTTTAACACTTTGGAGTAAATGAAAAATAAATGCAAAATCTTGGACATGTAAATTTTAAAGCTATGGGGTTTTGTTTGTTTGTCTTTTTAGATTTCCACCAAGAAAAATGGATCTATGTTCACAAAGGAAGTACTAAAGAGGTGAGCACTCATCTGTTTGTTAATGAGAATGCTTATTTATACCTGCCCTAGGAAAGTATAGGACTGTCTCCTTGGGTGTGGGTGGTGCTGGCTTGCAGCCCACTACCTAGCCGACCATCAGTTTGGGGCTACAGAGAGAGAGACTAAAGTCTCTAGGTGGACTCCCCAGTTGTTCAGTGAGATGATGACTGTAAAAGTGCTTAATGGAGATGAATATTCACATCTCAAAGGCTGGAACTGTTATAAAGTTCCAGCATTTCCCTCAGGACAATGCCTCCCTTTTGTTCTAACATCACTTTTAGACTTCAACTTGGTTCATTTTAGCCCTGGAGGTTTAATTACTAAATACAGTAGAAGTTTTTGTGCCTGCCTGATGTGATGCTGCACAACCAAGATGCAGAAGAGAACACGACATTGTAATATCTCAATTTGCATGGCAGATTGATAGAATTTCTACCCCTGTCAGGGACCTGGGAGAACTAGTTCCCTCTGTGATTTGAGGCCCTGAGAGGGGGACAGTGATATACCCGAGACCACCCAGGTACTGGGAGTAGAGGTGGGGCTGTGAGTCAGGGCTTTCCACCCTCAGTGCCTTGTGCATTCACAGGGGAAAGACCAAAACTTCTCTGGCTCCTTCGTGAAGCCTTAAAAACACTTCTGATGATCACAGTGAGAAAAGACCTAGAGATGTGAGGCAGGATGGCAGACAGAGCTAACACACACAGGGTTAATTCTCCCCCCAGAAGTATGTTCCCGTGATCAACATACATCACATATCTATCTCCCAACCCTTCCTCAATAAGCAAGTGCATGCGGAGGACAAGGGTCCACAGGGGACACGTCACAGCTTCAGTCACTGACTAAAGCAACTGTCTGCTGAACCACCCATCTTTGTGGCTCACGGGGGTGAGGGGTGGGGGGGTGGAGTTTCCCAGAAAGAGCTGATCATGGTGCAGGAAAGGAGCAGGTTACCTTAGATAGCCACCCAGCTGGTCCGCAGAGTCCAGGCAGATCATTCTAGAACATGACCTCTGCACCCCCTGTTTTCACATTCAGCGCCATGGATACTGCACTCTGGGGGAAGCTTTCAACAGGCTGGACTTCTCAACTGCCATTCTGGATTCCAGAAGATTTAACTACGTTGTACGGGTAAGTCTCTATTGATTACCCAGACTCTCAAGTTGAAGTGTCTCTTTAGGTTGTCTTGAAGTAGCCCCCACCCCCACCCCTGCCCGATAAAAGTAACGTTTTAGGACCCTGGACATCTTGAGGAAAGCTGAAAATGGACTCCTCAACGTCCCCCTCCCTGGGTGGACTTCCGGTTCCCGTATGGATCCTGTTAGGGTGTACCTGTGATCGGCGCCCCCAGACAGGGACGCCATAATCCCTCACGGGAGCCATGGGGCGGGCAGCATGGGCCCTGGCAGCAACATTGGCCAGAGAGAATTTAGCAGAAAACAAGTTGTAAAGCACCTTGGCTTGTTTTATAGTTTTTATGCCCCTCTGGCCATTCTCACTGGCCTTCCTCCTTGCCCAACTTTAGTGACTCTGGGTGAACCTAAGACATTTTTGGTTTAACCCTCAAAGCTGGGTGTAAAGACACGTTTGGAACCTTGTTTCCCTGACTCCCTTCTCCCACCCCTCCACCGCCACGTGATGACAATATTCAGTCCGAGGTTCACTGCAAGCCTGAAACTACCTGCTGGGGTCAGTTGCTTCCTATTTTAAACCCTGAGTTGGGGGAAAAAAAAAATTAATGAGCTTTAGGAAAATATTAATGATGAAGGTAGTAAAACAAGTTAAGCCTAACCATGACCTTCAAGTCACTGATTCCTTTTAATTGCTCGGTGGCTGTTTTTCCCCCAGGCTCCCTTGTGTGTTGTTCTCAGCAGTTCCATCCGGGAGGTAGCAGCTGTTTGGGTTTTAGGATCAGAAGTAGGAGGCAGTTTACCCCCGCTCTGGGTGTTGGTCGGTCGGGTTTTTATTTTCTTTTTCCTGGGTTGTTGTGCTTCTCAGTGCTGTGTTAATGAGTCAGATGATTGCAAAGACTGAGCCAGAGCGATGACATTCAAGCCCCCTTGAGGCCTGGATCGTTCACCTGTCATCTGGGCAGATACAGGCCTGGCTGTCCCAACTGACCTGATTTTAAAACACACGCACCACACTCACACACAAACCCAGGCCTCTTGTAGGTTAGAAGCTTTGAGCTGAGCCCGTGATCAGGTCTGTCTGTCTGCTCAGATGAGCCCTTATTCCAGACCAAAAGGGATAACAATCAGAGACCTTCCTGATGAGATGTTCATGTCATTCAGTGTGACTCTGCTGACTCTGGGAGGTCATTTCGGCCCACAACCCAGTGCAGGCTGGTTGGAGTGAGGTCCAGGAAGACCTGGAACTTGTCACTAAGAAGGTGAATAGTTTCCAGTCTCCCAGATCTGATGTCTTGATCCCAAACTGATCAGCATATGGTTAGTTTTTAGATGGTTCTCCTTTCTACCTGTTCTCCTTTCCACAAGAAATAAGATAAAGCAAAGGAACAAGGAGTTGAATTGTGGAAATCTATTTCAAGCAATTATGTGCACTAATACTTCTTAGCCTTCCATTAACTGTGTAAAGTATAGGTACTTTTATTCTCTGTTTACATAAATAGAGAGGTACAGAGAAGTAAAATGACCTGTCCAAGGTCACAAAGCTACATAAGGGAAGATAGCCAAATCTGAAACCGGCAGTTAAAGTCCACACTCTTTAGCTGCTACAAGGAGGAGCTCCATATAAGCAAAGGACTGAAAGTAAAATGGCCTGTGGTCAGATCTCAGCGCCACTACTTTCACATTGTTTGACCCTTACGTTCCCAAGTGGAAGAAGGACTTGGAATAACCTAACTTCACAGAGTAGCTGTGAAACTCAGTAACATACATGGAAATTTTCTGCAGACCGGAATATGTTAGTCAAAGTCAGCTACTAATATTTGTTATTACCTACCTATCAAAATTACTGTTTATAAGAATCAACTCTAATTGATCACACAAGGCAATTTTATTTCTGGGAATTCAATTAATATTTTTTATTATAATGACAAGATTTTATAATTGGTAAGCTTTTCCAGACTTAATTTTTTAATTTTTAGACTAGTTGGCTATTAAATCTTCTTGTGTGTTTAAAAAATTATTGTTTATTCTCCCTGAAAGACCTTTTCAATTTGGTTGATTAAAAAAAAAAAATGTTTTTCTACTTAAAAAAAAAAATACCTGGAGAATAATGCCCTTTCCTTTTGATTAAAACTCAGCATGAAGAACCTTGTATCTAACAGTATGAGCACAATCTCCTAATCTTGAAGTTAAAGAAACTATTGAATGCTTTCTGTTATTAGGTTCAGAAAGAGGGGGGAAATATCTATTTTGGAAAGAATAATCTTTTTTTCCTCTTCACTGTTAGAGTCCTCTGTAATTTGAGAAATGTTATTTTTATAAAGAGCTTAAAACATTTTAATGATAGGCACCACATTTTGAGGGTTTTCTTCTAAGGAACTTAAGACACTTAAGTTGTTCTCAAATAGTCTTCTTATCCTTAAAGCAACTTTGCAAAGTAGCTTGCCAGTGTTTTATCCTCATCTTACTGCTTTGGCCTAATGGTTTCTTAATACTACAATGATTCCTCAGTACCAGAAGAATCAACTCTGACGCCTTCAAATTTGTTTAACCTCTTTAAAGACAAAGTACATTTTAAAAAAATGTATCGTGTTCATACTGGCTATCACTCTCCATAAAAGAGACAAGCAGAGGGAATGAAAATGATTGCCAACACTCCTATCTCAGTGTTATGAGTTTTATCAGATAGCATGAAAATTTTGTGGAACTTTTAGAATCAGAAATTTGACGATAAATTGGAGAGGTTTTTATATAACGTTTGTACCTTTGTTTAATTGGCTTTAGGCTACACTGATTGCCTCTACCCACTTCTCTCCATACCACCAGTGGCTTAAACACAGTTTTAACTGTGGTTTTTAAAGATGATTTAAAATCTCTAAAAGCAGCAACTTACCCACTTATGAAAGGTCACTTTTTAAAAAATGGGTTTACACCATGCCTCAAGACCAACACATTTTGGAAATTCCCCTGGGGAGCCAGTGAAGATTCCAGGAGATGGGCCAGTGGTGGGATTAGAACTGTAACCAGGAAAACACAAGTGCTGACTAACCCGTCCAGGGCACAGAGAGCCCAACAGAGAAAGTAAGTCTCCGGAAGACACACAGTTGCACATTAGAATCACCTGTGAAGCTTTTTTCTCTAGGAAGCCCACCTCTAGTGCATTCAAGTTCATCAGCTGAAGGTGGTACCCTGGCATTGCTAGTTAAGTTTATCCACCAGTTGATGCTAGCGTGTTTTCAAGTTTGCCAACCAGCCCAGAAACCACTTGGGAGCCCAGCTTATATTTTGCATAATAATTTTTTAAACAAGACACACTGAGGCATGAGTGCAAGAGAGGGCTTTAGCACTTTAATGCCAGAATGATCTTTGGTTCTCCCAGCTCTCTCTGTGGCATGAGAATGTGGCCAAGTACCTGGTAACTCTAGAAGCTGTCTTTAGGTCAGGAAGAACCTTGAATAGCAAATTCCTGACCTTAATGAAGGGGATTCCCAGGTGGCGGTAGTGCTAGTGGTAAAGAACCCACCTGCCAATGCAGGAGACGTAAGAAATGCAGGTTCAGTCCTTGGGTCGGAAAGACCCCCTGGAGGAGGGCATGGCAACCCACTCCAGTATTCTTGCCTGGAGAATCCCATGGACAGAGGAGCCTGGCAGGCTATAGTCCGTAGGGACGCACAGAGTCGGACAATTTAGCAATTTAGCCTGCACACACACATGACCTTAATGAATTGCCCCTTGTGTGCAACAGTTGGGGAAGGACAAACAAAAAGTTTGCAACCACACTCTCTCTGTTCCTCTGCCACAGAGAACATCCACAACCTAAACCGATGCACGTTTTTATTTTTTTCTGCATTACAGCCCTAAGTCCCATTTGAATGTTTCCAGCAAGTTACTGAGTTCTTACCACCCCCTAAAAATCTTTTTCCAAAAACATGTTTTAGTTTAAGTTGACTGGCGGTTTGGCAAACGAAAGGCTGAAATATGGCACAGTGATGACTCAAATTTAAACCCAATGCCTTCAATTAAAGGCATGCTGTTGCCAAGCCCCTGGTGGGTCATGATGTGTGCGGGCAGCTGGGCCCTGCACCGGGTCCCTCTGCCCAAGTGACCTTGGATTAATCTGGTTGTGCACAGCCTTCCTTTGCTTAAAGTTTGAGTCCTGCCCCCTGGGTCTTAAAACTGGTGGTATCTTTTTTCTTCGGGACTGAGAAACGGGGATGGAGGGAAGGAGGTCAGCCCTCCCAATGGCAACAAAGTCAAAGGAGCAGAGCCCTAAGCCTGTTTTAAAATGATGGCAGAAGTGGTTGCAAACTGGGAGAATGCACTGTAGGGTATTAGCAGTGAAGGTCCCAAGCTAATCTTAAAGTGAATGCTGGCTGATTAGGGTGCTGGTGATTTTACCAAGCAGTGCTGCATCTCAGAATTCCTAGCTTTCTCAGTCATCCTAAGCATTTAGGCAAGGAGGTCCTGCAATTTCTAGGTGCCCTCAGAAGTGGGGGACACTCACAGACCTTGAGGGTATGACCAAAGAATTGGAGGAGTACATGCAGAAGTAGGGGGCTATCTACAGAAGTGGGGGTGCCCACACAATGACAAAAGTAACAGAGTACTTGCAAAAGTTGGGGGTACCCACCGAAGTGGGGGCACCCCCAAAAATGGAGGAAGGCTGAAAGACCAGAATGGTGGTGTTTTTGACCATGGACACCTGACAGTACATTGATAATTTAAGCACATATTCTCAATTTATATATATTCATAAATTCATTTGTAAACATATACATATGCATGCATGCATGCTCAGTTGCTTCAGTGATGTCCAATTCTTTGCTCCCCTGTGGACTATAGCCCACCAGGCTCCTCTGTTCAAGGGATTCTCCTGGCAAGAATACTGGAGTGGATTTCCATGCCTTCCTCCAGGGGGTTTTCCCAACCCAGGGAGTGAACCCATGTCTCCTGCATCTCCTGCATTGCAGGTGGATTCTTTATCCACTGAGCCACCTGGGAAGCCCCATATACCTCTAAAAGGTGCTAATAATGGTACCTACTGTCCTGTTGCTACAAAATTAAACGGAATTTAATCACTTGAAATGCCTTTGAACAGTGCCCAGTACATCCATTGTTGCTGTAACTATTGTCATCTTTAGGGTCATAATTAGGCATTAGAAAATATATGAAAATAGAAATTAAAGATGAAATAAAATATAGAGATTGACTTTTTTATGATTTTTCTACCTGATTTTCTTTCCCTTTGGACATGGAGAAACACTGGAGGCAGATTCTTGGAAGATGTTGAACCTGAGAGTCTCCTTCCTTGAAGGAAGGCCAGGATTTACCCAGGTGGAGAGACAGTAGAAGGCTTTGCAGAGACAAATGGCAGGAGCCCCACACTGGAGATGGAAAAAAGAGAAATGGAGAGTGATGGTGGACCAGGGGCCAAGGGCAGTGTGACAGTGAACCTGGTACAATCCTAGGGTGCAGGTAAAGAGCTGAGTAGACAGGGAGCCTGATTTCAGCAGGCTCATTGTGGCAAACAGAGGTGCTCAGATCGATGCAACAGGGAACAGGGCATCATTCTAAGTTCAGAATTTTCTGGGATGGATAGAAGACAGAGAGGCAAGTTGCTCTCGGCTGAGAATACAATTGATTTGTATAAACTTGGCCCTCAGTTAGAGAGATGTTTCATTTGCAAATAATATTTACCCAATCTTGACATGCCTGGAGATTATTAATGTAGCCAAAATGCTCCCTCTTCCAACCTGTCAGTGTTCAGGCTCAAAGTCAGGACAAAACTTTCCAGGTTCTAATCTAGGTTGTCCCTTGAATAAATAAGGGTCTTGGAAGTACACAGAGCACTGCCTGATATAACCAAAGGTTTATGGCAGAAGACATAATTTTCCTATGGGCACCCAGCTTGGGTACTGAGCATGGGAGAAATGGCAGGGGCTTCTCCAAGCTTCTTAAAGCTTTTTCCTACGTTTGAGAATCCTTTGGCATGTTTTCTAAGCAGACATGCATGTCCTTTAAACCTCACAGCCTACTGTCATAGGAAAAGGAGGAATTTAGGGATGAATTACATTTTTAACAATATTCTATGCAAGACAGAGTATGTTTGGGTGTGCATATTTCATGGCTAACCTCGAACCAACAAGGCAAGTAGCTGCTCTTTCTGTTTGTCCTTCTGAAGCCCCAGTTGCCTAGTGTCCCTTTAAATCTCAGCTGCTTGCCTTCCTGGAAAGTGTTAGTGACATGTCTGCATTATAAGTAATGTATCAGTCTGGGAACAGACCCCATATGAATACCAGCCTGACAGTCCAGACCATCTACTGTTGACCTCGATCATGCCGTTTGACCCCCCTGAGCCTCCTCTTCTATAGCAGGAGGGAATATGCGTAAACTGTTATCCAGGGCCGCTCCAGCTATACTGCTCCTTGAGTCTAACAGACAGGTGTGTTAAATATATATGTATATAGTTGAGTGCCTGCCATGTGCCAGGTTGGCATAGTTGTTGCTGTTCAGTCACTAAGTCGTGCGACCCAATGAACTACAGCACGCCAGGCTTCCCTGTCCTTCACTGTCTCCCTGTATTTGCTCAAACTCATGTTGATTGAGTCAGTGATGCCATCCAACCATCTCATCCTCTGTTGCCCCCTTCTCCTTTTGCCCTCAATCCTTCCTAGCATCAGTGTCTTTTCCAATGAGTCAGCTCTTCGTATCAGGTGGCAAAGTATTGGAACTTCAGCATCAGTCCTTCCGATGAATATTCAGGGTTGATTTTCTTTAGGATTGACTGGTTTGATCTCCTTGCCATCCAAGGGACTCTCAAGAGTCTTCTCCAGCAGGTTGGGGTAGAGTGGTAAACAAAACAACCCTTTCTTCCTTGAGGTTTCTATCCCAACTAGACAGCCAGCAAGCAAGTAAACAAGATCATTTCAGACATGTACAAATGGAATGATGAAGAACAATGAAACCGTAGTAAGATCTAGGAGAGTCCAGAAAGGGCTCTCTGAGCTCTCAGCAGGCAGCTTTGGAACCGAGACCTGAATGGAGCTGCCCGTGAAGATGTGGCCGGGACAAAGCCTGGGAGGTGGGAATGAGCTAGAAGGTGGTTCAGGGAACCAGAGGTGGGCTATGGAATCAGAGCGGAGTGAGCTGGGGAAGGACTGGGCGCGATGAGGCTGGACAGGGAGTTGAAGACCAGGTCAGGGAGGACCTAGCCAGTCATGGTCAGGAGGCTGAATTTTTTTCTAAGGGCCAAGGGAAGGCATTTGAGGGTTTTGAGCAGAGAGGTGACTCGAGCAAATTTATTTTTAAAAGTCTGAATTCTAAAAAAAAAAGTCTGAATGCTATGATGAACCAAATGGAAGAGATGATAGAAATCTATTTTCTGTGCGGCAAAGTGAGATATGAGGGCAGTCGTTTTCTGCCCATTCATCTTGCACACACCCCTTCAAGCTGTGGTTGGCATCCATTCCAAGATTGGCTGTAGGATGTTGCTGGCAACTAGATTTTTCTTCTCCGTGTGTCTAAGACTAGCATGAGTCAAAGCCAAAGGGCAGGATGTGGTTTCGGCATGCGGTGACCACCAGCCCTTCCTCCAGGAGCCCAGAACCGGTCCTGTTACAGCACAGCTAGTCACTGAGGATCCTCCTGGATCCCCAGGCGGCCCCGCGGTAATGACAGCCTGGAATTAGAACCCTCTTCTCACCCCCACCCCGCCCCCACCTCTCTTTAAACACAGCCACAAATTACTGGCACCTGGACTAAAATTTGCCCAGCAGAAAACAGCCATTTGCAAATAGTCCGTTTTCCTCTGCTTTTTCTCTTGTGGCCAGAGGCAAAGAATCCAACTGGCTAAGTCATCTTGATAAATAAATTGCTAGATACAGCTCTACACTCCTAGGCATACAGCTCCCTTGACACAAGTAAAATTAATCAGTTCTGTCCTCCTTGCTACTAGTTCATACAATACTGGTTCTGGATCTGTAGAATTACACTGACGTGGAAAGTAGACCTATGTGATTTACCTAAAGCTATTGGCTTCCCTGATAGCTCAGTTGGTAAAGAATCCACCTGCAATGCAGGAGACCCTGCATGTTTGATTCCTGGGTTGGGAAGATCCGCTGGGGAAGGGATAGGCTACCCACTCCAGTATTCTTGGGCTTCCCTTGTGGCTCAGCTGGTAAAGAATCTGCCAGCAATGTGAGAGACCTGGGTTTGATCCCTGGGTTGGGAAGATCCCCTGGAGAAGGGAAAGGCTACCCACTCCAGTATTCTTGCCTGAAGAATTCCAGGGACTCTATAGTCCATGGGATCACAAAGAGTCAGACACAACCGAGCGACTTTCACACACACACACATTGCCTCATCACGACTGAACAACTAACACACACACAAACGTGTTGTTTGGAGAAGGACGTGGCAACCCACTCCAATATTCTTGCCTGGAGAATCCCATGGGTAGAGGAGCCTGGCGGGCTACTGTCCATGGGGTCACAGAGAGTTGGACTTGACAGCAACTAACACACACACACACAAACGTGTTATTAACCCTTTCTGGATGTTATTTCTTTCTTAATGTTACAAGCTGATTACCTATCACAGGGTAATATTGATATAAGGTTTTCAGACCCTGTTTCCTAGAACATAGCAATACATGATATTACTACTGTTTTTAAAGTTTGGCCTAGATGCAAATTTGATTAGCCTTGAGAAACCGAAGTCCTTAAACTATCAGAAAAACCTGTTCTCAGGACTTCCCTGGTGGTCCAGTGGTTAAGACTCAGTGCTTCCACTGCAAGAGGCACAGGTTCGGTCCCTGGTCAGGGAACTAAGATCCCACATGCAACCTGGCATAGCCAAAAAGTTAAAATAAATAAATAAATAAATATGTTCTCTGTTAGACATATCTGGGCCCAAGTCCTGGCTCCTCTACTTGCTACAGCTGTTATGTCTTTAGATGAGTTGCATAATTTCTCAGGGCCACAGAATCCCCTTTTGACTAGTGGAGAACCCACTTCATTGCGTTGCCATTGAAGGTGAAATAAGATCACACATATAAGGTACTGAGCACAGTCACTGGCATTTGGCAACCACCAGTTGGTGTTAACAAAATAAGACTTCATGGTAGATGGAACTACGTGAATCATCTAATGTAGCAACATTAACTTTTATCATCCGACAATAAGCTATTAAATGTATCAGAACTATAATAAAAATGACAGAAAGGAATATGAGAATTTGAAAGAATTTAAGCATTTGGTTGACAATATATAAAATTGAATTACAACGATTCTAAAGGTCTTTAAACCAGCTGTACTTTACCCTACTAATTCACTATGCCTTCCTTGGCAATAATTTTACCTAGTAATATTCTCTGTGCTATGATAAAAACCAATGATAATAATTTATTGAGTATATTTTTGGTATCAGGCACTGTTCTAAGTGCTTTATGGATGCATTTAATCTTCACAACAATTCTAAAGTAGATTCTGTTGTTACCATGTACATTTTAAAGCTAGGGAAACAGAGGTAGGCAGTTTGGCTCTAGAGCCCTCACTCTTGAACTCTGTGATAAATATATATATCAAACTCTATACTCTATCAGAAGTTGACAGACTGTAGCCCAAGAGCCGAATCTGCCCCCCATGTCTCTTTTTATAAATAAAGTTTTATTGGAACACAGCCACACCTGTTCTTTTCCATACTGTCCAGGGCTGCTTTTGTACTACCATTGCTGACTTAAGTAGTTGCAACATAGACCTTATGGCTCTCAAAGGCAAAAATATTTACTGTCTAGCCCTTTACAGAAAAAACTTTATGGAAATGGTAACCCTTGATACCAACTTTAAACTTCACTGAAAGACTGGGATTTGGAAGGGAAAGAAATAGTACCTTATTGTAATGATGCCCTGTATTTGGTTTCTATATACTGATCTCATTTAATTCTCATTACAGCCCTGTGAAGTAGGTAATCTTTTTTTTTTAAGCTATTTATTTATTTTTGGTTGCGCTGGGTCTTCGTTGCTGCATACAAGCTTTCTCTAGTTGTGGAAAGCGGGGCTATTCTCTAGTTGCAGCGTGCAGGCTTCTCATTGCAGTAGCTTCTCTTGTTGCAGAGCACAGGCTCTAGGCTCCCAGGCTTCAGTAGCTGTAGTGCACGGGCTTAGTTGCTCTGAGGCATGTGGGATCTTCCCGAACCAGGGGTCGGACCGGTGTCCCCTATATTGGCAGGCAGATTCTTAACCGCTGGGCCACCAGGGAAGTCCCAGGTAGTCTTTTTTTTTTTGTCCACTTCAGAAATGAAGAAACTGAGGTTCTGGGAGGTAAAATGATTTACATCACAGACTAGACGGTAAACCCCCCTGAGTCTAGGGATCGTGTGTCTTAATCCACGTCACCTACCACAACACTAGAACAGAACTGACATGCAGAAAACACTTGCTAAGTGATTGACAGATGCAAAGGTCACCCAGCTAGAGCATCCGGTCTCCTCCTATTCCAGGGCTCTCTCATGACCCCGAGGCTGCCTGGCAGTGAAAAGAAGGACTTTCTTTTGACACAGAGACAAACAGAGGGCGGTTGACATGTTATTCTTCTGCCAATTGACTGATTTTTGCTGCTCTATCTTGCTGCTCTTCCTTAGTCAAAGATCATCTCAGTCAGGCCAAAGGGTTTTTCTTGTTCCCCTTCAAATGCACAGTCATAGCCTTGAGAATTTTTGTGTTCTTGGGGTTGGTGCAATTTTAGACAAGACTGAAGCTGACGCCCTGGTGAGATGGCAGTCACATGGAGTGGGGCTTTTGGACGGATTTCAGGCAGAGTTCTGCCTCCCCTCCTCCCACCCCGCCCCCCGCCCCACCTCCCACCCCGTGATGAGTCATGGCGCACGGCCGACTGCCCTTCCCAGAGCCGCCTCAAGACTGTTGTTTGCTTTCATCTTGCTTTGTGCTGGTCATGTGAGGCTCAGGGTATTAATAGACCGTGGTCTTGGCCTTCTGAGTCTTGTTGTTGGTCAGGGAGATAAATGGAAGTTTTGGCCAGTCCCTTTGTGCCATTTTTCGCTCCTCTCTTGACTCACGTGTCGGTTGGTGACAGAGCTGAACTGGACATGCAGAGGACATCCAGTCTGGTCACTGCCCCAGGGACGCAGCTTCTGCTGATGTGTTCACTTCTTTCCCCTCCTCATGGGCATTTGGTCAGTTCCTGACATCCAGCCTTGGATCCCCAGTACTGATCTTAGTAAACCAGCCTTTCTTCATCATCCTCCCCCAGCCCAAAGATGGCACGTCTCCCGGCATGTGTGAGAGATACCCAAGCCAGGCAGGGAAGGATTGGGGGTCTTGTTACTGTTCAGTCACTGAGTCGTGTCTGACTCTTTATGACCCCATGGACTACAGCGCACCAGGCCTCCCTGTTCCTCACCACCTCCTGGAGTTCACCCAAGTTCATGTCCGTTGAGTCGGTGATGCCATCCAACCATCTCATCTTCTGCCGCCTTCTCCTTTTGCCTTCAGTCTTTCCCAGGATCAGGGTCTTTTCCGATGAGTTGGCTCTTAGCATCAGGTGGCCCAAGTATATTTTTAACTTCGAGCAAAATTATTTTCAGGAAATTAAAAGTCTGTGCATGGTTCGACTGGCTCCTAAGGAGCTTCATGGGGACAAAATTTTTAAACAAATGCCTTGGAAGCAGAGGTTCTTTGAATTGCCTGGGGCTTTGATCCAAAAGTTTCAATTCTTCTCTACAGCCCAATTTTTTAAATGTCACTTTGCTAGTTCCCTCAGCCTGGATTCCAGCACCCAGCACAGTGTCATACTTGGTGTTTACTGACCTGAAGTGAAGTTGGGCTGGGGCCTGGCCCAGGAGATGAAACTTCTTTGGAAAGTTTCCTAGGAGCAGAGACTCAAGCTTTAACATAAAGGGGAGTCTTGACTTGGTTCTAATTGACTGGCTGTGAGACTAGTCAGTTTTCCTTTGCCTGGTGGGGTTCCGGGTGCAATTAATTACTTTCCCTTTATATCGACTCTTTCGTTCAATAACTGAAAGCATGAAGTGTGTTAAGAAGATCCTGCTGATCCCTTTCACTCTTTGTGGTGTAGTTGGTGAAGTTTAGTCTCTTGAGCCTCGTTTTGCTCATTTGTTAACTGGGTTGAACTGTATGATCGCTAAGACCCCATTTCAGTCTAAATTTTCATTTTTTCAATGACAAAATTTTTTATTTAAAAAAAAATCTTGCCATATCTGTAAGAATTTTGCTTTTGAGGGAAAGAATGATTATGCTAAGGGTGCACCAACTTAAATTATTATCTTTATTTCTTTTTGTTTAGTGATAACATGGGTGGTGGGAATGTACCATACCCCCACAATATACCAACTAACCTCTATTTTCTACCTAATTTATGCCAAGTGCTCTGCTAAGGGCTTTATGTGTGTTTCCTTATTTAACACTCACACCAATCTTGAAGACTCTAAGTATTACAAGTACAGATGAAGAAACTTGGGGCACCAAGAAACTCAGGAAGTTGCTCAGAGTCACAGAGCTAATAAGTGGTCAAAGCAAGACTTGCGCATAATTCTAAGAACTACAAGGATCCTAACTTCTAGGTAGAAAGATATATATATACACTATACATCCCTGAAGGTCTCTCTTCCTGTTATTAGCTTCTTTCTTTTGTTCACTCTACAGGTTTTTATTAGAACTTGACTATGTCATATATTGTTTTTTTTATTTTATATTAGAGTATAGCCAATTAGGGGGCTTCCCCTGTGGCTCAGTGGTAAAGAATCTGCTTGCAGTGCAAGAGCCATAGGAGATGCCTGTTTAATCCCTGGGTTGGGAAGATCCCCTGGAAGAGGGCATGACAACCCACTCAAGTATTCCTGCCCAGAGAATCCCATCGACCGAGGAGCCTGGTGGGCTACACTCCATAGAGTCACCAAAGAGTCAGACATGACTGAAGCGACTTAGCACGCACGCACACAGACAATTAACAATGTTGTGATAGTTTCAGGTGGACACCAAGGGATTCAGTCATGCATTGGCATCTTTCTACAAAGAGTTAAGTGTGATGAAAGATTCTAATTCATGGACATGTTTATTGAGCACTGCATAAGCAGGAGATATCTGGATAAGAATTGCCACTTCCTTGAAAAGTGCACATCACTGCTGAACTTGAGCATTTAGGTACCTTGAGAGCAGTCCCAGCCAATGGGGAGAAGTTCAAGTCAGGGTAGAAGAACTCCCTCTGGGAGTGATTATATAGAACTCCAACATCACAGGTCATGGGAGGTTTTGTTCCCCTTGGAGAACTTCAGCTTCACTTGTTGAAGTAGGACAAGTAGAATGAATTAGCCCTGACTGAAGCCAAGCTCTTTATATTTAAAAGAAAAAAAGCAATTAAATATTCAGCCTGATGCCGAGGTTTTGAATTACCCCCATTTGTCTTTTACTCGGAGCATCTGCTTTTTATTGCACTGTGGCCCTGTCTGCCATTTATCTCTCCCCGTCAATCCGTGTCTACGTGTCACGTGACTCAAAAGTGAAGATTAGAGGAGAAAAACATCTCTGTAGTCTAAGCCTGGCAACTTCTATTTTTATCCACAGCTGTTGGAACTGATAGCGAAGTCACAGCTCACATCCCTGAGTGGCATTGCCCAGAAGAACTTCATGAACATTTTGGAAAAAGTGGTACTGAAAGGTGAGCTCTTTCCCACTCTCTCACCCCTTTTTATAGGCCTGGGGCTGGGCAGATGGATTTTCCAATGCAGTGGACATGTCACTGAATTAAGGGGACGTGAGTGGATGGAAATGAATGACTCCAGATGCATTTCATGGGTGCCAGATTCCAGTTGAGAAAGGAGGGCCATTCGTGCTCAAGACAAAGGGTGAGACGATCACCATCTTGTCCTTGTATTGGAATCATCCATTTGTCCTGCTGTCTCCCTCTCAGGCTTCTCAGTGGAGGCACATGTCCCAACCTTGGCTACCAAACTTCTAGATTCCACATTCCTAGAAAAGTGAGCAGGGTGCAAGGCAGGATAGATTCACAGACTCTCTGAGCTAGAAAGAACTTGACGTCTCTGGCTCAACTGACTCATTGTATACATGAGAGAAAGAGTGGTTTATTCACAATCACACAAAGAGGCAGCCAGACTGGGTATGAATCCAAGTTCCTGACCCCCAGACCCGTGCTTCTACCACTGATCATCTGAAAGACACATCACTGCTAAGCAAGAGACACTGCTTTCAGATCAGGTGAGCCCGTGGTGCTGGCGGGACCAATGAAAAGAGAAACAGTCTTTGTAGAAAACGGAGAGAAGAGAACAAAGAGGGACCTAGATAATGGAAACTCTACCCCATACCCTCGAGTGCAGAAGCTTAGCCAAGTATAGAATAAACACCAGTGAGAAAGAAGACCATATCCCCCATGGGTGTACCTGGGTAACACAAGCACAGTAGAACAGAAGAAAGGACCACTTGTAAAATTATGGAGTGTTCTAGCCTCATAAACTCTTCCTACTGTTTTTCTTCCCCCACTCAAGTCCTTGAAGACCAGCAAAACATTAGACTAATAAGGGAACTCCTGCAGACACTCTACACATCCTTATGTACACTGGTCCAAAGAGTCGGCAAGTCTGTGCTGGTGGGGAACATCAACATGTGGGTGTATCGGATGGAGACGATCCTGCACTGGCAGCAGCAGCTGAATAACATCCAAATCACCAGGGTAAGCGGGAACCCCCCAGCTTCCTCCCAGCAGGAACAACCCCTCTGCAGTCAGTTCCTCTGCCGAGATGCTGGGCAGCCTCACCAGGACTTTAAACCCACTCCGATGATGGAAGAGTCTAGACAGCTCTGCTCGGATGTTGTCTCTTGGGTGCTGAGGGTGGGCTGGGGGCTTTCTGATAAAGGGAGGGGGGGAAGAACTTGGCAGAGCAGGATCAAAGCACACGGAGGATGATGACCAATGGAAAGGTGGGAAAAACTGGAAACTTGACCTTTGGGTCAGATGTGGGCTATACCACTGAAATCTTCAGTGGGATCTGGAGATTTCTGCCCATTTCCTCTTAAAGTACAAGTTCGTTTATAGCTTTAAGATGCTGCCTGGATTGCAAAGGCGCTATGATGGTGGTGGCTTGGAGAACTGGTGCTACCAGCGTTTTAAAACTCTAGTTCCAGTTATTAACTGGAAGGAAAGGAAGCCTTTGAGTAAAGACTGTAAACATACAGGTGGGGAAAGAGATGGGCAAGTCTCACTCAAGGCAAACAAATAAACCAGACCCCCCCACATTTCCAGCTAAACTACTACCAGTAGTTTCTTCTGGCTTTTAAAACACAAGCTGGCACCCTAGCACTTGTCCTCTTGAGAGTGAGCAGAAGGACCAAGACATACGAAAAATGTGAGAAAGATGTTGTTGTAATCTCTCAAGGCTCCCTAATGGACATACACACTTAGGCCGCTCACATGGCACTTGGCTGACTTATCTCATCACTCACCACGGCTGTTTTAAGTGGTTCCGGGATCCAGGCTGATAAAGTTAGGGTCTGCCTTGTCTCTTGAGAATGAAACATAAAAAAAAAAAAAACTTCTTTGACCTCTTTTAAGTGTTTCACTATATGAAGCTTGCAAAATGCAGTGTCCTTGACTTTACAGTTAATAACCTCTCTGTTCCTTGGGTTTTTTTAAACTCAGAAACAGAGGGAATAATTAGAAACCTCAGAGTTCTATGACTTCCTTAGAATTATGTAGGCTACACTACATACACACACATACACACAATACATAGAAACCAGTGATACCTAATCAATGATATAAATGAGCAAATCCCATTAGTCTCAAGGGCATCTTCCCTCCAATAACTTGGAACACCCATTTAGATGGTCCCACTTGCCCAGAAGTTGCCTCTGTTCTCTCTGTTTCCCTCACAGGAGCTGCCCCCTCCCTTGGCCACGTCTGCCCACTTTCATGCGTCTGCTCTCCCCAAAGCCCTCCTTAGTTGATCTACAGACTCTCTTGGGAGGGACTCGTTGTAGTTGCTGTGACCCTTCATGGAGTGAGGGGCGAGGAGGGATCAGAGAAGCCCAGTGACTTTCCCAAGTAACACAGCAATCAGGCCAGAGCTGAGGTCAGAACCCTGAGCTTCTTATTCCTAAAATGGCAAAGCTTTTTAGCATCAGTGGTTTCCAAAATTTTTTCAATCCAGCTTTCTTCCAACTATGTATTCAGTGATTCAGCTTTTTGCAAACCTTTTAAATCCAATGAAATCTCACACAGGATGGATCAGACCCTGAAATTCATCTGACTCTCCCCTCTGCTCATGGCACCCCAGCCAGCCCAAGCTATTCTCAGCTTGGTCCTACCTCAGGGCTTTGAGGATAGCTGCTGCTTCTGACCATCCAGTCTGTTGAAGCCTCTGTCATCTTACTGAGCTGCTTTTATGAAATGAGATTATCTCATACATATAGTCACCTTCCTGTCTCATCCACTGGCTTATAAACGCCACAAAGAAAGGACAGTACCATCTAGTTCCCTGCTCTGTTTCCTGTCCCTGGACCAAAGCAGGTAGCAGTCAGTAGACATTAATTGAATGAATGAGTGATTGAAGGCAACTCTCCTCCCTACACCTACCTAAAGAACTTGCTCAGTGTTCAGAGGAATACAGTTGCAAAATAGTGCCCTGTATTACAGATGAGGATGAAAATTTACCAACTGCAGGATAGGTAGGGAATAGGTATTGAACATCTCTGTGCCTCTCTTTTCTCGTTTGGGAAATAGGAGCAACCATGCCTATCTCATAGCCCTGGTATGAGAGTTAATAAGTTAGTATATGAAAGCACTTAGAGCGGAGCCTGACATGTAGTACTGTAAACGCATCAGCTGTTATTACTGTTATGAGGGGCTCACTCGGTGGCACTCCTCAAAGTCCTCTAATGTATTAATTAACTCATCTAGTGACTAATTGTAAGGAGGGGTCATTATAAAAGCTAATATTAGCTGGCCACTGTGCTCAGTACTTCCAGGCATTGTCTCATGAGAAAAATCAGACTGAGTGGTTAAGAATAATCTGGCTGGGGCCTCCCCACCAGTAGGATATGGACTGAACCCAGGCCCGTCTGCAGAGGCTTAAGAAACCCATCAGCCTCTGCTCCCTCATGCCCTCCTTCCCAACCCTCCATGACTCTCAGCTACATTATTTTGACAGCAGTGCTGGGAACCCACAGAGCCCTGAAGTGCTTTTCACAGAAATGCCCACGTCTCCAGAGGAAAGAAAGATGGACAGAGAGAGAGCGAGAAAGTGGGGGTGGACAGAAAAAAAGTCAGTCGCTCAGCTGTGTCCGACTCTGCAGCCCCATGGACTGTAGCCCACCAGGCTCCTCTGTCCATGTAATTCTCCAGGCAAGATTACTGGAGTGGGTTGCCATTCCCTTCTCCAGAGGATCTTCTTGACCCAGGGATCGAACCCAGGTCTCCTGCTTTGCAGGCAGATTCTTTACCATCTGAGCCACCAGGGAAACCCAAGGGATTTAATTACTTCAGTGTGGACTGTATTTTAAAACTTTTTAACAGTTTGGACCAAAGAGAAGTATGTTATTACATGAAAATGTTAAGGTGACATTTACAGTCATTGTTTTCTGTTTGCCAAAGTTCTATCAGTATCTCCCCAGCACATAATCTTGTTTTCTTTCAGAATTTCCTATCTCATTCTATGGAGCCAATTTTTATTGGCAAAATAATTAATATAGTAAATAATAAAAGGGAGAAACATGAAGAGAAGTGGCTTGCGGTGGGCAGGGGGCTGGTGGGGGGAATCACACAGAATCACAGTGTGCTGTGAGCAAGGCAGAGTTTGGAAGTGTCGGGGGGCAGGGAAGGCAGGGTGAATATAAAAGGATTTTTAGCCAAACACTTGATAGGGGGAGCAAGAGTGACTTCTTTTTCTTTAATATGTTTATATTCAAATAGAAGAAGGTACGCAAGCAGTTAATCATTTATCAGGAGTAAAGGCTCAGCATGGGGTCTGGGCAAGGATTTTGGAAAAGTTCAGGTTTGAAAATTTGAGAGTGAAATTGCCAAGTGGACTTTAATAGGAGTTCATGTAATAATTGGCTTGGGAGTTTTAACCAAAAAAGTAGATGCTTTGAAGTGCTGGAAACAAAAAGAAAATCTCACAGCAGTTTTATTGGCTCATATGATCAGCCGCAGATGATAAATGACAAATAGGTCTAGGACCTTCTGCAGTCCAGCAAAGTCCTGAATTCTGCAAACAATTGTAAGTTCAGCCCGGCAGCCTGAGCAATATAAATTGTCAAGTCAGAGACACTTCTGACAGGTTAGGAGGCTGATGCTACTCCGAGTCTGAGATGGTTGGAGCTGGAGGGGATCCTCAGAGACTTCTAAGCCTGCTCATTTTGGACACGAAGGAAGTATGAAAGGAAGTGTTAGTCGCTCAGTCGTGTCTGACCCTTTGCGACCCCATGGACTATAGCTTGCCAGGCTCCTCTGTCCATGGAATTCTCCAGGCCGTGGAGTGTGTTGCCATTCCCTTCTCCAGGGGATCTTCCCCACCCAGGGATCGAACCTGTGTCTCCTGCATTGCAGGCAGTTTCTTTACCAGACGGACAGAATTTGAGACCCAGATTTCCCATGGGATCTCCATCTGCTGCTGCTCCATCCCATGTTCCTCCCACGCCACCTCCTGTTCTTCATCATTCAACGTCCCAGGGCACCCTGTGACTGCCCACCTTCCCTCTCCACGCCTGTCCTGCTTTGCAAAGACACGGCAGGGCACGGGAGGGGGGAATTGCTGACACTGTGTGTCCCCCTGGAATCTTGCGTGGTCCAGCCTTGACATGCCTCGTACAGAGTTTAGTTAGCTAAGATTTCAAGGGGGGAACTCAATACCCATTCCCAGGATATTTTCCCCTAGCTAAGGAAAGGTTTCTTCGTCCTGTTTGTTTGTGTTGTGTTTTTTTTTTCCCTCTTTTGACCTCCAGAGGTGATAGAACACTGAGCTAAAAATGTCACTAGTTCAAGTTCAAGAGCTCACCCAGGACTTGCATGGGAAGGACAAAGAACCACGGTCTTGGTCTCAAGCGATTTGTGCTGACTTCTTATCCAGATGGCAGAAGCTAGTTGCTGTTCAAGAAATAGCAACAAGCACTACCGAGGACCTTCTGTACAGATGGTTCCCATAGCACTTTCTGCTTGTCTCCTTGGTGGCATTTAACCTTTGTTCTCCAATAATTTGCATATGTTCTGGGTCTCTCACCCTTGCAGCAAGTCCAGTGCCAGAAGAGGGTTTTTGTGCTAGACTAGTCTGCGAGGGTTACAAGCTTAGTTCTTGGCTTCAAGGATCTCGGTCTGGATAGGCTAAACATAAGCTCATCCAAATTTAAACAATAAAGGGCTTAACTGTAAATGCAAGGATATAATAGAAGAAGCTTCTAAAAGAGCTCATGATTAATTGCCAATGTGTTTGTTCTCCACAGATCAGTAGTTTTCAAAATGTTCCACAGAGCCTAAGGTTCAATAGAGATGCCTGAACGGATGGATCTTTAGGCTGAAAGATTCTTGACCAGCCCTTCCCAAAGTGTCCATACATGTGTACACACACACACACTAGTACAGAGTCTTTCTACTGTGGTTGTTTTTACCTGTTTAATTATTACTTTATTTTCATTATTCCACAAATATTTATTGAGTGCCTACTATATCCTAGCACACTTCTAGACTCTTCTAGACATAGCAATGAAAAACCACAAAAATTTCTGCCTCTGTGGAGCTTATATCCTAGCAGAAATGTTCCATTAAGCTTTCTTTTGGAGATGGGTTCTGAAAGAGGGGATTTCCTTGGTATTCCAGTGGGTAAGACTCCACATTCCCAGTGGAGGGGGCTAGGGTTCAGTCCTTGGTCAGGAAACTAAGATCCTGCATGCCCCTTGGTGCAGCCAAAAAAGACAATGGTATCTGAAAGAGATCATAGGAATTCTAGGAAGATGCAGTGCCTAAGACTTGAGGGAGACACAATAGCAGTTTTCAGAGGAGGTGAGTTTGAACAGGGGCTCCCCAGGTGGTGCTACTGGTTAAAAACAAAACAATACCTGCCAATGCAGGTAGACTTAAGAGATGCAGGTTTGATCCCTGGGTCGGGAAGATCCCCTGGAGGAGGAGGGCATGGCAACCCCCTGCAGTATTCTTGCCTGGAGAATCCCCATGAACAGAGGAGCCTAGTGGGCTATAGTCTACAGGGTTGCAAAGAATTGGACACGACTGAAGCGACTTAGCATGCACGAGATTGAACTTGATCTGAGAAGAGTCACTTGTACATGAGCAGAGGCCTGGACAGAGTGACAGCCTTCTGGACAGTGTTTGGGGACCAGTGAGAAAGCCTGTTTTGGGGGATCAGTGGTCACAAGGAGGCAGGCCATGAGAGCTGGGGTTGGGGGGTGCCCTGCCAGGGCAGTGAGTCCTTCAGGACTATTGTAATTGAGTGAAGCACAGGAATCCAGCTCACAATATTAGAATCTTTCCGGTTGGTGCTAGTGGTAAAGAACCCGCCTGCCAATGCAGGAGACATTAGAGATTCAGGTTCCATCCCTGGAGAAGGGTATGGCAACCCACTCCAGTATTCTTGCCTTGAGAATCTCATGGACAGAAGAGCCTGGTGAGCTACAGTCCTTAGAGCTGCAAAGAGGTAGATACAACTGAAGCAACTTAGCACTTCACAGTAAAAGTGTGAATCAGTGAAGGAAATTAAGAGGTACAAACCTCCATTAGAAAACAAATGAGCCACTGGGGCTGTAATATACAGTATAAGGAATATGGTCAATCATATTGTAATAGCTTTATATGGGCACACATGTTACTAGACTTACTGGATGATCATTTCATAACATCTGCAAATATCAAATCACTATGTAGTACACCTGAACTAACGGGATAATGTATGTCAATTACAGTTCCTTTTTTTTTTTTTAAGCATCAAGTTTTGTGCAACTTAGGAAAATTTCTCTGGCACCATTGGCCGGAGCTGCTCCAGGCTGATCTTTGTGCGTCTTGGTCATGGGTCCTGTCTTGTACTCGGGGCAGGGAGAATGGCTGCTCTGATCAGTAAACCAGCTTGAGGCTGGAGGCCAAGGGGACAGCTGCATCCTTGGAGGGTGTTGCCTGGTGCCTAGCTGCTCTCCGCCCTGCAACTTAACACCGTCCTTCTCCCCGCAGCCTGCCTTCAAAGGCCTCACCTTCACAGACCTGCCTTTGTGCTTACAACTGAATATCATGCAGAGGCTGAGCGACGGGCGAGACCTGGTCAGCCTGGGCCAGGTGGCCCCCGGCCTGCACGTGCTCAGTGAGGACCGGCTCTTGTGGAAGAAGCTCTGCCAGTACCACTTCTCCGAGAGGCAGGTCGGCGTGGCCCCGCCGCTGTTCCTTCCTTCTCTCCCGCTCTGCCCGCCACCCTGCCAAGCGTCCTTGGCATCTTTCTCAAACCCACCCTGGGGGGCTCCCTAGTTTGACTAGAAAGCAGTCCGAGGAGTTTCTAAATAATACTTGTGAGATTTCTTTTATGTGATTCAAGAAGGAAAAAAAAAAAAACAAAACCTTATATTTTAACCCATTCCCATTTTACAGCTTGCTCTGAAAACAATTCATAAAATTGGCAACAGCCCTTCTTTTCTATAACAAAGGAACTTACATTTTTATGACATTTTACAGCTAGAGGATTTTCCTGATGTTATTTCATTTTATGCTGATAACCCAGGGAAAGGTAGCCCCGGAGTTGGAAATGGCAACTCCACTCCAGTATTCTCACCTGGGAAACCCCACGGACAGAGGAGCCTGGCGGGCTGCAAAGTCCATAGGGTTGCAGTGAGTCGGACACAATTGAGCGACTGAGCACATTATGCCCACTTTAAACAGACAGAGGGACTGAGGCCACAAGTGGCTAAATGACATATCCAAATTAGTGGCATGCTCTCCAGGTGAGGAAAATGGCCTTGGATTTGAACTTGGGTCTTCGGACACCAGGCCTTTTTCCCCTCCGCACACTGCCTCGGATTTTTTTTTCCCCCAACTTCTTTATATAGAAGTGTGAGTTCAACAGAGTCTGTTCACGAAGCCACTAATATTTAGATATAAAATAGAGCCACTGTGCCAAACAGTCACTGCATCTCCCTGGAAATAATCACTCAAGTCTGTAGCAGTGAAAAGATTGAAGTTGTTTATGGAGATCACCTAAACTTTCAACACCAGAAGATGTCACCAACCACCTGTTTCTTTTAAAGACTGGTTAAAAGCTATTGTTTCTTTCACTGGGTAGAGATCAGAAGCTACATTTTTATATCTCTGCTATTTTTTCCCTGGCTATCATCAGGGTATAGATGAAAACGGTGGGGAAAGAAGGCAGGAGCAGAACTTTTCAGAGCAACTTTTATGTGTTTGATACTTAGATCCGCAAGCGATTAATCTTGTCCGACAAAGGACAGCTGGATTGGAAGAAGATGTATTTTAAACTCGTGCGATGCTACCCACGGAAAGAGCAGTATGGAGACACCCTTCAGCTCTGCAGACACTGCCACATTCTTTCCTGGAAGGTATGTGTCTCAGAGGCGGTGGCCACACACCCCCAAGCCCAGCCCCCAAGAGCCAGTGACACCCACACTGTGTCGCCAAATGCTTTCCTGCTCTTTCACTGTTGTAGCCCCCAGGTGAAGGCGAAGGTAAGACTGATGCAGGCCCTGGGGAGAGAAACTGTCAAAGACTTTCATTTCCTTTACCCCACTGTGTCAGCTTTCCCTGCAGCGCCCCCAGATTCCCCCATCTCTCTGTGCACAGGTACACAGACACATATAGCACTCTTTAGCTTTTGCATAATACAGGGCGTTCTTGAGAGAGGAATGTTGTTTTGAGGTTGGGCAATGCCAGGACTTCCCTGGCGGCTCAGTGGTAGAGAATCCACCTGCCAGTGCAGGAGACATGAGTTCGATCCCTGGGTCAGGAAAATCCTCTGGAGAAGGAAATGGAAACCCACTCCTGTATTCTTGCCTGGAGAATCCCATGAACAGAGGAGCCTGGTGGGCTACAGTCCATGGTGTCGCAAAAGAGTCAGACATGACTGAGCGACTGAACAGCAGCAGCAGCAATTCCATAGGGTACCACAAGCCAATGGGATGCTGTGGAGAATGCCCACCTAACCATGATGTTCCTTTCCAGGGCACCGATCACCCGTGCACAGCCAATAACCCAGCGAGCTGTTCTGTTTCACTTTCACCCCAGGACTTTATCAACTTGTTCAAGTTCTGAATCCCAGCACATGACAGCACTTCAGAAGGGTTCCCCTGATGATTGGATGGTTGGGAATCCAGAGTTTGGACACTTGATTTGTAAATAGTGTACATGTTAAACATTGGCTCAAAACTTCTGAGATAAGGGACACTGAAGGGGAGAGAACAGCTGCTGGCTGGAAGTTTAAGCATATGGACTTCTCGTTAGAATTGGTATGGAAAACAGAAATCCTGTAAATAAACTTTTTTTCCTAACGATTTGCCAGCAAGACTGTAAGGCAGGAATTCTATTTCATCGGTGAAAATGGAATTCTCTTGAAGTTCACTGCAACTCCTTGATAGTTCCCTAGAGCTGTGGAAGAGAGGGCAAAATTCAAATACAAAATAGAACGCTCTTCGTTTACAATGTGAAAATGTGTTGGGAAAAAAAATTAAGAAGAAAAACTACATGTGAGAAACCCCTGGGCTTTGGGTTTTGATTTGGGGTTTGTTTGGCAAAGGCAATGGAAGCACCACTCATCTTAAACCCACATGGGTATAGATAGGGCCTTATCTTCCGAAGACACCGCACAATAGTCTACCTCGGAAAGCTGCAACGCTCGCTCTGACAAACCGCATGGTCCAGTAGACGGTCTCTGTCTGTTTTGTGTCTTCATCAAAAGTGATTTGAAACAGGAAGAGAGATTGGAGGCATCCTTCCTCATGCTTCAGGCTTCCCTTTTAGACGAATGGGACACTCTTTGGGGTTTCTTCTCTTTGAGAAGAAACCCCAAAGCACCTATGCCTTTTTCCCTTTCACGTTGTAGCTTATGTCATGCAACATAAGGCCAATTAAAAGCAGTCCCAGAGGAAATCCTGCTGCAGGAAAAATGGAATGAGTCACCCAATAGCCATGAAGATTTTCTTATTCCTGTTTAACTTCTTGGCTTGTCTGGGCTTCCTAGGGTATCTTGATGGATAAGCCTGTCTCTGGGGACTGTTTGGAGCCAGAGGCCTGATAAAGACTTGTAGAACAGGTTTTACATATCAGCTGCTGTTCTTCTTGATGGTTGATGAGTTTTCTTTACATCCAGCCGAAATTTAGTCAACCTGAGCTAGGGCTTCTTATGAGGTTGATAAAGCCTGGTGTTCTCGCCAGACAGGGAGTGGATGGAGGTACTTTGAGTTCAACCCCAGGGGAACTTGCTAGACAAATACCAACAGGTAGTTATATGTGGAAGAAGGAAATCTCAGGACTTAAGGAGTCAATATTCCTAGAAGGGAGTGGGGAATGTTTTTGTTTTTTACCTTTTATAGAACTTTGCTTTTCTACAACAGTGTATATATTTTTGCAATTGTATTTGCTTTCCTTTTTTGTGTACGTAAAGTGGGCACCCTCCATGATCTTGGCCAATGAGTGAAGCAGAAATAGGAACTTGGTCCACATTTATGTTGAGCAACAGTGTATTCTTAGGGATTGAATTGGGGGTGACCTGAAATGGGGAGAGATGGTTAAGAATGCACAGAAACAAGCCAAGGGACCAGCTAGTGATGAGGGACCCCTTCGTGCCCTTTCTCAAAGCACAACCCAAGTACCAGTATCTGGAAAAGAACTTGACCACTAGTTGATGTTCCTCACTGTGCAAGGCCTATGCCTATGGATTTCTCAATATCTTTTTTTTCATCATCACCCCCCTAAGAAGAAAAAGGTAAATTGTATTTCAATTTTGAGGGAAAGTAAATATTAAAGAATAAGATATTGGTTAAGGTTGAGCTCTGGAGGGTCACAAACCACTGTGACACCTAACAGGATCCTGCCCACCCCAGTCAAGGTCACATTGAGAATGCAGGTCCAGACTATGGAATCAAAGGCTCATTCTGCCCTAATTCAGGCAGGTTCTCTCCAAGGTCTCAGCCTCCTTAAAGATGTGAGTGGAGCTGAGATCGTTGTTGTGGTGAGGGCTCTGGAACCTTTGACTCTGGCAACTTGGGGCGTTCATAGCCTTTCACATCTTGCCCCAAATTCATGTTCTCAGCACCTTCATGCTGATGGTGTAAACAGACACTCCTCAGCACCTTCAGGTTCACGTTTCCAGAAATGTCGCCTGCTTTGACTGTCAGCACGAAACTGGGGAACCAGTATCACTTGGACTGTCCGAGTGCTCAAGACCACACCGCAGGCCCCAGGCAGCAAGAACAGCTACGCAAAATGACCCTACCACAAGGAACAGGCTTACAGTTTTCTGAAATGTTTACCTAGATCGTGACTCCAAACGCTCCCCATCTCCTTTGACATCACTGGAGGTGGTGTGGACAGAGTCAAGGAAAATTTTTTAAGGAAAAAAAAAAGAAACCAATACTTGTGATTCCCTTTCTTTGGAAGAGGAAAATAAGGAAAGAAATGGCAGGTAGCGAGGGAGAGGGGAAGGAATAGCGGTGGTGTGTCTTTGCTGCTGTGGTTTGGGCATGAGCGGGGGGTGGCGGGGACAAAGAGCATAGCTGTGTGAGCATCTCTACTGGTGACACGGGGCACCTCTGCAGTGTGGCCAGAGCCTCTCGTATAAGTAAAACCAGAAAGTTTAAAAGAAGATGCTTGTTCCCTGGGCACTGATTGTCTATAGAATTTCTATTGGCAAACCCTCCCAGGACAACCTGACCTAAAAACCAAAAAACAAAGAATCTCTGTCTCAGAACTTCTGGCCTAAAAAGCCAGAAGGGACATGCCAGTGGAAAGTGCTGGAGAAGACAGAATGCTGCACTGTCTCTGCTGTGCCTACCTATCCCCACCGCAACTCTGGAAAGGAGGATTCAAGATTGATGTCGAATATGAGAGTACCAGAGAAGGAAAGAGTTTTTGTCCAGGACAGTAGAAGCTGATCCACGCGAGTGTAATGATTTGTTTCAATGTGAACATTTCTGAACAATCCTAGAGTTTCTTGAGAAGAAGGCACAGCGTTTGAGGAAAGGAGAATATGTGAAGCTCACGTAGGACTCAATTTATAGCAAGATCCAGACATTTTAAAGTAGATCACATTATGACTCAACACTGTTACTTTTAGCAGATGGACCAGTCACCTGGGAGGGTGGTGGCAGAAACTACAATGTGAAAACATCTCCAGTTTTGAGATCAAAAGGATCAGTTGTGAGATGACCTCTGTTTAGCCATGATCCATTTTATATTGAAGTAGATCAGAGGAGATATTTTAGATGGGCTGGATTTACACTGCAAAACTGTCAAGGCAACAAAGGGCTTTACTTGGCAACAATGAAGGAAGGTAACAAGTGTGATTACCTTATTGCCACAGTTCTCTCTTCAAAAACTGTTTGGGAGCTTGCAATTAACACAGGCTCCTCGTTTCCATTGTTTTTATGTGGGAGAAGAGAAGGGGCTTGGAATCTGATTTGTCTAAACAAGTGGTGTGATTTGCAAGAAGTTCAGTCATTTCAACAGTATATCATGCTTAGTGTTCAATACAATGTTTATCATAAAATATGCACCTGAGTTTATATATTTCTGCCAGGCTGTAGGGCAATTACATCTTGCTATGCAAACACTATTTTATGTGTGAATTTTTTTAACTGTAATTTTATGTGTGAATTTTTTAAACTAAACTCTATCATCATTTTCCATGTTGACATCTGTTGTTTTTTGTGTTTTTTCGTTTTAATCTGTTTCCAACTCTCAGAGTCTGTGAACCATCCCTCTGACTGGATGCTGGCCTAAAATCCTATTAGTGTTTAAACAGACCTCAGAAACACCCTGAACCTCTAGGCAAATGCAGAGATGGGGCTCTTTGATATAGCTTGGGCCCTTGATGTCTTCAACAAACAAGATCGTAATTCCTTTCAACTCCACGGTTTCTGTAGACGCTTTCTCCTCTGTTTTGTTAAGGAGAGTCAAGTCTCGTGGTTTTCCAGAGGAAGGAAACTCCTCTGCTAGACTTTAGTGCTGGGAGGAAGGTTAGCGATGATGGAGTCTGGCATTCCTTCTGCCTTTCCAGATGAGGTAGTGGGTCCAGAATATTTGGGAGACATGCCTCAACCCAGCTGGTACTCAGCAGTGGTCCTGAGTATAAACCTGGGACTCTGTGAGCCTTGACTTCGTGCCCTCTACCGCAGCACCTTTTGTTGTGGCTGGACGCACGTGACACCAGAGCTGATTCCTCTCAAGACTTCCACATTGGTGGTCCAGTGTTAGGTGTCTGGCTGTTAACTTTTTAAAAACATTTGAAGTCCCTGATTCTTCCTGGAGAAGTTAAGGAGCCTCTTAATGTTTTTACAGAACCCTGACTCTGCTGTGGGTACGGCATACTAGTGAGTACAACCTTCTTGCCGTAAAGTTAGCAGCCTGTGTTGACAAATTCATTTTTCCCTAGGTACTCAGATTTTAATTGTAGAGGTGCCCCCTGAAACAGATGACCGCTGAGCACCTGGATTGCTTTCTAGAAACTAAGATTCTGATGGTAACCAAGCAGGTTTCCTCTCGCCCTAGACTAAGAGGTACATTTACCCCCTCCCTTCCATCTCCCGGTCCTCTGGTACCTGCTGTGAGACCCAGTGAGCTTCTACCAGTGGAAGGTCACTCTCTGCTAAACCTCACAAGCAAAGGGGGCATGAGGCGGCAAGGAGCAAGGAACCAGGATATTCATGACTTTGTCTGCTAGACATTTTTCAAAGTATCCTTGAACTCAGCAAACAAAGTTTTCTGAGAGAGCTCTCAAAATTCAGGCCCTGCTCCATTTGGCCAAAAATGGATGGCTGCTTCAAAACTCTGAACGGCTTGAAACTCCATCTGCTGCAACATTACTTCTGGAGTTTGAACATGACTTTTTCTGTCTTTGAGTATAGAAATGTTTAATTTAATTAATGATATACAAGGCTGTTAAACAGAAGGCGCCAAGCTGTGCTCTGCACTTGAGCACATTTGGCGCCATCTTTATTCTGCCGATACTGCCAATCATCCTGGCTAGAGGAGGTGTATGTGAAAGTCCATATCCTAAGCTTAGAAGCTTTCAAGTACTTTTTTAATGAAAAATGCTATAGGGGATTGAACATTTTAACTAAAAGTATAAGGTTAGACCAATTACATGCAGAGATGTTTATTTAATATTGTGTGAACTGAGTCCTTCTGTATAAATTATTTGCACTCTCTTCTTGCATGACGAACTGATTTTTTTTATAGTTGTTTGTACCAGACGGTGGCATATTTTTGTAAAATTTTTTTGACACTGAATTGCAATAAATGTTTTTCCAACAACACACACTGGTGCATTTTTGGTGCGTGTCAATTCAAGTTGGTTTTTTATCAAACTGAGTATGTTTACCTTTTGCTGAGTGAGGCTTATATTCCTACTCTCAGAAACTTAACATTGATGTAAAATTTTCTAGGAATACACAGAAAGCTAAGCTTGCTGCTGAGTACCAATCTGAATCAGAAATACAGTATTATGCTTAAATGGGATATTCCTACTTACTGTTTATAAAATAGAATGCTTAGGGAATAGTGAACTTTAAAGTCAGTATTAAATAAAAATTAAAAAAAATAAAAAAAATAAAGTCAGTATTAATTTACTCATCAACAGACATCTATTGAGGAGCTGCTCCATGATAGACTCTGTGAAGGCACTGGGCATAAGATGGTGAACAAGACAGATAGAGTCTATAGCTTAATGGAATTTAGATTCTAGTGGGAAAGAAAAAAACAAGTTGTTGTTCAGTCGCTTAGTCATGTCCAACTCCATGTAACCCCATGAACCATAGCATCCTAGGCTTCCCTGACCTTCACCATCTCCTTGAGTTAGCTCAAACTCATGTCCATTGAGTCGGTGATGCCATCCAACCATCTCATCCTCTGTCATCCCCTTCTCCTCCTGCCCTCAATCTTTCCCAGCATCAGGGTCTTTTCCAGTGAGTCAGCTCTTCACATCACGTGGCCAGAGTATTGGAGCTTCAGCTTCAGCACAGTCCTTCCAATGATTATTCAGGGTTGGTTTCCTTTAGGGTTGACTGGTTTGATCTCCTTGCTGTCCAAGTAGGGGACAAAAAAATAAGTAGAGGACAAATTTAATTTGTCATAAGTGCTATGAAGGGAAAAAAGCAAGGGACTAAGGTGCAGAATAACAAGGTGTGGGGTGGAAATGGGCCGTCTGAGGAAGTGATGTTGAAAGATGAGAAGAGCTGGCTTCAGAAGATGGGGGCACGAGCATTCCAGAAAGGGGAAACAGCCTGTGCAAGGTTTACATCATGGTCCTGTCACCCACATGCAGTGTGACTTTTGTCACTTAACCCTTCTCTGTGTCAATTTCCTCAACTCTTGATAATAAATCTATTTCTTACGACTATGAGGGTTAAGTGAGCTAATACTTATAAAGTGCCTGGAGCTGGGCACATAATATGAGCTCAATAAATGTTAGCAGTTATGATTCCCTGAGCAACAAGAGAATCAGGTTAGTAACTGCCCTGTGTTCCCAGGTGGTTATGTGTGATTGCTCAGGTGACTAACTCGGGGGTGACTGATTTACTCGACACATTTACTCTGGAACATGCCCTGATCCTGACACTGACACTCCATCAGAAATTGACATAAAAGTCACCTGAGAATAATTAGAATCTTTTTTAAAACTCCCAGCAGGATCACAAAATCTCACCATTCCCTACACATGCCATGCAGTCTTCTTTCAGGTCGTTCTACCTTCCTACAATGCTCTTCCCAGCCCCTCTGTCTGATAATTATCCATTGCTCCTTAGGGTCATTTCCTAGCTGCAGCTTTCTCCAACTGAGTAAATCTCATCTTCTGGTATCACTTTTTGGGCTCTCCTGGTGGTTCAGATGGTAAAGAATCTGCCTGCAATGCAGGAGACACGGGTTTGACCTCTGGGTCAGGAAGATACCCTGGAGAAGGGAATGGCAATCCACTCCAGTATTCTTGCCTGGAGAATTCCATGGACAGAGGAGCCTGGAGGGCCACAGTCCATAGGGTCACAAAAAGTCTGACAGGACTCAGTGACTAATACTATATTTTCTGTTACACCATAATCTTACTTGTACCTAGCATAGTGCCTGGGCCAAATGAATGAATAAATCCACACATACATTCACAAAATGCTTCTGAAAGTCTCACTTAGGACCACAGACTTACCCTGGACTAGAATAAGTATCAGCCTGAGTTTATGTGCATAGACCTATTTATAGCATCTTGGTTACAAATTAATGGCAATTGAAAAAGTAACAAATGTGGAGACCTAGTGTTCATTAAAGTTTAAGTTCAAGCAAATATAAGTCTAGTAAATTTTCATACGAAATAAGAGGGCCTTTTATTATTCTTTGAGAAACTCACATTGAACAGACTAAACAAGTCCCTTTGACAAACAATAAAAATTCTTTTAAACGTTTTAAAACTGCAATTATAACTCTAATGCATTTGCTTTTTTTAAAAAGTAAGCACTTCAAATACCTACTCACAGAAGCTTCAATCCTAATAAGCAAAACATTCCCAAGTTAATTAATAACTTATAAATTTAGTAAGTTAAACATAAATATATCTCAAATTCTTTCAAAGAAAAACTTCAGCATTCTTAAAATTAGTGAAATTATTATGCCTTTCCATTAAAAATCATCTTACACTAATAGCTTATTTTAAAATGGAAAGCATAAGGCTACAATGGTGGGTGGAATAATGGTCCCCCAGAGCCAAGGAATGAGATCAAAGTCTACAACCTGGAAAAGGCAAGGATTAAGCATCCACCCCTAGAGCCTACGGACTTCCCTGGTGGCTTAGTCGGTAAAGCATCTGCCTACAACGCCAGAGACCTGAGTTCAATCCCTGGGTCAGGAAGATCTCCTGGAGAAGGAAATGGCAACCCACTCCAGTACTCTTGCCTGGAAAATCCCATGGACAGAGAAGCCTGGTGGGCTACAGTCCATGGAGTCGCAAAGAGTCGGACACAACTGAGTGACTTCGCTTCCTAGAGCCTACAGAAGGGAACCTCACCCTGCTGACAACTTGACCTTGGCCCAGAGAGACCTGTGTCAGCCTTCTGGCCTTCTAATGAATTTGTGTTGTCTTAAGCCACTGAGTTTGCAGTAGTTTGTTACAGCCACACAGGAAACTAAGACAGAGAACCTAGCAGACACTCTAGCTCTGCCCCTTCAGATAAATTCCCACTCATCCTTCTGCTCCATGTCTCCCGTCCCCCGCTGAGTGGTAAACTGTCTACCATGAAAGGCACAGCCTAAGTCAGCACCCAGTCACTCTGGCCGCCCTGATACATGGGCGGATACATGGGCTTTCTGGATACATGGTCCAGAGAGCTGGACCGCAGGGCTACGCCTGTTGGAGGCAGGTGTGAAGCTGCCTCCTTCCCGCTCTACACGGGCTTCATTGAGGCTGACGCCAATCACACTTCTGGCCAAGAAGCATCCAGAGACCCAGCATTTCAAATTCTCGCCAATAAGCCATGTTTATGAAGCAGCAGTGTCCTGCGCACTGGGGCCGCCCATCAGAACCATGAACTCAGGGACTTCCCTGGTGGCCCAGTGGCTGAGACTCCGAGTTCCCAATGCGGGGGCCCAGGTTCCATCCGTGGCCAGGGAACTAGATGCTACAACTAAGAGTCTGCACACCACAACTAAAGAGCCCGTGAACCACAACTGAGGCCCGGTGCAGCCAAATAAATAAATAAAATTTTAAATAAATATTCAGTTCAGTCACTCAGTCGTATCTGACTCTTGGTGACTACATGGACTGCAGCACACCAGGCTTCCCTGTCCATCACTGACTTCCAGAGCTTGCTCCTCATGTCCATCGAGTTGGTGATGCCATCCAACCATCTAATCCTCTGTCATTCCCTTCTCCTCCTGCCTTCAATCTTTCCCAGCATCAGGGTCTTTTCCAATGAGCTTCAGCTTCAGCATCAGTCCTTCCAATGAGAGTGAAAAAGTTGGCTTAAAACTCAACATTCAGAAAACTAAGATCATGGCATCTGGTCCCATCACTTCATGGCAAATAGATGGGGAAACAGTGACGGATTTTATTTTCCTGGGCTCCAAAATCACTGCAGATGGTGACTGCAGCCATGAAATTAAAAAGACACTTGCTCCTTAGAAGAAAAGCTATGACCAACCTAGACAGCATATTAAAAAGCAGAGACATTACTTTGTCAACAAAGATCCATCTAGTCAAAGCTATGGTTTTTCCAGTAGTCATGTATGGATGTGAGAGTTGGACTATAAAGAAAGCTGAGCACCAAAGAATTGATTCTTTTGAACTGTGGTGTTGGAGAAGACTCTTGAGAGTCCCTTGGACTGCAAGGAGATCCAACCAGTCCATCCTAAAGGAAATCAGTGCTGAATATTCATTGTAAGGTCTGATGCTGAAGCTGAAACTCCAATACTTTGGCCACCTGATGTGAAGAACTGAGTTATTTGAAAAGACCCTGATGCTAGGAAAGATTGAAGGCAGGAGGAGAAGGGGACGACAGAGGATGAGATGGTTGGATGGTATCACTGACTCAATGGACATGAGTTTGAGTAAACTCCAGGAGTTGGCAATGGACAAGGAGGCCTGGCGTGCTGCAGTCCATGGGGTCGCAAAGAGTCGGACACGACTGGGTGACTGAACTGAACTGAATGATTATTCAGGACTGATTTCCTTTAGGATTGACTGGTTTGATGAAAACTGAAAAACAATGATCACATGAGTTTTAAATGAATAAGTAAATCTATATAGATAGATTTTAAAGAACAAAATATTTTATTTTAAGGAATAAAATCTATCTCTACATATCTATTAATATATCTGGGGGAGGGATTACTATCTATAGTGAGAGATGGAGAGAGAGAGAGACCAGTACCTCCTATTGGTTCTATTCCTCTGGAGAACCCTAAAAAAATACGAGCTCCTAGAAAGAGAATAAGGGCAAGGCAAGTCTAAAGGAAGGATTCAGAGGGCAAGAGGAAAAATCCAGAGGAGAGCGGAATCTAGTGGCTACCAGAGGCAGTTAGCCAGCTACCACATCCTGAAAATCATACTTGGCAGATGCCAAAGAGCATAAGGAAAGAGTCACTCTTAACCCACAGAAGAACATTTGAGTGACTCTCCTGTCTCCGTACTTTTAAAACTTGCATTCAATTGTTTTAATTTTACTTTGCAATTTTTTTTTCTTAATTTCAAAATTACTCCATGGAGCCCCTACTTCCTTCAAAGAGGCAACAAGGCCTAGAGATGAAGAGCAAAGAATCTGAAGTCAACTTCCCGGGTTCGAACCCCACCCTACCTCTTCTCGGCTGTACCAAACACTGTACTAAAACCTTGACCTGCCTCAGTCCCCTTATCTGTAAAATGGGAATGATGACAATACCCACATCATGGAATTGCTGTGAGCAGTAATTGAGTTGATGCATTTTACATGGTTTTTCTGTGGTTAGAGCAGTGCTTAACACATAAGCTTACTTATAAACATTTGTTATTATTATTCACAAGCCCACTCTCCCTTTTATTTTGTTTTTTTGTATTATGTCTTCTAAGCAGAAAAACCATGTAGCCTTCACTATCTCTCAAGAGAAGCACAATGACTAAATCAATGACCCCCGCAATTCTAGCCTTTGTTTATTATTTAAAACCAGTGGTCTCCAACCATCGCATCAGTAAATATTTTTTAAGCATAAACCAAAATACGAGTGTTTATTTATGAACTATTGGCAAGCACTATTATCATTAATTAATATTTCAAAGCACAGTGCACACATAGGAGGAGGCTCATTATTAGTAATAATGGACATAAATCCATATTCCAAATAGCTGTGACCATTATGAACTTTTGGGCCAATTTTCAATTCAATTTCATTAGCTTATCATTGAGCTAATGCAGCCAGTGAAGAGCAATGTCAGTGCTCACACTTTTGTGTTTCTTGGCATCTGCAACAGTATCTTCACTCTGCTGTTTCTTTGCAAGAAACTAGGAAACTTCTTAAAGCATTCGCCCATTTTGTGAGATTTTGCTTATTTCAGACTAGATACTATAATCCACAAATCCACTTAGTCGGGCATACAGAAGTTGCAATATGTTACAGTACACTGATCAACTTTGGGTTCCACTGCCTTCCACTCCTCATTGGTACCAAAGTGCCTTGGGTACTGAATGATGTCTGATAGATGGATGGAAAGGACCACTGTCAACCCAGACATTAAACATCTTTAAGGCTTTTGTGCTAGTTGTTCTCTGCTTGACCCTGAAGATACATTCTCCGCTTCTCTGCCAAGCTCAGTGCCCTAGGAGGCTGACCGCAAAGAGCCCTATATCCCCCAGACTCTCTTGCCAGTTGGCATCTGGTTGGGTTTGTCCAATAGGAGGTGCTGGCAGAGACCAGAGCAGAGAAAGAGTTCAGGGTCATTCCTGCCTGCTCTCTCCTGGCTGGTCCCTGGTCCCTGGCAGAAACTGTATCCCTCCTCCTTATGGTTCCAGCCATCCCTAGGCTTCTCTCCAAACCTGGGAGAAGTAATTCTCATTGTTGCTCATCTCTGGGGGCCTTAGCATCTTCTGTGTTCCCTTAACCCTGCCCACACCTGTCTGAGTAATTCCTTCGATGAAATGACACAAGATTATTCCCTGGCAGAAGATAATTGCTTGACGTCTCACTCTTTAATAGAAAAATCAATAGTAGTTTTGGGGTTTTTTTCTTCCAGCCTCTCACTTTGGAGACCACTGGTTTAATGAACTGTTCTGATAATTGAGTCAAATCACTTTTCCTGAATAGTATGAAAGGAAGCCTGAGATTTCCATCACTCTTTGCTCATGCCAACAAGCACAAGCTGAAAAGAATTGGACCCACAGATGAGTCCCGAATAGCCAGTCAGCAGAGCCGGCTTCCACTCGGGGCTCTGTTGCAGCTGGGCTAAACCTGAGGGAAGCCACTTCCACTCTCTGACTCAGTTTCCTCATCTGTAATAGGAAAGAAGGTGGGTTGGTTTAGCTATCTCTAGGTCCCTTTTATTTCATATAATCTTTTGAGATTTTAGGAAATCATATATTAGTTCAGATGAAACTAGTTTATTTTGTCTTTTTGTTTTATTTCTTGCTTCTCCAACAGTCTCTCCATCCCCTCTCCAACTTCTGCAGCAGACATTACACACCCTCCACCAGTTAGGATTTTTCTTGGATGAAAATCCTTTCAATTTTATAAACTCCTAGGTAATAAGAAATGAGAAAGCCCAGATGCAACATCAATAATAAACTGAATCCTACTCTTGGCCAAATGCTTTCAAATATATTATTCTTTTGAACTGTCATAGCAGGCCTGTAAGACAGATACTAGTATTGAATATTATCCTCACTTCACAAGTGTGGAAACTGGGGAGGCTCAGAAAAATTAGATGATGTGTCCAAAATCACACAATCTGGTAGGCTGGAAATGGCTCATGAGAGCTGAGCTGAATGCATTCAACTTTTTTCAACTCCACATTCAGTAGCATGTTAGTAACTTACAATCAACCATAGTGGGAATATTTCCATCTCAGAAGTCAGGAAGAACTACAAATCAGAACTTTTTTTCTTATTTGGAGAGTTGATTCTTTTAAATATTTACTATCACACACTTTGGTCACACAGTTCCTAAACCACAGAGATAGGTTTTAAGCTCAAATCTGACCCTAAACCTGGTGTCCTTTTATGACTCTGCAGCTCCCCCTGCCCCACAGTGCCTAGTGCTATACCTTATGAAGAGTCTTTGTGAAATATTTCCTGCACCAGCTGCCCAGGGTCCCTAGGCTAACCCTTCATTAGCCTTGACATCCGAATGGTCTTATAGAGGGAGACTTGCCAGCAAGTAACTGAACAACTTCTTGGCTTGTGCTCACAACCTCGCCCCAGTAGATGAGAAAAGATTATACACAGAGCTCAGCCCTGGGTCCGTCGCCCTCCTATGTATGAACACAGCTCCCGCCTCCCCTCTCCCGGTTAACATCTGCCCCTCTTTCTAGTCAGGCATTTCACAACTCTGAAGTGCTTTGACATGAATGTGATTTTTAAACTATAATTGATTTACAATATTGTGCTAGTTTCTGGTGTATAGCAAAGGGATTCAGTTATATAAAAATATTTATGTGTTATTTTTCAGATTCTTTTCCATTAGAGATTATTAAAGCATATTGAATATATAGTTCCCTGTGCTATACAGTAAATCCTTATTGTTATCTATTTTACATATAGGGGTGTGTACCTGTCAATCCCATGCTCCTAATTTATCCTTCCCCCTCGCTTCCTCTTGGGTAACCATAAGCTTATTTTCTATGTCTGTGTTTCTGTTTTGTAAGTAAATTCAGTTGTATTGTTAGTAAGTGATATCATATGATATTTGTCATTCTCTATCTGACTTACATCACTTAGTGTGATAATCTCTAGGTCTACGCATGTTGCTGCAAATGGCAATATTTCATTCCTTTCTGTGGTTTTTGTTGTTGTTTAGTTGTGTCCAACTCCAGTATTCTTGCCTGGGAAATCCCAGGGACCAAGGAGGCTAGCAGGCTACAATCCATGGGGTTACAAAGAGTCAGACACAACTTAGTGACTAAACAACAGCAACACAATGTCACATAAGGTTAAAGTATACAACATAATGATTTGATACATTGGATGTTATGATTTTTTGTAACACCTTATGGAAAAATATTAACAAATATTGGCCAACCCAATATATTGTTACATGATATCACAATTAGGTTAGTTAACACCTTCATCAAAAAAAGTTGGCTTAAACATCATCATGAAAACATTGGCTTAAAACTCAACATTCAGAAAACTAAGATCATGGCATCCGGTCCCATCACTTCATGGCAAATAAATGGGGAAACAATGGAAACAGTGACAGACTTTATTTTTGGGGCTCCAAAATCACTGCAGATGGTGACTGCAGCCATGAAATTAAAAAGACGCTTGCTCTTTGGAAGAAAAGCTATGACCTAGACAACGTATTAAAAAGCAGAAACATTACTTCGTCAACAAAGTTCTGTCTAGTCAAAGCTATGGTTTTTCCAGTAGTCACATGTGGATGCAAGAGTTGAACTATAAAGAAAGCTGCGTGCTGAAGAATTGATGCTTTTGAACTGTGGCATTGGAGAAAACTCTTGAGAGTCCCTTAGACTGCAAGGAGATCCAACCAGTCAGTCCTAAAGGAAATCAGTCCTGAATATTCATTGAAAGGACTGATGCTGAAACTGAAATTCCAATACTTTGGCCACCTGATTCAAAGAACTGACTCATTAGAAAAGACCCTGAAGCTGGGAAAGATTGAAGACAGGAGGAGAAGGGGATGACAGAGGATGAGATGGTTGGATGGCATCACTGACTCGATGGACATGAGTTTGAGCAAGCTCTGGGAGTTGGTGATGGACAGGGAAGCCTGGCATGCTGTGGTCCATGGGGTCACAAAGAGTTGGACACAACTGAGTGACTGAACTGAACTGAACTGAACACCTTCATCACCTCATGTGTTTACCATTTTAGATGTCTGTGGTGAAAACATTTAAAATTTACTCTCTGAGCAACTTTCAAGTATCTAATACATTGTTAACTCAGGCTATACCCCAGAATTTATTCATCTTACAACTGGAGGTCTGTACCATTTACCCAACAGTTCTCCATTTCTTCCAGCTCTCAGTTCCCGTCTACTTCTGTGAGTTTGGCTGTTTTAGATTCCACATATAAGTGAGATTATCTAGCATTTGTCTTTCCCTGTCTACTTATTTTACTTAGCATAATGTTAATTTATGTGCTCAAGGTCCATCCATGTTGTCACCAATGGCAAGATTTTCTTTTCATGGCTGAATAATATTCCATTACATATTTTTAATATAGGATATTAAAATATATTTTTATATAATGTATATATTTATCTATATTACTTTGTTTTTCAGTCACTGTGTCATGTCCAACTTTGTGACACCATGGACTGCAGCATGCCAGGCTTCCCTGTCCTTCACCATCTCCCGGACTTCTCAAACTTGTGTCCACTGAATCGGTGATGCCATCCAACCATCTCATCCTCTGTCATCCCCTTCTCCTCCTGCCTTCAATCTTTCCCACCATCAGGGTATTTTCCAATGAATCAGCTCTTTGTATCAGGTGGCCAAAGTATCGGAGCTTCAACTTATATATTATATATAATATAACATACATATGCATATATTTATATATCACATAATCTTTATCCATTCATCTGCCAATGGACACTTAGTTTGCTTCCCTGTCTTGGCTATTGTGAACAACAAAGCTGCAATGAAGTCCTAGGACTTGAGTTAAAACCCAGTGCAAAGGACAAATGGCACTGAGTATTCTGACCTTGTAAATCCAACAGCTGGAGCCAGCCACCACCCTGAAGGGCTTACGGAGAGGTCAGAATCAACTGAATTCCCTCCACCCTCTGAGTCAGTGTAACAGGAAGAGTGAAGAGAGGGGAGGACAGTGTTCATGGGAAGAGCCTATATCCTCCCCTACTCCCCCACTGGGACTCCAGGGGAATCATTCATAAAGTCCAGGAGTTCCAATGATGTAGAAGACCAGCATTTCATTCCCTACTTGCAACTGTTAACTGGGGCAGGGGAAGACAGACTTGGAGAGGACACTGGCTTGGGAGAGGGAGGGGTGGCAAGGCACCTTGCAACGTCCCCAGAGGCACACAAGGGCGTGCACATTTCCCCAGGGTGGAGTGGACACTAAGAAGGTAACTGGGCTTGAGTCATCTTCTCTGCACCTCATTAAAAGAGGATCCCCGTATATATTAAGTTAACCTTACAAATGCATTCCAGTATATAGTAGGTACAAACAAACAGTGTTTGATTCCATTTATATGAGGTACCTAGAATAATGAGGGACAGGGAGGCCTGGCATTCTGCAGTCCATGGGGTCGCAAAGAGTTGGACACATCTTAGCGATGGAACAACAATGACCAAGAATAGTCAAATTCATAGAGTCAGATCCCATCCTCTTCACCAAAAAAAAAAAAAATTCACAATCAGAAAGCACATCGGAAGATGCCAGGGGCTGAGGGGTGGAGGGTGGGAAGGGGGAATGAGGACTTAGTGTTTAATGGGGACAGAGTTCTGGTTTAGGAAGGTGAAAAACTCCAGAGATGTATGATGGTGAGAGTCGCACAACAATGTGAATGTCCTGAGTGCCACTGAACTGTACAGTTAAACATGGTCAAAATAGTATGTTTTATATTATGTGACTTCTACCACAATAAAAAAAAAAAAAAAACCATTTTAAAAGGGGTGTCCCCCAGGTCAGTGGCCCCAGCAGCCATGGAAGAGGCAGGAACTGAAGTAGGGTCAGGGGAAGAGTTTGCAACTGAAGGCAGCTCTCCGAGCTGGGGAGGGTGTCGGGGAGGGAGAGATTCCCAAAGGGCCTGCAAAGGACCAGCCCTCACACACCATGGAAGACCCAGCCTTGAGAACCCGCCCCCGAGAGAGGACCAACGACCTAGCAGCTGGAGAGACAGCAACCGCCCCTGTAGAGAGAATGGAAACCTCACCCCAGACTGCCAAGTAAGGCAAATGTCGCCCTGACGTCACCCTCCTACCGCCCACCCACACCTAAGCTCCGGAGGAGAGACAGCCACGAGGAAACCAGGAGCGACTGCAGTCACAGCTGCACTGGCCGGGCCGGGAGGAGAGCTACGGCGGGAATCGGAGAGAGACGTTATCAAATAAATCAGGCTGAAGCCCAGTTCTGGAATGAAACTGCTAATAACCAGCGGGAAATGAACAACTGCATAACTTGGCCTGAAGGTCATCAAGGAAGCTGTTCCCATGAAGCTTCGGAAAGAACCATATAACAACGGTTGGGAGCCAATACTGAAAAAATGTATTTTCATGTTGATGCCCCAAACTGACACTTCCCACTAAGTTCCTTCCAATGTATTTAACATTATTACTGTGTGTCTGGTACTAGATCTATGATAAATTAGGAGATTAGGATTGACATATACACAGTTATTACGTATAAAGTGGATAACTAATGAGAACTTCGCCCAGGGGGAAAAAATAAAGACAGCTAGAGTTATCATATTTGAGGAGCCCGCATATTTATGGAGGAGAGCCAGGCATATAAACCGATAATTGTAATACTCTACAACCAGGTTTATATGAGGTTCAGCAGAGACACAAGAATATTTATACCAAATAGACTTTTCTATGTTTCAGTTTCCTCATCTATAAAACAGGAATAATAACAGCATCTACTTATAGAATGGCTGGTTGGATAAAGAGAGCTGTTTTATGTAGAAAAGTACCTGGCACAGAGTAAGCTGAACACTTTTGCTAGTATTCGATATTTCTAGCTGTGGTTATTTTTGCTACTTGTATATTGAATAGCAAGGCATTGTTCTAAGCATGTGAAATGGTTGATTATCTCAAAAATCTATGGAATAGGCACTACTTATTAGCCCCCTCTTTATAGACAGAACTGAAGTACAGGAGGATGAGCAGCTTGGCCAGGGACACAGTGGAACTGCATTCAAACCTGGGCTGTCTAAATCCAGAGTGCACACTCACTTCACTGGGCACTTCCGGGAACGCAGAGGCGAAAGTCCTTTTTTCCAAAACAGCAACCGATAAAATATAAGTCCTAAAATAACTTGCAACAAAAAAAGAAGTCTGGCTCTGGACTCTTTAAAAACACTTGCACACATTTTTCGATCCAATTTTAAATTTGAAAAGGCAAAAATCATGGTGGAGTCCCAGATGTGCAGACATGAATTCACTGGGTGATGTGGCCGGGGTCCCTCCTGGTGCCCCTGCCGTCAACCCCACCTCTGGCTCTGCTTGGGGAAGTGGCGTCCTGCCCCTCGGCCTACTTCGACTTGAGTGCCGTTCCCTCTGAAGGGGAATTCAGGTCCTCGAAGTGTAGCCTGGATGAGCTATGTTGCTCTCAGTGTTTACGTAACCATCCCAGCTCCAAGACGAGAGATGCCAATACTGGGTAATGACAGGCTTGCAGGCCTGTCACTGGGGAGAGAAAACATGGATAAGAGCTCCATCTGCCTGTGGAGTCCAAACTTGTCTGGAAGCCCAAGAAAGCACCATGAAAAGGAATCAATAGGCCAAATCCCCTAGCACCCCCATTCAAAACATCCTTTTTTAATTAAATAGACGGAATTTGGCTGCCCCCAAACTGAGCATGACTGTGAAGTTGTAAATGACATCATCTCATCTGGATAGCGTTTTGTTAAAATGGAGGGGCTCCTATAAAGTTCCCAGCCACAAAACCAGCCCCTCCAACATGTTCTTTAATCAAGAACAGCAAAAAAGAAGAGTTCAACTTAAGAAGTAATTTTTTTTAAAAAGTTCATTAACCCATGCTATGCATCAGGATTCCGGATATCAAAATCTTGCTTCTCTTTTACACGCTAAATTATGAGCTCATGTCTGCTGTTCCCATGGGGGGTTGGTGGTCCCAGCTTTCAATTCTAGGGCCTTTCATCAATCCTAAAATTAACATTCTTTCCATTTTTATATCTTTGAATTCAGGCTGCATCTTAACAATCCATGGCATCTTAGATATAATGAAACACAGACTTATGATTGAAACACATGTAGCCCATCAATTCTACTTTTAAATTCCTCCCTGTTCAGCCCCTCCTCTCCTTCTCTAGTGCCTTTCCCCAACTAGGGCCATCAGCATCGCTTGCCTGGAAATTTACAAGAGGTGCTTAGCCTGTCTCCTCATCTCCAGCCCGAACCCCTCCAACATACCCACTTTGCTGCCCGAGAGGTCTTTCTAGAACACATTACCTAATCCCACCACTTCCCTGTTTATGATCATTCAATAGATAATCATTGAATCTGGATAACAGGTCAATGAAGATTCTTTTTGCTATTTTTTCTAATTTTGGGAAGGTGTCTTAGTCTCAGGCTGCCACAACAAAATAACACAGACTGGGGCCTTTAACAACAAAAATTTATTTTTTCACAGTTCCAGAGGCTGGAGGGTCCCAGATCAAGGTCGAGCAGGGTCCAGTTTCTGGTAAGAGCTCTCTTAGACCTGCAGACATCCATTTCCTTGCTGTGGCCTCACATGATGGACAGCTTAATTTCCTTCTAAAGACCCTATCTCCAAATACAGTCACGTTGGGAGTTAAGGTTTCAACATGAGAATTTTAGGAGGGAACACAATTCAGTCCCTAGGAGTATATTTGAAAACATACATGATAAAATGTATAATACATCAATGAGGATGCCCCAAACTATTACAATGGCTACCTCAGGGGAGGGGGAGGGGGGAGTGGGGGACTGATTTGGATGGACCCAGAAGAGAGTAGTGAAAGAGGACTTTCACTCTTTAACTGTAAAATTATTCTTGCTTTTTCCAAAGTGTGGCAAGAGTCACTTTTGTCATTTTTATAATAATTTTTCAAATTATTCTTAAGCTTCCCATTAACACCAATCTAACACTCAAGCTCAGTGTCATGACCGCAGGGCTGGTGATAATATAGTCCGTGCATCCCCTAAAGCCACATTCAGAGACAAACATACCTTCTGCCCCAGGACCTCGAAATCACAGGCAGCTCCCTAAACTAGCCATCTCTTTCATGCCTCTGTTGTGAATTCTTCCCACTGTCTGGAATGCCCTTCCCTGTTCCATAAACTCCAACTCTCCCTACAAGACTCAGCTCCAATGTGACCTCTTCTATAAAGCCTTGTTTGAGCATCGCCTCCCAGTTCCTAAGGCACTAAGTCCATGGTCCCATCACAGCCCCGATCTCACCATATTATAATTATTTGTGGCAGAGCTGTCCCTCCCAATAAGCTAAATCTTTGAAAATCTGTATTATTATTCATTCATTTTTGTATCCACTGTGCATAGTTCAGTGGCTGCCAAATCAAAGTAGTTTATTACATGTATGCAGTATAATTAACCAACGAAATAGATTTTTCTGTTCATACCCAACTGTGTTTGGTAAATTTAATTCCAATCACAATCCAGCTGACCTGAAGTGGAACTGGGTAAGCTTTTGGAGGAGATAGTTTTAAGACTAACAAAAAAGTCCTCTTTCACATCATAAGTAGCTAGTGAATCTATAGTCAGTTTGTCCAAAAAAGAAAAAAATCTCTGTCTAAGGCACTTGTGGTTCCTTATAATCTCTTGGGACATATTTTTATTTTTTTTTTAAATATATATATATTTATTTATTTGACTGCATGAGGTCTTAGTTACAGCACATGGGATCTTGTTCCCTGACCAGGGTTTGAACCCGGGCCCCCTGCATTGGAAGCAGAGAGTCTTAGCCACTGAACCACCAGGGAAGTCCCCATATTTTTATTTTTTTAAAATATTTTATTTTATATTGAAGCATAGCAAATTAACAATGTTGTGACAGTTTCAGGTGGACAGCAAAGGGACTCGGCCGTACACATACATGTATCCCTTCTCCCTCTGGGAACTTAGTTTTAAAAGAAAACAGATTTTCAGTCCTCTAAACAGATTTTCAGACCAGCTAAATGAGAATCCCCAAGTCTGTAAAAAGCTTAAAACACCCTGGGAATGCTGATGAAGTTGGTCCAAGGATAGGTGCTTTGAGACTACCATTTTAGGGGAAAACAGGAAAAAGGCTGGGGTAAATTCACTCACGATACTGCAATGTCAAGCAACTTTTTCTTCTTATATTTACAGTAAATGGTGGATTAACTATAATTCATATCATTTGTTTTGGAAACTTGCTGCATCCCTCTGACGGTGAATTAGATATTAGAAACAGGTGCATTGACATCCTGTATCTGCACTATAAAGGTGTGAGGCAAAACCAAAGATGTTTTCGAAGGCTGTGCTAGAGAGAACTCACAAAAGAAAGGGCCGAAATAAGCCTAGGCAGCATGCCAAATGTTCCTGCTTTCTTATAGGCTCCAGATGAAGAGCAAACCACTCGGCTTGGCAGCCTGCACTGCGCTGGACATTTTCTCTCTGCTGCTCCAGATTCACTCTCCTCTCCCCTCCATCCTCTTTGTTACCTAAAAGGCTGGCCCATGTGAACAGCATCTGTGGATCTCTCACCTGTGGCTTCTGGTTAGATCTGGCCAATGGAAGGAAGACAAAGAGCTCTGGAGGGTGAGGCAGGGTGGAAGGCAGATTACTTATTCCTACCAGCACCTCCCTGCTGTAATTAGGGACCACAAACCTAGGGGTGAAAAGCAACGCGAGTTTCTCATTTGCAGTTCTGTAGGTCAGAAGTCTAGAATGGGTGGGCAGCACTGGTTCCTTCTGAAGGTTCTCAGGGAGAATCCATGTCTTTGCCTTTTCCAGTTTCTAGAGGCTGCTTGCTTTCCTAGGCTCTTGGCCCCATGTCACTCTGACCTCTGCTTCCGCCGTCACATCTCTTTTTCTGTCTCTGACTATCCACCCTCCCTCCTAAGGAGTGCTTGGTCCCGGTCACCACCATCTTTTGCACAGACAATCCCAACAGCAGTCTTTCCTTCATATTTATTTTTATTTGTTTGGCTGTGCTGGGTCTTAGTTGCGACACATGGAATCTTCTAGTTATGGCCTGTGGGATCTAGTTTTGAAAGGTTGTTGCTGACCCACAAAAAGACACCGGGATTCTTGGCCTCTGGAGGAGAAGAATTCAAACTGGGGCCAGAGACGAGGCTTGATCGCTCAGAGCTTTTGTGTAATAAAGTTTTATTAAAGTATAAAGGAGATAGAGAAAGCTTCTGACATAAGCACCAGAAGGGGAGAGAAAGAGTCCCCCGCTGCTAGTTTTCTAGCTGGATGTTATATAGTCACTAGCAATCTGTTAATGAAAGAAAGGAATGTCTTAAAACTCAGAATGACACCAGGCCCCTCATCCATAAAATGTATTTTGGGATAATCTTGGCACCAAAGGAGTCATCCTTCTCCGGCCAGTAAAACGATTGACTTGAATCTTGTAGAAGGGTAGATTACCATACAAATAGTTTTGTTTACATAGATTAGGGGAACAATGTATGAGTATAACATAATGGTTTGTCAAGTCGATTCTGAGTGATTAGGCAGAACGGACTTGAAGACAGAGTCTGGGGTAAACGCGTAGTACATTAACATAGCTTAAGACAAGCATTTCCATAAGAAGAATGCATTGCTTAACTCAAGGTTTGAGAATAGTTAACTTCAGGTGGAACCAGGTGTCATTATGGCAACACAGTATTTTAAGAGAAACCTCCTTTTAAATTTGTATAGAGAAGGGAAAAAAAAAAAAAAAAAATATATATATATATATATATATATATATATCACTAGTTTGTTTCCTCCTTCTGCTTAAGAGAGAAAAAATGTCTGACACTTGCAGCTTATTTCCTCCATTTGGAGACCCCTAGCCTTCCTGCCTGTTACCCTCCCAGTTTCCTGACCAGAGTTCGAACCTGGGCCCTCTGTACTGGGGTGCTGAATCTTAGCCACTAGACTACCAGGGAAGTCCCCTCAACAGCATTCCCATCCTGTCTACTTCATTCTTCATGCACCAGCAAATTGGATAATGTCACTTGTCTATTTAGGACCCTTTGGTGGGTTCCTATTACACTTAGAATAAAACTGAATTTCTTACCAAGGGCTGGTAAGGCCCTCCATGACCTGTCCTGACCATCTTTCTGGCCTCATCTCACCCCACTCTCCTTGTTATGCTGCAGCCACACACACTCTCTTTCAAACCCTTGAACTGGTCAAGTTCTTCCCCCACCCACTCGCCAAAACCTTTGTATTATTTCTTCTTTCCAGGCTCTTTCATATCATGGGGGCTTAAATGTCACCTGGTCAAAGAAGTCTTCCTTTCCTTCCCATGCAAAGTAAGATCTGAGCTTCCTTCCCCATCCCAACTCCATTATTCTATATTTCAACCCTTCCACTACTTCCTTGGTGGTGACTATTACAATTTGTAATGATTCCACTTGCTTGTTTTTTAATGTATTCTCTACTAGATTGTAAATCCATGAGCACAAGGATTCTGTCTTACCTAATAGTGTCTCCCTACCACTTTTGAGTTGTGACAAAGTGAAAGTGATAAGTTGTTCAGTCTATGCAGTATTTATTATATGTGGTATGGCGGCCATTTCTTAGACTCTTATAAACAATGGCTAATAAAGTCAAAATTGCAGACTTCATTGCTGTGTGAGCCAGTTTCCTTTACTTGTTTTCAAAGGCTCAAACCTGACCAGCTGTTGCCATCATTCTATCTCCAGCCCCACGATAATGTTGCAGGTAATACATTAAATACAAATCCTTACCATTACTATTCAATACACTCAGTTCAACAGCTACTTATAAGCACTATACAGTGTGTATCTTACAAGGAGGGGGCGTGGGGGTGTCATCATCCACTTGTAATGAAAAGTAGTGTTATTTTACTTAAACAAATAATAGCAGGAATTAGTTTTGATGCATATTAGGGGCCAGAAACCATGACAAATGTATGTACATCATCTCATTTAATTGTCAAAACAGCCCTAAACAGTATAGAATACCAAGAACATAGGTTCTAGAATCATATTTATTTGGGTTCAGATGCCAGTCCTGCTTCTCTTGTTGTTCAGTCGCCAAGTCATGTCTGACTCTTTGTGGCACCATGGACCGTAGCCCGCCAGGCTCCTCTGTCCATGGGATTTCTCAGGCAAGAACACTGGAGTGGGTTGCCGTTTCCTTCTCCAGGCAATCTTCCCAACCCAGGGATCAAACCTGCGTCTCCTGCATTTGCAGGCGGATTCTTTACCACTGAGCCACCAGGAAAGCCTTCTGCTACTCTTATAAAGTTCCTTAACTTCTCTGTTTCCATTTTTTCATGGGTAAAGTGGGGGTAATAGTAGTAACCACATTTTATTAGGGTTGTTGAGAGGATTAAATGAGATCATGCATGTGATGTACATGGCACATAGAAAGCATTCCATAGATACCATCTGCTGCTGCTTCTTAACTTGTCCTTCTGGGGGGCACTGTATGTCCTTCAGCATCACAGGATGCATCCAGCACAGAGGGAGTTAGCCAGGCTGAGTTCCTGCCCTTCAGAAGCACACCATCCGAGACAGCTGTGAACACACAGAATTCAGAAGAAGAGAGCAAACACGTTCCTCCAAATGTCTGTGTTCATTTTATGGGCCAAGCCCAGTAAACCCATGTTCTCATTTCCTTTTCCACCAAAATAGCTGTCTCTGCTCCCTGAAGAGGCCTTGGATTATTATAGTTCCTTAAATGCCCTGAAATCCTCAAGAGAGAAGGAATGTTTTTCTAAAGCAGGCAGAGCTTGGAGCTAGAAGACAAAAGGTTAAATTCTCTTAAGCTACAACAATGTAACTCATTTCCTGTTTTTCTCAACTGTCTAGACACAGATCTCATAAGCATTAGCCATGAATCCCACCATCAGGTTAAAAATAGAAGGTTTAAATATGAAATGCTGTGGTGGGGGAAAGATTGTAGGTTTCTACCTTCATCCACAAAATGACTACTTTGAAACGGGATGTTTCATCTTTGCTGTTAGTTTTTCCATAAGTTCTGTTGAGCTCTATTTCAATGGCAGGAGTAGAGAATACATTTTTTCTAAAGAATATATTTGCCCCTTGAAAAGCAAATGCAATTTTCCCCATAGACTTTAAAAGCTATTTGAAGACATACCTTATAGCAGCTTCTCTTAACAAGGAATGTGGTCACACAACTTTAAAAATTTCACGTTATTGTGCAGACCAACATTTAGTCCCAGAAATTTATACAACAAAAATCACATTAAATTTGACATGTTTTCTTCTTCTTTTATATCTTCTGCTTCCATAAAGTGGTCTGATAAATATTTTGTTTATATCATATAATTTTTCTGGAAAATATATTTTTTTTAAACTCCTTTAATAATCCCTGGGCAGTGTTACATAAGTGTGGGGGGGACTACCATGACACGCTTCCCAAATTTATTGGACCACAGAGCCCTTTCATCATGATAAGCCTATTAACACTTCCCAAAACAGTATTCCATGGAATACCAGTTTAGGAAACATGAATTGGATATCTCTATGATTTTTTTTTTTTTTCTGTTCTCAGAATTATATCAGGTTAGGTCCCTTTTCTAATAACCTAGGCTATGTGAATCATAACATAAAATTGAAAGTAAACAAGTACCGTTGACTTTGCAATATTGTAATATTCTCCTTATTTGGGACAGACAAATAGAGAAGCCTGCCTTGTAGATACTCTTGCAGCTTCTTTAGAGTGAATGTATTCATTATGGCTTTTAATATTTATATAGGGAATTCCCTTATGGTCCAGTGCTTAGAATTCCATACTTCGGGGGCATGGGTTCCATCTATGCAGGGAACTAAGACACCACAAGCCAAGCAGCTCAACCCAAAAAGAAATCTATACAGATTCATTGAAATAAAAGTTGATGTGTGTGTGCTAGTAAACATAAACATATTTCCTAGCTCCGTCCACTGAGAGGACCTAGAAGCAATGATGCCCCAGCAGCAATGAGCACCCCTACCACCAAGATCATAGTTTCTAAATCCATTCTCCAATAAAAGGAACTAGTGCTTTGGGGGACATGAAAGGGGTGTTGGGGCAAGGAAATGTAAGACGAGCCTAGAAAAAGTAGGCACTGCCGATAGTAATGAATGATGGAGCATGCTGAAAGAATACAGAAGCCAACCTAATTAAGCTCCTCATGGGAAAGCTGGAACAATGTGATCATAATAACAATAGTATTAGATTATAACCCATAGAATAAAATAAATATGTATTAGCTCATTCTAATACAAATAAGTAAGTGGAAGAAAAGAAACAACTTTTCCTTACAGAGGAATTCCAATTAACAAATATAGGCATGAAAGAAATAGAAAATCTCCAGTAAGCAAACACCACATTAATAATTGTTTCTGGCAAAAATCCTGCATAGATGCTAAAACTAGTGTGCAAACGTATGACAAAAAAGGATATATTCATGGTCTCAAAGTATCTCCCCAAGATATTTGTTAGCTGCAAGAGGAAAAACAGTAACTTAAATTCAAGAAACCTGACAGATACTACTTTAACCAAGAGGTCAAGTTTAACAACACCAGTTATAAAATACATTGGCATTGTGTACCTCCTGAAATGGTACATGGAGAAAGGTATGGCATTACTTCTGAGGTATCCTTGCTAAATTGCATTACCTCAATTTAATCAAAGAAAACACAGACAAGCCGAAACTAAAGGACATTCCACAAAGTAACTGATAAGTTCTCTTCGAAAGTGCTGAGATCATGAAACACAATTTTTAAAAAATCTAAGTTGGAGAAGACTAAGCTAGTCGTCCCATAAAGTCCCTGCATTGCAATAGGAAACTGGAAACTTAAACAGGAAAACAAGCAATTTCAAGTAAGGTCCGTAGCTTACTTATTAGCATTGAATTGATCTTAATTTCTTGGTTTTGATCATCTGACTGTGGTTAATCAAGATGTTAACATTAGGGGCTTCTCTGGTGGCTGAGTGGTAAAGAATCCACCTGCCAATGCAGGACACACAGGTTCGATATCCCTGACCCAAAGATCCCACATGCCACAGAGCAGCTAAGCCCTTGCACCACAACTATTGAGCCTGTGTCCTACAGCCTGGGAGCCGCAACTACTGAAGCCCGAGCATACTAGAGTCCATGCTCCACAACGAAGAGAAGCCACAGCAATGAGAAGCCTGCACCCCACAACAAAGAGTAGCCCCCGCTCACCACAACTAGAGAGACGCTCGCACTGCAATGAAGACCCAGCACCGCCAAAACTAAATGAAAAAAATTTTAAAGATGTTAAAATTAGGGAAAGCTAGTGAAGCACATATATGAATTCTGTGTATTATTTTTATTAACTTTTCTCTAAGTCTAAAATTAGTTGACATTTTTTAAAAGTTAAAAAAATAGATTCATTAGCCAAGTATTTATAACTCAGTGCTTGTGAAAACCAATGATATTAATAATGTTAATAGCAATAATAATAGCGATCTGATTTTTTTTTTTAAGTTTTCACTTCCTGACCATCTTTAATGTACCAGGAGTTGCAGTGGGAGCTTCTTTGTGCTCACGCATGTGTATGTGTCTATGTGTATATGTGCATTTTCCTTTAACCTTCACAATGTAAGATGAAGTTAAGCAACATGACCAAAGTAATATTACTGGTCAGTGGCAAGAGCTATGACATCAACTTATGCTGTAACTTAGCAAAAACAATGAAAGTAAATTACTTACTATTTGAAAGAGGCTAAATTGAGAAATAAATTACAGGCAATGTTGAATATCTATACTACACTATTTCTGTTTCTTGTTCATCTAAGACTTAAAGGCATGTCAACAATTAAGAGATTCAAAAATATAAATTAATCAATAACCTACATGAGTAATGTCCCCTTTTCTACCTGAAAATTTGTCCGTAAAAATTCCTTAGAGTTGCATGCATGCCTCGGAAGCTTTTGCCAAGCTTTCTCACACTGATTTTACTGAATACTCACAACCACCAAATGAGATGTGTCATTTTTTGCCATTTTATAAACAAAAAGAAAACTAAATCTCCAAGAGACAGAGATTTTGTTTTCCCCACACATCATCCCATCCCTCCACCCAACAGGCAACAGCCCTGGTCATTTCTGTCCATCAAAATTAAAATCAACTAACATCCAAGGTGTCATTGAACAAGGAAATAAGTAATGAAAGTCCAGGAGTGGTGGCTGGCAAAGGGGCAAACCGATGGGAAGGAGGAAGATGTTTTGGCTAATTAACAGTTTTTAAATGTGCTTCTAAACTCAGGTCAGTCACTTTCTGTAACCTGGACAAGTTATTCTTTCTGCCTCTTTCTCCTCAACTGAAAAAACAAAAAGAATTGTAGTAAATGTAGTGGGGGGTCCCCCTAAATTTATGCCCATTCACAACTTCAGAATGTGACCTTATTTGGAAATAGAGTTACCAAAGATGTAAATAGTTTATTTAAGATGAGGTCGTACTGGAATAGGGTGGGCCCTTAACCTAATTGACTAGCGTCCATATAAGAAGAGGAAGTAGGGAAATGACAATTTAACTTGGGAGACAGAGACTGAGTGATGCATCTACAAGCCAAGGAACCTAGAGGAGGCAAGAAAAGATTCTCCCCTACCAGTTTCAAAGGGAGTGTGGCCCTGATGACACCTTGATTTCAGACTTCAAGCTTCCTGAACCGCTAGAATTCACATCTGTTGTTTTAAGCCACTGAGTTTGTGGTAGTTTGTGATGCAAGCAGTCTTAGGAAATGTATGTTGTTGTTCATTTGCTAGGTCGGTGTCCAACTCTTTTGCGACCCCATGGACTGTAAGTAGCCTGTGAGTCTCCTCTGTCCATGGTATTTCCCAGGCAAGAACACTGGAGTGGGTTGTCATTTTCTTCTCCAGGAGGTCTTCTTGGACCAGGTATCAAACCCGTGTCTCTTGCATTGGCCAGTGGATTCATTATCACTGAGCCACCAGGAAAGTCCAGGAAATGTATACAATTGCTTTATCAAGGCTAAGTTTAAAAAGAGGGTGTTCCTGCCCTAGGAAAATGTATGTAACGAAATAGAGTCAAATAGGCATACTTTTAAGTATCGGTGCTGGCTATTCACTATTTAGACATACTCTTCTCCATTTCCCACCCTTCTGTGTGGCCTGGAGTGCTGATCCCAAAAGACTGTGGTGTCCAGGCTCCCCTGCCCTTGGATTCTGGTTGAGTTTGGCCAGTGGGTGACAACAACTGGGAACTGGAGGCTAGGAGAAGTTTGGATATTTCTCATTCTCTCCCTGCCTTGCATTCTGGCTATGTTTTCCTCTCTCTACCACTTCAGCTCCTGCTAGGCACCATGCCCAACTCCCAACCACCATCTGCAGCTTTGAGACCCACAGTACAATTTCCTCCCCTTGCTCCTTCATCCCTTGGGGGTTCCCTCTGCTTCCAGTCCCAAAGAGCCTCAACATCCCTATCGGTTCCCTCTATCCCTGCCTATTACAGACTGCATGTGTATGCCCTACCCCTAACTCCTATGTTGAAGCTCTAACCCACAATGTGATAGTATTTGGTGGTGGGGCATCTGGGAGGTAATCAGGGGTAGATGAGTTCATGAGGGTGGGGCCCCTATGGTGGGATGAGTGCCCTTTTAAGAGAGAAAAAGAAACCAGAGCTCTCACTCTCTCCATGTGAGGAGAAAGAGGGCAGCCATCTGCAAGCCAGGAAAAACACCTTGACCAAGGCTCTAGTCTTGGATCTCCCAGCCTCCAGAGCTATGAGAAATAAATGTCTGCTTTTTAAGTCACCTGATCTGTGACATTTTTATAGAAGTTCCAGCCAGTACACTGACTCACCTGGGTAAACATTAAATCCTCTTTAAAATCCTGGCTGAGTGTACTTTAGATTTTCCTTCCAAAACCTTGACTAACAGAATTGTCATGTTATGAAACCAGATATAAACCTGGCCAATGCTGGATCATGTCACAATGACACATACCTACAGTTTTCCCTTCTGGGCACTGGATTTTTTAAAATTATTGTATCAGCTGCAAGGGTCCATTTAGGTCTATCCAATCTAGAAAATTACCTTTATTAATAGAAGTGCTTTAACTCTGGGCTCTAGAAAGACCAGAAAATAATGCACTAAAAATGATTACACTATTGTAAATCAATGTATGGGTGAATAGCAATAAAATAAAATTTTAAGTGATTTGACCCAAAACTCTACAAAATACATTCCTAATTCTCCTCAAAACTGTCAGTCATAAAAAACAAAGAAAAATTGAGAAACTGTCACAGACCAGAGAAGACTAAAGAGACACAACAACTAAATGTAACGTGGTGGTATCCTAAATTGAACTGTAGAAGAGAAAAAGACATTAATGGAGTAAGTAGTGAAATCCAAATGAAGCCTGAAGTTTAGTTAATGGTAATGTACCAATGCTGGGCTCTTGGTTTTGATAAAAGTACCATGATAATGGTACCATAGATAATGGGCTTCCCCAGTGGCTCAGCAGTCAAGAATCTGCTTGCAGTGCAGGAGCTTCAGGAGATGCAGAATCTATCCCTGGGTTGGAAAGATCCCCTGGAGGAGGAAATGGCAACTCACTCCGGTATTCTTGCCTGGAGAATCCCGTGGACAGAGGAGTCCATAGGGTCACAAAGAGTTGGACACGACTGAAGTGACTTAGCATGCACTTAGCATGCATGATCATACAAAATGTTAACATCAGGGAAAACTGAAACTGGGTAAGGGATATATGGGAACATTGCAACTCTTCTGTAAATCCAAGATATTCCAAAGTAAAAGTTTATTTTAAACAAAAAAGTTTAAAAGAATTAATAAATAAACAAAAAAGTGGCTGGACCTACATTACAAATGAAAACTAAATACAGGTTAAGGGACAGCAAACTTAAGCATCAATAATTTGTTTACAATATTGAAGATTACAAACTGAGTTTCTTATATAAACTCAATACTCCTCTCCAAAGATACTGAAAACCTTTCATTATACAAAGCTAAGAGAAGTTGTACTAGAAGAACAAGCAATGCAAAAGAGATTTCAATTCACATATGCACACCTATCCCATTTGAAAGAAATAAAACACCTGCCAAATAACTGCAAAGCAAAGCATTATGCTAACTCACACACAATCACCACTGTTCAGCCCAAATGAGGGTGCTATTGAATGTCTCAATCTGCTAGTCTTGCAGACACAATCTCTCTTTCACCCTATTTCCTGTGTGTCTTGAATAGAACATTAGGTTATTGAAATGACAGAAATTTTGGTTTCAACTAGAGTGGGATGTGTCTGGGGAGACCCTAAGAAATAGCCCTACAGAGAGCAGCTTCAGATGGAACATGGACTCCTTCAGACATCTGGACACAAGTCCCAGCCTTTAAGCCCTCATCCCTTTCATTCTCCAAGCAAAATGCATCAGTTTCACTAGGTATTCAGTTCAGTTCAGTTCAGTCGCTCAGTCGTGCCCGACTCTTTGCGACCCCATGAATTGCAGCACGCCAGGCCTCCCTGTCCATCACCAACTCCCGGAGTTTACTCAAACTCATGCCCATTGAGTCGGTGATGCCATCCAGCCATCTCATCCTCTGTCGTCCCCTTCTCCTCCTGCCCCCAATCCCTCCCAGCATCAGGGTCTTTTCCAACAAGTCAACTCTTTGCATGAGGTGGCCAAAGTACTGGAGTTTCAGTTTCAGCATCAGTCCTTCCAATGAACACCCAGGACTGATCTCCTTTAGGATAGACTGGTTGGATCTCCTTGCAGTCCAAGGGACTCTCAAGATTCTCCTCCAACACCACAGTTCAAAAGCATCAATTTTTCGGGGCGACAGGGGAAACAGTGTCAGACTTTATTTTGGGGGGCTCCAAAATCACTGCAGATAGTGACTGCAGCCATGAAATTAAGATGCTTACTCCTTAGAAGAAAAGTTATGACCAACCTAGATAGCGTATTAAAAAGCAGAGACACTATTTTGCCAACAAAGCTCCGTCTGGTCAAGGCTATGGTTTTTCCAGTGGTCACTAGGTATTAGCCCTTAGCAAAGAGCAGTGGGCATGAAGGTGATCTGGGGCCTTGGTAAGAACAGGCTCACATGGGCTCTTAAGAGCATGGACAGCATCTCACAGTCTCTTTTACCTCTTCAAATTCCTAGCAGAGGGAGGGCAGGCACACACATTTTCCTTGATGCTGCTAATGGAAAATTAGATTCTATACAGAAACACACATAGCAGGGACTGGTCTCTTATGCACAACTGTATTCCCTTGGCCTGGTTAATGCCTATATAGTAGACACTCAGTAATCACTAATTTGGTGAATTAGACTGTCAATCAACTTTCCCCTCGGCACTGATGACAACTTAAGAAAAGATGTTACTAGGTCTCCATCCAATGGGTTCGAGTTTTATTCACATTTTTGTGTTTTTTATCACCACCTCATTCAAAAAGCCATTATTTGCCCCCAAGTGTACTTTACAAAAGAATTCTTTGATCTGGTTATTATTCATATATTTCCATCAATTAAAATATAACAACAATTGATGATTTTTGACAAGGTTGCTAATCAGTTCAGTTCAGTCCCTCAGCTGTGTCCAGCTCTTTGCAATCCCATGGATTGCAGCACATCAGGCTTCCCTAGCCATCACCAACTCCTGGAGCTTGCTCAAACTCATGTCCATCAAATTGGTGATGCCATCCAACCATCTCATTCTCTATCATCCCCTTGTCCTCCTGCCTTCAGTCTTTCCCAGCATCAGGGTTTTTTCGGTGAGTCAGTTCTTCTAATCAGGTGCCCAAAGTATTGGAAATTCAGCTTCAGCATCAGTCCTTCCAACGAATTTTCAGGACTGATTTCCTTTACGGTTGACTGGTTAGATGTCCTTGCAGTCCAAGGGACTCTCAAGAGTCTTCTCCAACACCACACTTCAAAAGCATCAATTCTTCAGCGTTCAGCCTTCTTTATGGTCCAACGCTCAAATCCATACATGACTACTGGAAAACCCATAGCTTTGACTAGACAGAACTTTGTCGATGAAGTAATATGTCTGTTTTTTAATATGCTGTCTAGGTTGGTCATAGCTTTTCTTCCAAGGAGCAAGTGTCTTTTAATTTCATGGCTGCAGTCACCATCTGCAGTGATTTTGGAGCCCAAGAAAATAAAGTCTGTCACTGTTTCCATTGTTTCCCCATCTATTTGCCATGAAGTGATGGAACCAGATGCCATGATTTTAGGTTTTTAAATGTTGAGTTTTAAGACAGCTTTTTCATTCTCCTCTTCCACCTTCATCAAGAGGCTCTTCAATTCCTCTTCGCTTTCTGCCATAAGGGTGGTGTCATCTGCATATCTGAGACTATTGATATTTCTCCCTGCAATCTTGATTTCAGCTTGTGCTTCATCCAGCCTGGCCTGTTGCATGATGTACTCTGCATAGAAGTTAAATAAGCAGGGTGACAGTATACAGCCTTGACATACTCCTTTCCCAGTTTGGAACCAGTCCGTTGGTTCTAAATTGTTGCTTCTAACTGTTGCTTCTTGACCTGCATACAGATTTCTCAGGAGGCAGGTAAGGTGGTCTGGTATTCCCATCTCTTCAAGAATTTTCCACAGTTTGTTGTGAAAGGGGAAAGAAGAGTTTCTTCAATAAATGGTGTTGAGGAAAGTAGATGTCCACAGGGAAAATAATGAAGTTAGAACCTTATCTCACACCATACACAAAAATTAACTCAAAATGGATTGAAGACCTAAAAAATGAAAACTATGAAACTCCTAGAAGAAAACACAGGGGGCAAAGCTTTATGACACTGGTCTTGACAATGACTCCTTGAGTATGACACCAAAAGCACAGGCAGGAAAAACAAAAGCAGACAAATGAGACTACATCAAACTTCAGACTTATGTGCATGAAAAGGCAGAATCAGTAGAGTGAGAATTCAGCCTATGGAATGAGAGAAAACATTTGCAAATCATGTATCTGAGAAGGAGTTAATATCCAGAATATATATATTTTTTTTATTTCAAACATGAAACAGCATTTAAACATCATTATGCTAACAATCTAATAATACTAAACTTCCACATATTATCTGGTGGGAATGTAAGTTGGTACAAAACTTTAGAAAAGCAATTTGGAAATACGTTTTGAGAATCATAAAAATATCCATGCCCATGCCATAAAAAATATCCAAACCCCATTTCCAGGAATTTGTTCGAAAGAAATTATACTATAAGAGAAAAAAACGACTTATGTATAAAAGATGTTTATTTCCAAGTTATTTATGTAACTGCTGGCAGACATAATCAAAATATATTTTGTTTTTCTCCCACCATCCCTCTAAAATGAACTCATTTGGAGAGAGGGGCAGTAAGGAGGAAGAAAGGAGCTTGTCCTTGACTCTAGATGACAACTATTGCTGGACCTTGTCTGCTCTGGCCACTTCCAAGTAATGACAGTTTGATGCCACATCAAGTCACAAACATGGTCTTAGTAGAGTAATTCAATGTGTCAGGTCATTATATTAATCAACAATTCAGTTTCATCCCAACACTTTCTCCCCCATTCCCAGATAGAGCCAGCAGTCCAGTGCGAGGTGGAGGGGAGGAGGGGTCTCCTCCGCAATTTCTTCTCTCTTCCACTACTCTGTCGCATGTCCTCCCCCACTCACTAGCTGCTGTTTTGGATCCCATGTCAAAGTGACAGAGGTAAATGGTTATGTCCCGAAATACTTTAATTGGCTTGTGACTGGCACGGTCGTAAGTTCACTGGACTTTGAGGCTATAAACTGCTTCTTGCTTGTGCACTTTTTCATGGGATCTTTGGAGATCTCCATCTCTGGGGACCTCTCCAGTTTTTAATTCTCAGGACAAGAGAGATGTATGAAGCATTCCATCCCAGCTGCCAGTACCCACTGTGCCCCTGGTTCCCTGACAATCCTTTCTGTTCAAACTTCATCATTTGAGTTGTTCTCACCGCCTGAGAAAGTCCAATGGGCAGGACTTAAATGACTCCTGCGGGGAATGTATAAACTATGTATAGGTATATGATTAAATATTACTAAGATATAAAAAATAAAGAACTATTGATACAAGCAACAACAAGGCTAGAACTCAGGCTGTTATTTCTGCTAGTGAAAAAAGCCAATCTCAAAAGGTTACATACTGCATGATCCTAATATGTAACAATCTTGAAATGATAAAGTTATAGTGATGGAGACCAGATCAGTGATTGCCAGGGAATAGGGTTGGCAGAAGGGTCTGAACAAAAAGATGTAGGGTGAGAGAGCTTCTTACTAGTAAATCAGTATCCTGATTGTGATGGTAATACACAAATCACAAATCTGTACATGTGATTAAATTCCCCACCTCCTTGGCAGTCTAATGGTTAAGATTTTGCCTTCCAGTGCAGGGGTGGGTGGTTTCAATCCCTGGTCAGGAAGCTAAGACCCCACATACTTCAGGGGCCAAAAAACCAAAACATAAAGCAGAAGCAATATCATAACAAATTCAATAAAACTCTCTGGTCCACATCAAAAAAAAATTGTTTTAATTGCATAGTAACACACACACACACACACACACAAGTGCATGTGAAAATGGATGAAAACCAAAAAAGTCTGTAGTTTAGTTCATAGCCTTGTACCAGTGTCAATTTCCTAGTTTTGAAACTACAACTATCACTGGGGAAAAACTGGGTGGAAGGCACATGAGAACTCTCTGTTTTATTTTTGCAACTTTTTGTAAGTCTTAGAGGCTTTTTAAAAACATATATATATATATATATATATATATTTTAAATAGCTCTAGCCTAGTTCTCTCCCAAGTGACTCACATTTGAGTCCTAGGAAACCCTCTCTCATCCTTTGCTCCAACAACCCCTGGGAGGACCAAACACCACCTTCTGTGTCCTGCGGCCACAGCCCACCCAACTGGTTTTCTTTGTCTCCAATTATAGAAAAAAGTACTTCAAGTTCAATATGTGGACCTGAGGAAGCCCCCATCATGTACTTTCAGAAAAGGAGGCAGAACCCTGTCTTTCCTCTGGGGAGGGAGGGGGGAGTCCCAGCATGCAATGCTCTCTCTACCTCCTCCCATCCTCCTCTCCTCTCCACACACACACCTGTGCATTCGGACTGGCTGCGGGAATCTAGGACTTGCATGACAGATTCATGAGAATTCCCCTGGTATAGTGGATGCTGTGGTCTCTGCCCACAGGACGGAGGCCCTCATTGTCACCCTGAGTCTCTTTGAAAATGGATCTAAGCTAACTACCTCACCCAAGGTCATGGCCACTTCCCAGGGGTAAGCCGCATCCAATGACTGGTCCCTGGAGAGGTAAAAAGACCCAATCTCCTCGCCCCAGTACAGAACAATTCTGCAAGACGATCTTAGCTCCAGAGCCAGTGGAGGGCTGGCTGAGGCCTTTGTAGTAACTGGGTTGAAGTTCAACTATTCCTTCAGCCCAGTCGCAACTTCCTTTATTCCTCCATAGGCATTGATCTCCAGCACTCTCAATAAACCTCCTGGACTGAAATCTTCATCAGGGAACCTGATCTGTGACACTTGACAAATTCCATCTATGATTATCAGTCTCATATAATTGCAATCTGATACCTATTGAATCAGTACCTGAGTCAAAACTGAGAAAGGAAAAGTCCCACATGACACCATGTTATGCTTCTAACAGAAATAACTGAAGAGAAATTTATTAATAAATCACAGCAAATCAGCTTCATGGAATAGTAAAGAGTCAGGAAAAATCATGAACATTTTACACCAAAATATTTCAGAAAAATGACTATGGTCTAGGATTAAGAGAACAGAAAATTGATTCTGGATCAAAAATAGAAAAAGAGGGACTTCCCTGGTGGTCCAGTGGCTAAGACTCCATGCACTCCCAATGCAGGGGGCCCAGGTTCAATCCCTGATCAGGGAACTAGACCCCACATGCTGCAGCTAAGAGTTTGCATGCTGCAACTAAAGACCCCACATACTGCAATGAAAATCAAAGATCCCACATGCTACATCTAAGACCTGGTGCAGCCAAATAAATAAACATTTTATGGGGAAAAAAAAACGGAAGAATTTTTAGAAAGAAAAAGCAATAAAGGGCATCTTGGCAATGATGGGAAAAATCTGGATATAGATAGTTATATATAGATTATGTGGTTTCATCAATATTAATTTCTTGGACATCATAATAACAATATTGGGATTAGGTAGAAAACTGTCTCCATTCTTAGAAAATCCTATTAAGAGAGAAAGAGAAACTCTTTCTCGCCAAGAACAAGAACTCACTCTCTGCAGCGATCTTATTCCCATTCCTGTGCTAAACGCTCCCCCTTGTGTACCAAAAGAGCAGACCACATTCATCAGAATGCATTTTAAAACTCCCCAACACAATAGGAAAGCAAAGCTCCAAGACTTGCAGAGAAGGTCGTCCAAGTGTGGCACACTTTAATGCCCTCTCTCCCAGCTCCCAACCAACAGTGGACAGGTTCCCGTTCCCCAGACTGTGTCTCATAAGATCAAAATCTGAATTTCAGTTCTCATGGAGGGAATGTATGGTTAGCCAAGAGGTGGGGAGGAGGGTACCTATAACCTTGCCCATAAAGGTCGTGGGCTCCTGAGTCAAATAGCCCGGAGGCTAAATCCCACTCAGTCTTACTTAGCTGAGTGACCTCTTTGAGCATCAGTTTCCTCATCTGTGAGCCAGGGATGACAGTAGTACCTATCAAAGAGTAACTGGGAGAATCAACTGAGATTATGCAACCCAAGACACAGCCTAGGGCTTGGTCTATGTTCTAATAAAGTTTAGCAAATATTAGGAACTCCTTGGCAGTCCAGTGGTTAGGACTCAGCACTTTCACTGCCAGGGACCAGAGTTCAATCCCTGCTTGGGGAGTTAAGATCCCGCAAACCACATGCGATGGCAAAAACAAAAAAAAAAAAAGATTTAAAGCTCAGTAAGTATTAACAATTATTATGATCTACTAATCTCTTCTTGAGGAGGCTTGTAAGAGAGTTCTTTAGAGCCTTGTAGAGCATCATTTGAAAAATACTGCCCTGAGTATCTGATTTGTAGAATTTATTCTTGGGTAGAATACATCCAATGTTTTTTCTACAAAGCTAACATTACTATCATATATTAAAAACAAAAAATAGGGCCTCCCTGGTGGTAGTGGTAAAGAATCGGCCTGCCAATGCAAGAGACATGGGTTTGATCCCTGATCCGGGAAGATCCCACATGCTGCGGAGCAACTAAGCCACAACTACTGAGACTGTGCTCTAGAACCAGGGAGCCACAACTACTGAGCCCGCCTCACACAACTACTGAAGCCCGTGCACCTGAGAGGATGTGTTCCACAACGAGAGAAGCCACCACAATGAGAAGCTCGCACACTGCAACTAAAGAGCAGCACCCCCCCGCCCCCGCCATCGCTGCAATTAGAGAAAAGCGACAGAGACCGAATACAGCCAAAAATTAAATAAATAAAGGGTTTTCAAATAAACAGATAAGAAAAAACGAAACTCTCCTTCAGAGATTCATGCACTGAAAAGGACTATTTCATTAGGGATAGCTTTCCTCATCAGTGATTTCCAAGAAAATGGATTTTTGAGTTCTCTACCAAGTTTTCTGCTCACCATTGTGCCTCCTCTGGATCTTCTGCTTGACAGCCTAACCATGGTCTCCTTTAAGGCAGGTCACTCTCCAGCCCCATGACAAGATGCCTGGAGGCTCTCATTCATGCTCCTGCTTCATGGACCCAAGTGCCTATGTCTCCTCCTCCTTTTGCTCTGTCTCTTCCTTTCCACAAATCCTCACTGAGCATCTGTCTCTGAAAGACACAAGTCTTGTTGGTCTTGGGTACTAAATTATCCGGACCATACTTCCTGCCTTTTATGAGTTTATACTGGTGTCTAATAGGCCAGACTCTAGCAGGAAAGCCAAACGTGTAAAAAGATCCAGGGAGACATTACAGTGAATACAAAGACTGGTTAGTATCAGAGAACATCAGGAGCCCACTGGGTTTAGGAAAGCTGAATTAAAATCCTAGATTCCCTACAGACTGGCTTTGTGAGCTTGAACAAGTGAAACAACCTCTCTGGGCTTCCCTGGTGGTTCAGATGGTAAAGAATCTGCCTACAATGAGGGAGACCTGGGTTCGATCCCTGGGTTGGGAAGATCCCCTGGAGAAGGCAATGGCAGCTCACTATACTATTTTTGCCAGAAAAATCCCATCAGAAAAATCTCTGTCCCACTGATGAGGACAGAGGAGCCTGGAGAGCTACAGTCCATGGGGTCACAAAGAGCTGGACATGATTGAGCGACCTCGACATACCATCTCTCAACTGTCTTAGGTTGGGTTCCCCCAAAGCAGGAACTGAGACGGGGCTGGAGTACAGGTGGTTTATCTGGGAGGTGATCCTAGGAAGCAGCAGCCTGGAGTGGAGAAGTGAGGTGGGAGAGGCAAGGGAGCGGGTTACGGTGAAGGCAATGAGCAGGTAGTGGGGGCTTCACCCTGCTGCGTACCCCTGGGAGAAGCTGCAGCACCCCACTGGGAGCTGTGCCCTTCAAGGGGAAAGAAAGCAGAAGCCTTTATCCACCAGCTCCGCGTATCAGCAGAGGCTGAAGCCTGCTCCAGCCGTTTTAACTCCTTCCTGTATCCAGCCTGACCAAGCCAGGGTCAAGTGCACCAGGACCAAGGAAAGCCCTTCACGGATGCACCAGGGCTTCACTCAGGTGAGAAAGAGTAAGGGGAGATGGGCCCTCGATGGGAGGGAGGGACTGACAGCAGCTGTTACACCTTCTAGAAGAACTGTTTTGCAGACAAATGAGAAACTCAGGGAGCCCTGAACAGAAGCATTAAATGCACGTGGATGTAAAAGCAGGATGAAGTACCTCCTCCACCGACCCCTGGGTGACAGAGCAACTTAAGCATGTTCTTATCTCCTTGCTTCCTCTTCAGCTTTCAACTGGTATGAGCCCCACCAAGTCCTCAAGACAAAATCTTCCAGATCTATCCTTCCTCCAATTTCCACAACGGCCTCCCTAGTCCTGACCCTCTTCTGTCTGTATGCAGAGGCCTCTTTCCTTTGGTCTCCCCTCTGCCAATCACACCCCCACCTGCCAATCACAGTCCAAGGACACCCTACACAATGCTAGTTTCCCCACATCCTTCCCCTGTTTAAGAGCTTGCCCCCAGAGGCCCCCCTCCTTTTTTTTTTTTTTTACTATAAGATTAAGCCCTAATGGGACTTCCCTGGTGGTCCAGTGACTAAGACTCTGCACTCCCAATGCAGGGAGCCCAGGTTCGATCCCTGGTCAGGGAACTAGATCCACAAGCCTCAACTAAACGTCCTGCCCCCCACAACGAAGACGGAAGATCCCGCATACCACAACTATGGCCCGGCGCAGCCAAATAAATTTTTTAAAAGATGATTAAGCCCTAAATCTCATCTTGTCGAGGCTCTCACATTGTAAAGACCAACCACATTCCAAAGACAGGCCACCCCATTACTTCCCCAGGCTCTCACTTCTATAATCCACTCAGCATCTCAGTCCCGAGACCAGCAAGAGAAGCAATGCTCTAATTCCGCCTTTGGATTTATTCCAATGTGACTGGATCTTCACCTCAGGGGGTAGCAATCCTGGAGTCAGACCCAGGTTCAGATGACATTCATCTGCGTGTTGACTGTGCTCCTTGGGGAACATTGCCCGCACCTGTTTCCTCATTTGAGAAATAGATAATAATAATCCCTACTTCATATGGTTGTTGTGAGGATGAATCATTTCATATACAAGCAGTAGCTTTGACCCGCACTGTTACAAACTGATAGCCCAATAAATACTGGCTATCATGACGGGTTCCCACAAGGGGTTATTTTAAGATTCTTAAATTCAAGAGCGATCTATCTACTAAGAAGGTTTTTTCTCTGCATGAGCTCATGCTTTCTGAGCCTTTCTGCCCCTAGGCTGCAGCTCAAAGCCATATAAGGCACCAAAACACATTCCTCATGAGCACAGACAGCTCCTCAGCCAACCCTTGAAAGGTCCCACCTTTACCCACAGCAGCCAAATCAAAGGTTAGCACTGCTGAGCAGAAGGCTGAGATCGGTATGATAGGAAAACAATTGGAGGCATGTTTCCCCGTTACTCAGTCTCTCTCAGCGTATGGACGTTGCTGTCAAGTTCTCTAGGTGTGTGTCACACATTCTGGCTTCCCGTGCTGCTGGTCCACCCCACTTTCACTCCAGAGAACACCTGAGGATGCAACTGTTAAAAAGCTCTGCTTTGCTTATTAAAAAAAAAAAAAAAGGTCCTATGGGTAAATGTGTGAATGAGGGAAGGTGTGATTTATATATTTTTAAATTTTATGTATTATTTATTGTATTATTATTTTCAATATTTTAAATAAAATACTATTTATTTATTAATGAGTAAGATTCTTGATGGGGCTCACAACTTTTTTTCCTTTTGATAGGGGTACAGTGTGAAATGGAGCAGGACCACATGGTCCTTGCCCCCCCACCACCGTGTCCTCTGCATGCCTTTTGCCTGTGGGAAACTTTAGTCAAAGAATAAGTTTAATCAGAGAAATCAGAAATGTGGAAACAAAGGAAAACAGTCAAAGGAGACTAAATAATAGTAATGTTGTCATTAAGCACAATCAAGGATCTTCAGTTCTTTCTCAAGGGCTATAGAGAATATTCTGACCTATATCCTGTGAGCTGTCCTATAGACACTAGAACAGCAGGTAGAAAAGTTAACTACATGATGACCAGACTACCCAGGATATGAGCTGCCACAATGCATTTTAAAATACTTCCTCATTTATTTGGCTGCGTTGGGTCTTAGTTGAGGCATGCAGAATTCTTTAGTTGCAAGGAAATGGGAACAAGTGCACCCCGGAACTGAAGATTAACTGTACCTAAAACAACCAAGATGATACTAGTCAGACCAGTGATGACCAATTTGAAGATGACTGTTAGAGATGACTGTGCTGTTTCTGCATGTGAACTCCCCTACTCTGTCTATAAAAGCTCTCCCCCACTGCTTGTCGGGGGCAGGGAGGGGGTGGCGTCGGGGGCGGGGCGGGGGGGGGAGTCGGCCTTTGGCCAGATATCTGCCACCCTTCCCCCAGTTGCCAGCATCTGAAATACAGTAAACTTTTCTTTCCACCAACCTGGCCTGTTTATTGGCTTTTGAGTGTCGAGCAGCCATGGTGAGCAGCCAAACCCCCATGCATACTTTGCGGTAACAAGTTGATTGACAATGTTGTCTTAGTTTCAGGACAGCAAAGGAGGCTCATGACTCTTAAAAACACAAAAGGATATATGAGGGAGTTTCCCTTCTTCCTCTGATGCCAGCCACCCAGTTCTCCTCTCCAGAGGCCACTACTATCACCAGTTTCTTTGGGATATTGAAAATTCTTTGAGATGTTCTATACAAATACAAGCAAATATATACCTATTTTCTCTCTCTCTTTTTTTTTCTCTAACCAAGACACAAAGGTAGCAGATACATGTATGTTCTAGGGTCCTTCCAAAGTAAAGATGGATTGACTTTTATCTATTTTTAAATATTTATTCATTTATTTGGCTGTGCTGGGTCTTCGTTGCAGCATGCAGAATTCTTTGGTTGCAACATACAAACTCTTAGTTGCTGCATGTGGGATCTGGTTCCCTAGCCAGGGATCAAACTCCGTCCCCTGCACTGGGAGCACAGAGTCTTAGCAACTAGACCACCAGAGAAGTCCCTATTATTTTCTCTTTTATTTATTTATTTTTTTTTATTTTCTCTTTTAATACACACTTTTTCAATCGCTTTTTAAATTTAATTTTACTAAATATTTAATACACGTGAAAGAATATAATATCAACTTAAAGAGTAAAAACACTACCAGTCAGCTTAAGAAACATAAGCTTCATTTGTTTTCGTAGCTTCATGATGTTTTCTTCCATGTTGTTGTTCAGTCGCTAAGTCGCGTCCAACTCTTTGTGACTCCAAGAACGGCAGCACGCCAGGCTTCCCTGTCCTTCATTATTTCCTGGAGTTTGCTCAAACTAAAGTAAATTGAGTCAGTGATGCCATCCAACCATTTCATCCTCTGTCTCCCTCTTCTCCTGCCCTCAATCTTTTCCAGCATCAGGGTCTTTTCCAGAGAATCAGCTCTTCACATCAGGTGACCAAAGTAATGGCGCTTCAGCTTCAGTCCTTCCAATGAATATTCAGGGATTGATTGGTTTGATCTCCTTAGTGTCCAAGGAACTCTCAAGTGTCTTCTCCAGCGCCACAATTCAAAAGCATCAGTTCTTCAGTGCTCAGTTTTCTTTATGGCCCAACTCTCACATCTGTACACGACTACTGGAAAAATCATAGCTGTGACTATACAGACTTTTGTTGGCAAAATGATGTCTCTGCTTTTTAATATACTGTCTAGGTTTGTCATAGCTTTTCTTCCAAGGAACAAGTATCTTTTAATTTCATGGCTACACTCACCATATGCAGTGATTTGGGATTGCCTTCCACAGAGTTGGAAACAAATTGATTTTTATTTTTTAAAATTTCCAAGGTGCCTAGAAGTTTAATAGGTGGCAACATCATTTAAGTTACAGAGCTAAGAGGTTGGGAAAGTGAAAGAATCATCACTTTAAAGTGACATTTTTTCAAAGGATGAGCTAAATATCATTTTTCTGTTTCACCCTGAGGTAATCACATAAAGCAACTCTTGGCTTTTCCTTCAATACTTGGTAAAGAGTCCAGGTACACACTTTATTCTAGCATAATTCCTGTAAGAGTTGATGTTATTCAGAACTGACCAAAATAATTATTTCCTGTAATGAGGTAATTATGTAATTAATCAAGTTCAGCAACACTTTATTGTAATTCTGTTTACTTAAAAATGACTAATGCTTTAGGTATTTAAGAAGTGCATCTTGTGCTCCAAGTTTTGAAATAAAAGTCCTTGTGACATGTAAGTTCTCTTGACATTTAATAGCATCAGGAATAAGCAGGTTGACTATTAACTGAATCGTTTATCTGGAAATATAACCACTGTCAGATTATAAGGAACTATGAAATGGAATGTCACAGCCTCCGGAATTTGGCATTCCTGTAAATAAGTACAGTGAGTTAAAGTGACTTACTCCAATATTATAAAGCAATTATCCTCCAATTAAAAATAAATTTAAGAAAAACAATGAAGTGACTTACTTAAAGCCAACTTTACTTATATGTATATACATATATGTGTATATGTATATATATATTTATTATTTATTTACTTATTTGGGCTTCCCTGGTGGCTCACTGGTAAAGAATCTGCCTGCCAATGCAGAAGACGCAGGATCCCTGGGTCAGGAAGATCCTCTGGGGAAGGAAATGGCAACCCACTCCAGTATTCTTGCCTGGAGAATTCCACGGACAGAGGAGCCTGGTGTGCTGCAGTCCATGGGGCTGTAGAGAGTCAGACACGACTGAGCAACTAAACAGCAAGAGCAGCATTTATTTATTTATTTATTTGACTGCCTTGGGTTTAATTGCAGTACACAGGATCTCACTGCACCAAGCAGATCTTCCCTTGCAGTCCATGGGCTCTCTAGTTGTGGCTTATGGGCTTAGTTCCCCAACCAGGGATCAAACCTACATCCCTTGCATTGCAAAGTGGATACTTAACCACTGGGCCACCAGTGAAGTTCCAAAGCCAACATTACTTTTGATCACGAATCCACCTACAGCAAAAGGAGTAAGTCAGTGAGTTGGTACCCTAGGATTCTCTGGTTTTACCACGTTCCTCATAACCCAGAAGTAGCTGATCTTCTGGAAGGTAGAATAAATGGCCTGTCGAAGGCTTAGGCACAGCACCAGCAGAGAGACACCACCTGGTGATGCTGACCTCCTGTCCTCAAGAATGCAGTAAGCCATGATGGTGCTGCCAGAATTCCTGGCACCAAAGGATACGTGTGAAGCATCTCTGGCCGCTACACCCAATGATCCCCTCTCCAAATGTTTGCCTCCCTTCTCTGTGATTTGAATCAAACTCTTTTTGGCTTCAAGCAGCAAGAATGACTTCTGTTATCTGCAACTGAAGCCTGACTGGTATGCTTACTGAATCAACACCTCTCAGATAGGGCTCTGAACATCAGCCTTTTGTGTGTGTGTGTGTGTGTGTGTGTGTGTGTGTGTGTGTAGGCTTCCTCTAGTTGCAGTGAATGGCGGCTACTCTCCAGTTGTGGTGCATGGACTTCTCATTGCAGTGGCTTCTCTTTTTGTGGAGCAGAGGCCCTAGGTGTGCAGGCTTCAGTGACTGTGGAGCTTAAGTTGCTCTGTGGCATTTGGGATCTTCCCAGGCTAGGGATCGAGCTGTTGTCCTTTGCCTTGGCAGACAGATATTTAACCACTGGACCACCAGGGAAGAACAAAATAACTCTCTTAAATGAAGCAATGAAAGCCCAGAGAGGTTAAGTGACTTCCTCAAGGTCACTCAGCAAGTGACTAACAAAAGCACAATTATAATGGGGACTAAAGACTCAAACCTGATTTTTCCTGCATTCTGAGTGCAGGCACTAGGTCCCCTCTGTACCTGGCCCCAAGGAGGTCACACACAGCTCTGTACCCCATGGGCCTTGAGTGGAAAATGACTCATATATCACCCATGTTTCTAGAAATGGTGTCTGTCAGAACAATGTGACTTTATTAACATTTTTACCGTCAATTTCTTTCCAACGTTCTTCCCAGAAATTGCTCTAAAACTCCAGATCCCCATGGAAACCATTGGAAAGACTGCCTATTGACTCTACGTGTGATGCTGCTGCGACTGCTCCCTTGATAACAAACGGATGCTATTAAAAGCCTGGCTCAAATGGAAGCCTGCTATAGCTCATGGCGAGAGCCACATTCTCTTTGGACTGACAGGGCGAAAAGAAATAACCCTCTGATGCTAGGCTACGTGGTCAAGTTTAGAGGAGAGAAGGAAAAAGTAATGCCTTCCCCAACTGTCACGAGCAGACACAGAGGACAAGGCGCTTTCAATATATGTTTACAACTGGAGACTAGAGTGAAGAACCCACCAAGAGTGTCAGAGTGACGCCGATTAAATCAACTCACAATAATCTTTGCTATCTGCCATTTGTGATGTCCTTTCTAGACCAAAAAGTGAAAGAGTAGTGGAGTGGAGGCTTGAGAGACCAAAAAAGAAAAAAGGATAATACCATCTAAATAAGAATTATATAACTTTCCTAAACAGTACAGTACTGTTTGCAAAAGGACAGTACAATCTGAAAATGGAACAGAACCTGGTCAAAAGGAAGAATGCAAAGAGCAAGAATTTAGCAACAATTTTCTGGCATTACTCAGAGATCGGGCAGGGGCGGTGGGGGGGGGGGGGGACCCTGATCTTCCAGACCCCTGAGGTAGCAGGGATTGCTCCTTCATTAAATGTTCCAGGCATGTTTGTTGGGCACCTACACAGTGGCAGACAACATGCTAGGCAAGGCAGAGAGAGCTCATAGTCTAGTGATGGGAGATAAAAACAGACTTTACACAAATAAATATAGCAAATCACTTTAGTTAAGTGATAACTGCTGGGAAGGGGGAGGTGGTGAAGCAGTCTGATACTGACTGGGGCTGGCAGCTTCTGACACGTGACCAGGAAAGGATTAGCTCAATTGTCAGGGAGCCGACAGCCAAGAGAAAATATGAAGGGGCAGAAAAGGGGTCAAATTAGAGCAAATAGCATGTGAGGTCCCTAAGGAAGGAATGAGTTCCTCCTTCTTAGGAATAGCAAACTCACCAGTGAGGCACGACAGGAAACGGCCAGGAGCAGGGGTGCTGGAATCACAGAGGCAGTCATGTCCAGGCCCTACAGGGCATTGTGGGCGAGAGTAAGAACAGTGGATTTGATCTTTTCCCCTTTTTTTAAACACTGATTTTTTTTTTTTTAAGCATGCTCACTTATTTATTTATGCTTGGCTCTGCTGGTCTTCACTGCTATGAACAGGCTTTCTCTAGTTGCAGCAGCAGGGGCTACTCTCTAGTTGCTGTGTGTGGGCTTCTCATTGTGTGGGCTTCTTCTGTTGTGAAGCACAGGCTCTAGAGAGCAGACTTCAGTAGTTATGACGCACGGGTTTAGCTGCTCCGTGGCATGTGGGATCTTCCAAGACCCAGGATCTTGCCTGTGTCCCCTGCATTGGCAGGCGGAGTCTTAACCACTGGGCCACCAGGGAAGTCCTGAATTTTATCTTAAGTATATGTTGAAGCTAGTGTGAAGTCCTGGTAGTGGTGGTTGTTTTGAAACAAGGAAGTGAGATCATCTGTTTATATGTTTAAAAGACCACTCTGGCTGCTTTGTGGAGAAAACACTGAAACGTGGGAAGGGGACAAAGGAAAAAGCAGGGAGTCCATTAGGGGTGGTGCCTAGACTTCTCTAAGACCTGGATGAGACATAGCCAGTGCTCTACCCACAGGTTCCCCATCTGTGGATTTCAATCTGCAATCTTCCATCGGTGGTTGGTTGAGTCCACTGATGCGGAACCCACAGTTGCTGAGGGCCGGCTGTATGACACCATTTTATATAAGGAACTTGAACATCCAAGGGGCTTGGTATCCACAGGGGTCCAGGAACCAATTCCCCATGGGAATCAAAGGATGACTATCCCTCTGGGGTATCCAACTTCCCTTCCTCCAGTCGATGCTGAGGAAGGCGGTATGAACTGATGGATGGATCTAGTCAAGAACACAGAAGTGTTCGCCCTGAGTGAGAATGGTGGGCCTGAAGGACAGGTCTCTGATGTCCCTCGAGGTCTCTCTGAAGGACTAGAAGCGGTAAATTTGTTCCTCATGAAGGAAGAATTTGATGATGGCCATGATCAGGGCAGCCCCCTCTTGACCCATATCCCACTTCAGGACAGCCCCACTTCTCTATTCCTTTCATCAGACCATTCTGCCTCCTGCCTCCCCTTCTCTCCTAAACCCATTTCAAGGAGGCTTTCATCCCCACTGCTCCTCTGAACTTGCTCTGAAGACATTTGCCAAGGCTGGTGGTCATCTCAGTCCTCAGCTTACTCAGTTGATCAGCAACATCTGACTCCCTCTTGAATTATTCTTCTCTGAGCTTTCCTGTCTTCTCCCCCTCCCTACCTGACCAGCCCCTCCTTCCATCCTCTTTCTGGAGTCTCTTCATCTCCTGACCTCTAAGTGTAAAAGCTCCCAGGGCTAGGGCCCCCACGTCTTCAGTCTACACTCCTTCAGTCAGTGATCTCACTGAGTCCCGTACTTTTATATACTATTAACTGAAGTCTCCCCACTTTGTATTTCCAGCCTGAACCTCTCCCCTGAATGCCTTTATCCAACTATTTGACATCTATTCTTAGACATCTAACCAGCATCTCAAATTTAAGATGCCCAAAATAAAACTTGATCCTCCTCAACACTCCTCCTCCCCAAGATTTCTCCACCTACCATCTTCCCCAACTCGGTAAGTAGCCACCATTCTTCCACACACAGTGTGTGTCCATTGTCCATCTTCTCCACCAGAATGTGGTCTCTGTGAGTGCAGGAGCTTGTTTTCTTCGCTGCTCAATCACCAGGGCAGGAATGCTGCTCGGCACATAGTAAGGGCTACTTGTTGAATGGATGAAACACATCCTCAAGGAAGCCTCCCTCCCAGTCCCCTTTAACCAGGTAATTTCCCCCATTACACATTCTCATGGGGCTTCCCAAGTGGCTCAATGGTAAAGAATCCGCCTGCCAAGCAGGAGCTGCAGGTTCAATCCCTGAGTCCTTGGGAAGATCCTCTGTAGAAGGAAACGGCAACCCACTCCAGTATTTTTGCCTGGGAAATCCCATGGACAGAGGCACCTGGCAAGCTATAGTCTATGGGGTTGCAAGGAGTCTGACACAGCTGAGCGACTGAGCATGCACGCACGCACGCGTGCTCACACATGCTGAGAACTGCTACCTCTCTGTGTCAGCACTCTCACAGATGCAATCGCACAGTCATTTGATTGCTGCTACTCTCCATCGTGAGTCTATAAGCTCCAGGCGAGCAGAAGCTACTCTGGTTTCAGTTACCAGCATCTATCCTGGGGCCTGAGGTTACAGAGTAGGCCCTCAATAGGTTAAAAACAATAATATTGGTGTTTTTTTTAATATTTACTTGACTGTGCCGAGTCTTAACTGCAGCACACAGGATCTTCACCCTTTGTGGCAACATGCAGGATTTTTCATTGCAGTGTGAGAACTCTTAGTTGCAGCATGTGGGATCTAGTTCCCTGAACAGGGATTGAACCCAGGCCCCCTGCATTGGGAGCTCAGGGTCTTAGCCACTGGACCACCAAGTAAGTCCCTAGAGATTGTTAAATGAATAAACAGATAATATAGCCTAGGGGTTCTCTCTCCAGAAAAATACACTCATATACACTCTCAGTGTGTGTTGGGACTCCAGGTTAGGGACCCTTTACATTCAGGTTGCTCTTACAAAATGCCACAGACTGGGTAGTTAATAAGCCTCAGTAATCTATTACTCGCGGTTCTAGAGGCTGCAAGTCCAATCAGGGTGCCGGCATGGTTGGCTAAAATCACAGGTTTGCAGGTTTGTCATTGTATCCTCACATGGCAGAAGGGGCTAGGGCACTTTAGGGGATTTCTTTGATAAGGCCACTAATCCCCTTCATGAGAGCCCCACATTCCTAATCTTTTTAAAAAAATACTTATTTTATTTGGCTGTGCCGGGTCTTAGTTGCAACACAGGTCTTGATCCTCACGGCAGCATATGGAATCTACAGTTGCAGCACGTGGCATCTTTACTTGTGGCATGTGGAATCTTTTAGTTGAGGCACTCAGGATATTTAGTTGTGGTATGCAGGATCTAATTCCTCAACAAGGGATCAAACCCAGGCTCCCTGCATTGGAAGCAAAAAATCTTAGCCATTGGACCACCAGGGAAGTCCCCCCACCCGTCTCCTAATCTCTAATCTCCCTCACACACACAGACACATGCCACCTCCTAATACCATTGCCTTTGGGGGTCAAGATTATACCACATGAGTTCAGGGAGTGGATTGGGGGAGATACAGATATTCAGGGCATAGCATCCTTGCTGAATTCCAACAGGCTAAAGCTACTATGCAGTTCACCGGGGTGAAATACAGTGATATTGTTCCTTCTCTACGTCTGTTTGGTCAAGGCACACAGGGAAGTATTGATAGATATTCTGACGAAATGTTCTCATTAGCCGGGGTATTTCTGAACACTCTTCTCAGAAATGGCACAAACAACCACGTCCAAACAGGATCAGGAGGGAAAACAGGGGGACAAAGGGCAAAAGAATAGGCCGAGATAATCCCTCCCGCAGAGCATTCCCGTCATTTCTCTGCCAAGAGAAAAAAACAGTAGTAACAGTTGTTTGTCTCACAACTCATCGACCAACTGTGGCTGCTTTATGTGCACAATTACACACCATTTCATTGATTTTATAACAAGCAGCGCTACTGGAAACACACTGAGAGAACCTCATAAATATAGATACATTCATGCAGCAAATGCTCACGGAGCATCTATTGTCTGCCACACGCTGAAAGACAAACAGAATGGGGGACTACTTAGCACTTTTTGTCCACAGAGTATCAGAAGCTGATCTGAAATAGTTATAACACAGCCTCAACACCACACTGCAGTTATAACTAGACAGCTTCTTTCACTCAGGTCCTATGAAGGCGACAAAAGGACCTGCTTAGAGAAATTGTCATTAACCTCCAGAATGAATGATATAGTCAGCTCAGTTGGTAAAGAATCTGCCTGCAATGCGGGAGACCTGGGTTCGATCCCTGGGTTGGGAAGATCCCCTGGAGAAGGGAAAGGCTACCCACTCCAATATTCTGGCCTGGAGAATTCCATCGACTGTATACTCCGTGGGGGCGCATAGAGTCGGATACAACTGAGCAACTTTCACTTTCAAATACTCTACACCTGTAACCAAGCACCACACAGAAGAGGCAGCGGTGTTAACGTGAGTCTCTGGCTCTCGCCCACTGAAGAGCTAACGGTAACCCCTAACCAGGGGAACCAAGTGAATGACTCTGGCCCCGTATGGATTTGTTTTTCTGGTCCTAGGGATGCTCATGTGTTCCCAAATTTTCTGGTTCTGTAACATCTGTACTGGAATAATCACTTCTTCCTTCAAGATCCTTTTAAGTAACTACAGAAAAGTTCTTCATTTTGGCTTGCATACAATGTTTGTTCGAAGTGAAATCTCCAAGCGCCAAGTCTTTACCAAAAGATTGCTATACAACAGGCTCCTCCAAGGTTCGCCCTCTGCTTTACAAGCGAATGAGAGTGAGGTAATAAGACATACTAAAAAAGGACAGAGGTTCTGTCCCTGGAACCTGAGCATTCTCCACTGTCTTCTCTTATAGGGCAGTTCTGTGTTATTCATCAGGGCCTAGCTTTGCAAATGGTAGGCATGTGATACACCCTGGGTGGGTGGATGGACGGACGGATGGAGGAAGGGAAGGAGGGATGGAACCTGTCACCTTGTAACTTCTAACTCTTCTTCAAAATGTATTCAAGGCAAATGACCACGACTTCCTCTTCCCTGAATGGTAAGTACCTGGTGTGTCCCAGGCTTCTAACCATCAGTGACGACAAACCTGTCACTTTTATAGTAATTCCAAACCTTGATGATTTAGGCACATATTCACCATCACTAGGTCCAGCTTTTTAATAACCATTCTCCACCAACAATTTCTGTGCATTGTCAGGGGTTCTTGCTATTATAAACCGAACGTAAGCAAGCCCCCCACTAGCTCATCAATCCTATGTAAGGTCATTTTCTACTTCAAAGTCCTGATGAGGTGCAGACAGCCTTGGCCGCCTCACCCTCACAAGGACCCCCACTTCCCACCGGCACCCACTGACCCCACTCCCTTCCACCTGGTTCACTGCGGCTATGCCCCACCTCACAGGGCTCCCAAAATTCATCACCGACCTAGAGTCGACCGTTGACTGACCAGCCTGAACCACTGACCAAGGCTTCACTGACGAGGTGGAAACGACCGCTGATTCACACATGGAGAACACAGACTTTTCACTCTGTGTGCTGAGGTGGAATTAAACACCCCGAGTTCTGAAGAAGTCACTGAGGCCACCGCTGATTATAATTCTTTTCACACAGAGAACTCTGAAGTAGATTATGACGACATCACTGCTGATTTTTCTAAAGAACCCATGACTGAACCCCTAGATAAACCCAGCATCTTCATGGGAAGAAACAAGTCTGGCTCAGTGTTTTGTTTTTTTCGAAAATGAAGCAAATTCTCCACTAGCTGTGATCATCACTCTGCTAACCCCAACTTTGTACAGAGATTCTGAGCCTCTAAACAAACCCGTGCTGTGCTGGGCTTAGTCACTCAGTCGTGTCCAACTCTCTGCACCCCCATGGACTGTAGCCCACCAGGCTTCTCTGTCCACTGGGGATTCTCCAGACAAGAATATTGGAGTGGGTTGCCATGCCCTCCTCCAGGGGATCTTCCCAATCCAGGGATGGAACCCAGGTCTTCCACACTGCAGGCTGGGCCACCAGAGAAGCCCAAGAACACTGGAGTGGGTAGCCTATCCCTTCTCCAGGGGGAACTTCCCAACCCAGGAATCGAACTGGGGTCTCCTGCATTGCAGGGGGATTCTTTACCAGCTGAGCTACCAAGGAAGTCTGTGAACAAGCCTACCACTCCTTAATAGGAGCTTGAGTAATCGCAAAAAATAGTGAGACATACAGTATGAGGACAAACAGAATAGCAGGAATTTTACCCAGACAGAAGAGGGGCCTCCTATGCCCCCTTTTAATGTGGGCTCAATAGATGTCCATTTGAACTGAAGAGCAACTCCCTAAAAAGGACTGATCAAAGTTTCACAGAAAATAAGAGCCACAGCCTCAGGCTTTATCATGCTTCTGTCACGCGAGTGTATGTTCCTCGGTTCTTTGTCTTGTCACAACAAAAATTTGGAGTGACGGACATTAAAGCCCCTCGGCAGGTCACAGCTCTCGGAGGACAGACCATGTTATAGCTTTTAAATAAATCAATGTTACAGCTCAGTGTTATAGCTCTATTTATTTAGATAATAGCAGGAAAATCCATCTTCGAGGCATGAGGGCACGTCGATCGAAAGATGCGAAGAAAAGATCGCCCCATCGCGCGGGAGGGAGGGAGAGAAAGAGAGAGAGAGAGAAGAGGGCTTTGGCTCGTCTTTTTATATGTTTCTCTGTCCCTGGGCCTGTCTTATGCAAATTGGGCCAGCCAGGAGTGTTGTTTGTTTTACCTGAGGTTCTCACTCCGGTCCTCGGACCTTCCTTTGTTCTCTTTTCGCAGGCTTTTCCCTTCCAGGTCTTTTAGCCACAGCCATTTTAGACTCCTTTTCCCTATTCTAACTACCTAAGACTTCTATTCTGTTGCTCTGAGTCAACCACTCAAATCCCAGCCTGTCAGGCCACTGGCCTCCACTGTTCTCCTTTGACGCCGAAGACCAGATATTTTCAAGGTTCCCCAGGGCCGAACTGGGCCCCTAGTAACACAGTTCATTCCCTTCATTCCCAGAGGACAGGGCTTCCAAGAGGGTGGGAGTGGGGCCGAGGGTGCGCTGCATGAAGGGGAGCAGTGAGGAACACACCCCATGCTGTCTGTGCCACCCATGGTCCCTCTAACCACCAGGCCTCTGTTACCCAGTCTGGTCCACTCAGCTGGGCGTCTTCCTCACTCTGGGTGACTTTCTCTCAGGAACCTGTTTTCCTCTCCTCTAGCTAGGACGGCTCAGAGGCCTCCTAGTCCATCAGACAAGCCTGCACATATCTAAACTGTAAATAAAGACAAGATTCACTTGGCTTCCTTCCCACAAGGCACTCGAACCTCATGCAAAAGGTATGGATGGACGGCAGTGTTCCTGAACATTCTGTGAAGGGCAATAATCCCACAAACACTGTAGGACACTGAAGGGGCAGCTTGCATGAGAACACCATGGATCTAACTCCACCTGGAACATCAGTCTTATTTCCAACCCTGTAGAAATACCCTGATAAGTCTTGAATGGGCTCTGTATTAATTAGCAGGGGTGGTGGCTAAACTGCAGAATCAAGGTGCATCAATAACTCTTTGACTTAAAAAATTACACAAGTGTGTCTCTTAAGGAAGCGCTCTACAACACACTCTTCAGGCAGGCCTGCAGCTCAGCTCCATGGGGTCATTCAGGAATCCAGGCTGATAGTGGCTTTGCCATCATCAGTGGGTGGCTTCCAAGGTCATTCTAGTCACCATCATATCGAGAGGGTAACAGGCAGGAAGGCCAGGGGTCTCCAAACACAGGAAACAGGCTGCAAGTGTCAGACATTTTTTATCTGTCTCTTAAGTGGCAGGACATCCAGCTCCACCAGAACTTAACTTTTCTCAAACCTTGATCTAACCAATGTGTTTTTCTCATGAAAATGTTTGTCTTAAGCTATGTTAATGTACCATGTATTTACCCTAGACTGTGTCTTCAAGTCAGTTCTGAATAAGACTCAAGCAACTTGACAAACCAGTATTTTTTACTCTTACATTGTTCTCCTAATCTATGTTAATGAAAATACATATTGCTTGGAAATCTGCCTTCCTTCAAGATTCATGTCAATTGTCTTATGGCCCAGGATGACTCACCTGGTGCTAATGTTATCTCAATGCATGTTGTGGGGGAGGGGCCTGGTGCCATTCTCTGAGTTTTGAGACATTTCCTTTCCCTACTTAGCAGACTGCTAGTAGGTATATAACATCCAGCTAAAGACTAGCAGAGGGGCACTCTTTCTGGCACCTTCTGATGTCGATGTCAGAAGTTTTCTCTATCTCTTTTATACTTTAATAAAAACTTGATTACACAAAAGCTCTGAACAATCAAGTCTCACTGGCCCTGGATTGAATTCTTCTCCTCTGGAGGCCAAGAATCCTGGCCTCTTTCATGGTTTAGCAACAACCTTTCAATATCATGCAGTAGGCAAGGGGGAGAGATGTGCAGGAGGGGATGGACAATGTTTCACAAGTCAGCCCCGTAAGTGGCATGCACCCCCCTCCCCTTAGATCCCAAGGTGAGACCTGGGTCACATGGCAACACCTAGCCGCAAAGGACACTGGGAAATGTAGTCTCTGGCAGAGCAGCCACAATGCCAGCTACAACTCCGAGACTCTAGAACAGGGGACAGCAAACTATAGCCCAACGGTCAAATCCTCCAGCCCCCAGATTTTACAAAGTTTCGCGGAGCACAGCCACACCCACTCATTTACACACTGTCTATGGCTGCTTACCTGCTAGGAAGGCCAAGGCTCAGCTGAGCGGTTAGTTATGGATGAGACCTTGTAGCCTGCAAAACCTAAAATAGTTACTATTTGGCCCTTTATATTAATAGAAAACATTTGTATCCCCTTTTCTAGAAAAAAAAGAATGGATTCAGTGGGACAATTAGCAGTCTACACTTTAAAAACTTATCTCAAAAACTGCTATAAAGATGCATAGCCAAAAATACTCCTTGAACTTTTTTTTTTTGGTTGTACCAAGAGACTAAAACAACTTCAGGACTCTTAAATTATGAACCATGCACACCACAGACTACAATATATCCTTTAAAAGGAATGAGGAAGTTCAACATGTACTGATTGGGAAATATCCAAATATATTAACTTTTAAAAGATACAGAATGGTACTTTTAGAATGTTACCATTTGTAGAAGAAAACAAAAACCAGAATACATAATAACTAATAATACACAATAATTAATACATTAAACATATATGCTTTCATGGGCACTAAAACATTCCCGCAAGGCCATAAAAGAAACAGAAAACACGTTACTTCTGGGGGTAGGGAAATCAGAAGGGAAATTTAAGGTGAGAATGGGAGGGAAGAGTACTTTCTATCATATATCTTTCCCCTCTCTTTTGGATTTGTACAATGTGCATGTACCAGCTATTTTAAAATAATTTAATTGTTCGCCAGTGAAAAGAAATGAAGCACTGACACATGACACATGACCCTACCACATGACCGAGTCTTGAAACCATGATGCTCAGTGAAAGAAGCCAGTCCCCAAAGGCCACACAGCATCTTATTTCATGTATGTGAAATATCCAGAACAGGCAAATCCACGAAGACAAAGAAAAAGTAGATTAGTGGCTGCCTGGGGTAGAGGGAGGGGAAATGGAGAGTGACAGCTAAGGGGTGCAGGGATCCTTTTGGGAGTAAGGAAAGTGTTCTGAAATTGACACACAACTCCGAACAAATTAAAAGCCATGAGACTGTATACTTGAAAAGGGTAAATTGCTTATTATTTGAATTCCATCTCAAGAAAGCTATTGAGAGGCTTTCCTGGTGGCTCAGTGGTAAAGAATCTGCCTGCCAATGCAGGAGACTTGGGTTTGATTCCTGCATGGGAAAGAGAGCCTGGAAAAGGAAATAGCAACCCACTCCAGTATTCTTGTCTGGAGAATTCCATGGACAAAGGACCCTGGCAGGCTTCAGTCCATGGGGTCATAAAAGTCAAACACAACTTAGCGACTAAACAACAATTAAAAATTAAGCTGAGAAAAACCACAGAGTTTGTCTTTACTTCCACTGCTAATGAGCCCTTCTTCTGAAAGACACAATCATTTGTAAAAGCCATGGTAATACCCACAATCAGCTATAGTCAGTTCTACTGACCTGGGAGCCATTTTATATCATGTAATTGCTTCCCTGTCAAGATTCCCAGAGATGCCTTATTTCTCTTATTTTCAGAGTCAACTACAAATTCTACTTTCAGTTCAGTTCAGTTCAGTTGCTCAGTCGTGTCCGACTCTTTGCGACCCCATGAATCACGCCAGGCCTCCCTGTCCATCACCAACTCCCGGAGTTTACTCAAACTCATGCCCATTGAGTCAGTGATGCCATCCAGCCATCTCATCCTCTGTTGTCCCCTTCTCCTCCTGCCCCCAATCCCTCCTAGCATCAGGGTCTTTTCCAATGAGTCAACTCTTCGCATCAGGTGGCCAAAGTATTGGAGTTTCAGCTTTAGCATCAGTCCTTCCAATGAACACCTAGGACTTATCTCCTTTAGGATGGACTGGTTGGATCTCCTTGCAGTCCAAGGGAAGAGTCTTCTCCAACACCACAGTTCAAAAGCATCAATTGTTCAGTGCTCAGCTTTCTTCCCAGTCCAACTCTCACATCCATACATGACCACTGGAAAAACCATAGCCTTGACCAGACGGACCTTTGTTGGCAAAGTAATGTCTCTGCTTTTTAATATGCTATCTAGGTTGGTCATAACTTTCCTTCCAAGGAGTAAACGTCTTTTAATTTCATGGCTGCAGTCACCATTCGCAGTGATTTTGGAGCCCAAAAAAATAAATTCTACTTTTTAGTCCCCTGCATTTCTTGAAAGTTCCTCTTTCCACACAGCATTTATCAGTATTTATTCAGTTCTCTCACACACGCTAAGGATAAAGAAAAGCGAATCTGACCTCAGAGAAAAAGAAAAGCACAGAGAGACAATGGTTACAGTTTTCTGACAAAATCAACCGTTTTGAAGAAAAATTCTTGCGAGGGAAGCTATCCATCAGTGAGAAGTGACAGCACTCCTCCTCACACAAGCTGGAGAGGAAAAGGAACCTTCTGGTCTGTGTAACCGGCAAGTTCAAAGGCTGCGGCTGGCTTGAAGCACAGGAAGATGCAGGCACTGAGAAATGCCCCGGGCGCCTGCTCTGCTGGGCTGCAGTGAGCAGGCAGGTCCTTCTCCTGCAGTCAGCATGCCCCCCAGCAGCCCCAAACTTCCAGGCCCCTGGCCCAGTAGTCCTGAAGGAGCGAGAACGTCTCTCTCTGAATGTCAACACAGCAATTCCAGAGAACCCTGGGACAGGTCACTCTTAGACTTGTCCAGGGCTGGGGTCCACGCCTGGTCCAGCTTAGGCTACATGCCTTTATTTATGGCCATGGGGACTCTATGAAATATGCGAAGAAGTTTCTCAAAGGGTACTGTAGGAGTGGTAGGTAGAAAAAAACAAATGCCCTCTACTTCCTCCAGCAAGTCATGACAACGGCCACTGGATATGTTGACAAAACCTATAAAGTTTGCTCACCACACTGGTTAGAAGTAGGGGGTTTTCAATTTCAAGGCAAGGTGGTTGGAAAGTTCAAACTTAACACACACAGATTGCCTGACTGGTCTGCACCAGACATAATTTTAAATACCAGATTGGAAACCTGCTCACTAATTGGCAAGGGGGAAAAAACCTTCAGAGATGCAATTTATAAATCAGATCACAATCCTTTGTTCCCTCTGAATGTTTCTGCTCAAGGCAAGTATTTCTGGAGTCCAACCTGCCAAAACTTATCTTCTTTATTACAATAGTCACATACTTTTTAAATGACCATCTGAAACTCAACAAAGTCATCCAAGTATAGGGTCTATATTGAACTCTAATCTATAAACATAATTTAGGCTATATTTATATTCCTCTTACCAGAGCTGATTCACTTTCTCTCAGCATCTTCCAGGTCAGCTGAACCAGCTGGATATGTGGTATTTCCTGAGACTGATTCTCGAGGAAATGACTGTAGGTGTCCCTCCAAAACACAAGGCAGGGGATGTGAATGGAAGTTTCTTAGTAAGCAGAAAGTGAAGTCGCTCAGTCGTGTCCGACTCTTAGCGACCCCATGGACTGCAGCCTACTAGACTCTTCCGTCCATGGGATTTTCCAGGCAAGAGTACTGGAGTGGGTCGCCAGTGCCTTCTCCATTTCTATTTATCTATTTCTTAGTAAGCAGAAAACACACCTAAGAGCAAACACTTGCATAGCCCTATTATAAGAAATGAGCTCCTTTTTAGAACAGAACCATGGAGTATGTGAATGAGAACTATCACTATATGCTGCTTTAATGCCAAACGTCTTTTATTTGGAGTTAGATGATGAAAGCCAAAGTTCCAAACACATCTTCAAGAAGGAAGACTTGAAGCAAGGGTTCCTGTCTACAACTGAGACAGTCTTGAGTATCCCAGATTATCAAGAGGGACACAAAATCTTCAAAACAAAATTAATTTACGCAATTTTATTTAAAAACATATAAATAGGCCAAAGAACACTTAAGCCTGAGAGGGCTGCAAACTTTTCTAAGAACATAATGGTCCCAAAAGACTAACATTTATTGCTGATTCAGCCCACAATGGCAGCCCTCTTCAAGCAGCAGCACAGTTACAAGCAAACATTTTATGGGCATCAGAGATTCACAAAGCAATGGGCCACGGCCCTGCCCTCAAGGAGCTTACCGTGGAACTAGAGAGACATGATACATCCAAAAGAGACACAAAGTCCATGTATCAACATCAAAACAAAAGCAATTACTGGCATAAGTCTTCACAGGTTTTAACAAATGAACAGTAGGAATATCTGAGCAACTACATCAAGTTTCAACCTGACATATCGAAAAAATGATTTCTATTTATTTTTTTCAACTCAACTGAATTAAAAGGGGAAAGCATAATTCCAAGCCAAATGTACCATAATGTTTGCTGTCTCAGATGAAGGGGTGGATGGTTCAGGTTCTAGTGTTTCTCTACAGCACCACATCCCGAGGTCAAGTTCAGTAGTTCTGGCTGCTAAACCGATGTACAAACTCAGACAGCGAGTAGACGGCTCCCCATCCGACCTCAGGATCCATGCTGATAAAATCATTCAGGTTCATCTTGGAATCTAAAATAATACATGAAAGAAATGTCCACTGCAGGCACAACTCTGATTTAACAGCCCCAAAGACCAAAAGTAGGGAAAATTATTCAAAGGTTTCATAAGGGATCAATATCATTCTGTGATATTCTTGTCTCCAAGTATAACCTCAATTGAATCATGAAAAACATCACACAAACCCAAACTGAGGGACACCATACACAGTTACTGATCAGCATCCTTCGAAAGGGCTGTTGTTTAGTTGCTAAGTTGTGTCTGACTTGCGACCCCATGGACTGCAGCCCACCAGGCTCCTCTGTCCACGGGACTTCCCAGGCAAGAATACTGGAGTGGGTTGCCATTTCTATCGCAAGGGGATCTTTCCAACCCAGAGACCAAACCCACATCTTCTGCACTGGAAGGAAAGTTCTTTACCGCTGAGCCACCAGGGAAGCCCCTTCGAAAGGGCAAAAGTGTAAAAGTAAAGGAAAAAAGAAATTGTCACAGATTGAAGGAATGTGAGGAGACGTGACAACTACATGTAACATCCTGGGTTAGATTCTGGACCAGAAAAAAGAAATTGGGGTAAAAGTCGCAAACTATAAATAAGGTCTGTAAGTGAACAGTACTGCACTGATACTTTTGTATTGATTTATTATTTTCTTTCTTTAGATAATTATGCCATGGTTTTCTCAGATACCCTGGAATCTGAGCAAAAGGTACAAAGGAACTTTCTGTGCTGTTTTACCCAATTCTCTAGCAATCTGAAGTTATGTCAAAATAAAAAGCAAATGAAACAATGCACAAATAAACTGCTGATCTACTGGATACGACTGCGAATTTATAGGAAATTAAGAGGATACAAGAGATACAATCCGCAAAACCAGATCTTTTCTCCCAGATTCATTTCTTCAACAAATAAATTACAAGGAAAAAAAAGAGCTTGACTAGGAATCTCTACATATTAAAAAAAGACTCCTCAGAAACATAACAACTAAGCATAAGGTAGGGGTTTTATTTGGATAATAATTTAAATAAATGAACTATAAGAAAAAGATTATGACTTTATGAGATAACTGTGAATCTAAACACTAACTAGAGAGATAAATGCTGATTTTAAAGAACTGTTAATTTTTTTAGCTGTAATAATGACACTGTGGTCATACTTTAAATAAACTAATCCTTATACTTTAGAGATCCATACTGAAATATTTAAGAGTTGAAAGGACATAATATCTGGAATTCACTTCAACATAACACAAGAAGGGGGAAATTGGATGGGCTATCAGCCATGAGCTGATAACTGTTGAATTTTCTGTCTAGTTTTGTTTATGATTTAAATTTTTCATACATTTTTTTAAAAGTGTGTACACATTTCTTCTTGTCCTCATTCAAGAATAGTTATAGAACTGTACTCCTATCAAAAACCGTCAGGAAAGTGGACAAAGTATATTCAGCAACCCTTTCCACAAGCCAGACAATGGGCAATACGACTGACTGCTAAGAAAGCAGAAACAAGGGAGGGAGCCCTAGGATCCCCCAGTTCACTGCCCAGGGGGCATTTCCAGACCACAGCACAGAAGGAGCCACACGAACAGCACGGGGGTTCTGCCCACGGGAAGACAGAGACCGGAGTCCAGGAGGGCACGGCAGCTACGTGCAGGGGACAGAGTGTGGAAGAGGACGAACTATGCAGACAGTGTTCTAGATTTCTGCAGAGGGGACTCACCCTCTACCCCCAAGTCTGCCTACGGACTGAACTCATGAAGCTAGGAAAGAAGCCCAGAAAGCAGTTGGTCTAGTAACTCCCAGAACTTCCACGGTCCCCACCAGCCAAGGGGGAGAGAATTCGTAACACATGGGCATTTGGCAGAAACCTCAGAAAGGTTACACCTGAGCAGCAGGGCTAAATGAGCGCAGGGTGAAAGGCTGCTGAGAATCTGCACTCAGTCACTTCAGTCGTGTCCAGCTCTTTGCGACCCCATGGACTGTAGCCAGCCAGGCTCCTCTGTCCATGGGATTTCCCAGGCAAGAATACTGGAGTGGGTTGCCATTTCCCCCTCCAGGGGATCTTCTCGACCCAGGGATCAAACCCACAACTCTTATGTCTCCTGCACTGGCAGGTGGGTTCTTTACTACCAGTGCCACCTGGGAAGCCCATACTAAAACAGTAAGCCTTCAAGTACACCTGACCCCTATAATTTAACTGTATGCCAGAACCGAATCCAACATTGTTTTTAAAAGTACCTCAAGATCTAGCACGGAGAAGGCAATGGAAACCCACTCCAGTGCTCTTGCCTGGAAAATCCCATGGACGGAGGAGCCTGGTAGGCTGCAGTTCATGGGGTCGCACAGAGTCGGACACGAATGAGCGACTTCCCTTTCACGTTTCACTTTCATGCATTGGAGAAGGAAATGGCAACCCACTCCAGTGTTCTTGCCTGGAGAATCCCAGGGATGGTGGAGCCTGGTGGGCTGCCGTCTACGGGGTCACACAGAGTCAGACACGACTGAAGCGACTTAGCAGCAGCAGCAAGATCTAGCAACTAACAACGTAAAATTCACGAAGTCCAGCACCCAACCAAATATCATGAATCACACAAAGAAACAGGAAAACGCGACTCAACATCAGGAACAAAATCCATCAACGTAAACAGACTGAAATAACAGAGAGAACGCAACCAGCAGACAAGGATCAGCTATTATAAACACACTCTGTACATTCAAAAGAGCAGAGGAAAACATGGGCACAACAGAGAGAAATGGGAGATATTAAATCAGCCTCAAGTGGAATTTTTAGAGATGAAAAAATAAAATATGTAAAATGAAAAAAAGAAAACGCACTAGATGGGATTAACAGCAAATTAACGCAGCAAAAAAGATGAATGAATTTACAGACAAAATAATTATTCAAAATGAAACACATACAGAAAAAGTCTGGAAAAAAGTGATCACTGACTTAAGAGGATAAGAACAAGTCATCTAATGTATGTGTAGGTGAAGGACAAGAATTATTTTTAAAAGGGGAGGTAAAGGTGGCAGTCAAAGAAAATATTTGAAGAAATAATGGCCAAATGTTCCCAAATTTGATGAAAACCATAAATCTACCAATCTAAGAATCTGAACAAACCTCATGTGGACTAAGTCTAAACAAAACTAAAGTCCATCATAATCAAATTGCTGAAAATGGGAAAGAGAAAAAAACCTTAAAAAGCAGCCGGGGACGGGGGGGGGGGGGGGGGGGAAGATACACTACGTTTAGAGAAACAAATATAAGAACAACAGCATGCTTCTTGATCAGAAACTAAGCAAGCAGAAAAAGAAAGACACCTTTAAAAAACTGAAAGAAAAAACATGTAAAACTAGCGTATATTATCTAACAAATACATCTTTTCAAAAATGCAGGTAAACACTTAGGATACAGAACACGAGAAACAGAGTCTTACAACAAAAAGGCTAGATAATCAGCAAAACCAGGACTTCTGCTGACGTGATCAGACAGCCAGGGATGCCGGATGACCAGTAATCCAAAATAAAGGAAACACATGCGCCTCCCAGGAGAAAAGGGGCAAAAGGTCTTGCTTACATGGGGTAGATGTACTTACTTACTTGACTTATTCCATGTAAGTCAGCTAAAATCTTTAACAAATGGCTAAAGGAAACCTCAAGTTCTGAAATACAGTGGTATTCATTTTCTAGGACTTTTTAATGTAATTAAATAAAAAATGATTATCTGCAGGCATTCATTACCTACCAGTGTATAAAAATAAAATAAAATTTTTAAAGATCAGTGTGTAACAAATCAGCATTTGCCTGTACCTCCTAAGAGGCACTATAATATTTCTATTTACGTATAACATTGATCCGCCAGCTGAGCTCAAATGAGCCAGTGTCACTGTAACACATCATTTGAGAACAGGAAATCAAAGGATGAGAGGCAGCAAAGGGCTTAGAAAGAGAAAGGGACAGTCACGGTGTACCCTACAGTTCAGTCCAAGACTTGGGAAAGGTCCTTAAAAACTGAGCCATCAAAGGCTAGTGCTGGAACTGAGCCTTTAGGGCAAGGCTGCAAGACTGAATCTCGGTTTCCTTCTTATCAGAGATGGGCAAAAAGGAGGGGGTAGTTTCCTTTATCTAAAATACACTAAATGCTAAATTAAAAATGGGGCCTGCAGACACATGGCCACCAAAATTATTAAATATTGGGGCCAAAATATAATGTGAAATGTATGAAATGTGATAAATTTTAAGCCCCTAAGGGCCAATTCCACAACTAAATGCAGGGAACCAAGTAAAGCTGCTATGAAAGTATCTAAAACAGGCATTAATTGAAAGTTTGATGTCTTCTTGGAAACTTTTTTAACTTTTTTTTAAAAATAAAGCAATACTAATTAGCTAAAAGTAATCCCCCTTTATCCTAACTTCAAACACATTCCTTTGATAAATGGGGCTTCCCTGGTGGCTCAGCTGGTAAAGAATCCGCCTGCAGTGCAGACCTGGGTTTGACCCCTGGGTTGGGAAGATCCCCTGGAAAAGGGAACAGCTACCTATTCCAATATTCTGGCCTGGAGAAGTCCATGGACTGTATAGTCCACTGGGTTGCAAAGAGTTGGACACAACTGAGCTAAAAGTAATTCTCCCTTATCCCAGCTTCAGACACATTCCTTTGATAAATGGAGCTTCCCTGGCAGCTCAGCTGGTAAAGAATCCGCCTGCAATGCAGGAGACCCCAGGTCCACTCCTGGGTCGGTTCAATTGATAAATACAGGGCTTGAATTAATGCATTGACCACACAAGAGAACATGGCCACATGGTTAAATTACTACATGAGAAACCAGTATGTTTACCCCACACTTCAGAGCAGATTCTTTTGAGTTCCAACCTCAAGTTCAGGAGGCCGCCGATGAGCTAGTTACACAGGGGCAAGAAAAGACATCCCCTGCCCTGCTCTCGAGCACAGGGAGGTAACAGACCCTGCCACCCTCCTCCAGCTGTGCCCGGGGGCAGGCAGAGGGCTGGACCTCCATGGGCTCCAGTGTTCGTGTCGGCCGAGTGAAGAGGAGACGAACATAAGATAGGAGGGGGCTGGCACAAACAGCACCTCCTGGGAAGCAGTCACCAAAACCCAAAGGAACACCTCAGAGAGGATGGGGGCTGACAAGGTTTGCTGAAGGCTTACGACATGTCAGTGTCTGCGTCGGTGCTCCTACGTGGAAGAGACACAGAGAGCCACGTGGGCACTGTCCCGACCACACCCAGTAGGGTGTGCGAGATGAAAGCAAGACCCACGAAGCCCTCTCTTGACCTAAGCTAGCCCAGTTCTGATGCTGAGCCTGGGAACCAGGTTGGTGGACCCGAAGCAATGCCAATGTGAACTTTAAAAATCATGACAGCTTTCCACAGAGAGCCTCAAAAATCAGAGATGGAATCCTCCTTCAGTGTTCACTTCCTTCAAATATACCAAATACACTTTTTACTTTCTTCCCTGCTGAACTCTGAACTCTAATGTCTTATTTCTCTGGCCTCCTTTACAGCCTGCAGAGCATCTTGACTCAGACAGCAGCATCCTCATCATAGGATGGTTTTTACCAATTAATGGCAACCTTGTGAATTACTTCCCACCATAAATTCACCCAGGTGAATGCCAGACAATAGTAATATGGTGAAGAACCCTTGATCTACTTAAGCCTTGAGAAATTATTAACTGGACTGATGCCTAAAAGAACATAAATGAGGTGAGTGGGACAATAAAACCGGCTAGCACTCACTGCCTTTCTAATGCAGATTTTATTACAGCGATTTCACAGGTCTCAAGAGGCACCAGGGGATTCCCTTCACCATAACACGAAGCCCCACCCCGGGGAGGCTCTACAAGTCCCATGGTGAAGTGGCACAAACACAGTTCTCCCCAAGTCTGGTGGACCAGAGGCAGGGACGGCTGATACTCCGCCAACAGGGTTGTGGTTTGGCTCCCTGAAGCCTTTCCTCTCCCATGAAACCGTCCAATCCTGCTCTCTGAGCCTCCCTTCCTGAGTCTGATAAATACACACAACTACACTCCCTCTCACCTCCTGACCACCCCGGGAGTCTTACCCAAACGAGAGTGCACTTCCTGTCCTTGGTTAAGGGAACTCGCTCACCGGCACACTGATGGGAAACCCCTCTGAGAGGGCGTCCCTGGCTCACCTCCAGTCTCGATGCAGGGATACGACGGGGGAGGCTCTCTCCAGTTCCCACTGGAGTCTTTCATGTGAGATCGGTCAGAAGCAAAGTTCTTCAGATACGAGTCTGCACGGATCACTCTAAATTTCCTGCACGTAAACCAACACTCATTTATGTAACAGTTGAAATTCTAACTCAATTCTTATAGAGACTCATCTTCTATGACATGAACAAAACTAGGCAGACATTTTTTTACTATTAGTGACAGGCAGATAGTTTAGTTGCTAAGTCTTGTCCGACTCTTGCAACCCCATGGGCTATAGCCGACCAGGTTCCTCTGTCCATGGAATTGTCCAGGCAAGAATACTGGAGTCAGTTGCCATTTCCTTCTCCACTATCAGTGATACACAAACAGATATGTGGCTATAACACCTGTTAAAGATGCCATGAGAAATGATCAGCTGACATTCCAAACTACAAAGGCATGGAAATCTATCCAGTTGCCTTTACTTACTCAATGAGTATATCAGGGGTCAAGGGCATAATTTTCAGGTGCTGATATCATGAAAGTGTTAGTCACTCAGTCGTGTCGGACACTTTGTGACCCCAAGGACTGGAGCCCGCCAGGCTCCTCTGTCCATGGGATTCTCCAGATAAGAATACTGGAGTGGGTTGCCATTCCCTTTTCCAGGGGATCTTCCTGACCTAGGGGTTGAACCTGGGTCTCCTGCATTGTGGGAAGATTCTTTACCATCTAAGCTACCAAGGAAGTCTATCATAGTCCTCCCAATTTTGGCATCATATAGCATCCAGCTCCCCCAACCCACACTACCCCACCACCCACACACCCAAAAATAAAGAGTATGAGAGACATTCTGAAACTGACTTAAAGAAAATGTTTTGGATCTCATCACACAAAGTTTTAAAGACTGCCAGCCTTTCATACGACGGACAACCTTTAAAACTTCAAAATATTTTGAATCTTCTGTGTAGTACATGACTCTCAAATATCAACTCAATGGTGAAGCCAAGACAAGCAGTCTTTATAAAACCAACGCAGAAACAAACACGCAAAGAAAGTAACTGTATAATCGTCAAAGTCTAACTTCAGAAAAGTAGGTAAATCCACCCTGAATTTCCTCACCTTCTGAACTGTGGATGGATGTCCTCGTCAGACTTAAAGGCATCTTCCACGTATGTGTCAAAGGGGCAGGGGAATGGCAGGACAGTGTCAAGGTCATATATGAAGCTCTGTCCTCCGCTTGAAACATGAAGCAAGACAACATGGTAATCCTAGAAGTAAAAGTTGAAGTTAACCAGGTTACCTTATGATGGAGTATTCCAAGGTTATAGTAATAATGCCTATCTACCACCAAAAACATATACAAAACTAATACAGCCCTCCTTAAAATAACAAAGCAAACACAAAACCCTGAAAACAGACCAGATGTCCAGTGACAGGGAACAGTTACATCAAAGTGGAAATGTTCATGTACATTAAATGTATACCTTCAACCCAGCAATTTTACCATTAGGAATTCATCCTAGAGAAAAACTGCCATATGCAAGTAAAGGTATATATTCAAAGAAAATCTCTGAAGTGCTGTTTTTAACAGTGAAGATTCAGAAACAATTAGAAGTCCACCAAGAGGGGAAAGGCTAACAAACCACAAGGCAGCCGTAAGATGGGGTACTGTGCAGTTGCTAAAAAGAATTAGGTAAACTTCTGTGGAAACTGGATTAACTCTGTGTTACACAGTTGGATGGAAAAAGCAAATTGCAGATTATGTATCATACATTATTTTAAAATTGATGTGTATATAAAGACAGATGTGTGTGTTCAGAAGTACACAGGCATGCATATGAGTACAGAGAAAAAGTCTGTAAGGATATCCTAGAAACCATTAACAAAGGGGAACGGCCTGAGGTCAGCCTGGAGAGGGGAAGAAGGACTTTAAAATGTTGTTGCTGGGACTTCTCTGGTGGTCCAGTGACTAAGACTCCGTGCTCCCAATGCAGAGGGCCTGGGTTCAACCCCTGGTCAAGGAACTGGATCCCACATGCCACAGCTGAGAGTTCTCATGCTGCAACGAAGATAAAAGATCCCTCGTGCTGCAACTAAGACCCAGCGCAGCTAAAGAAATAAATTTTTTAAAATATTGCTGTTATTGATTTTCGATCAGCCATGCCCTAATCTGGAGCCATTAAAAAGGACATGGAGAGCTTCTCCCGCAGAGCTGGGTCCCAGCATGCATGTGAACTCTTTCACCCCCAGACACGGGGTACTGCCCAAGCCAGCTAAGAGGTGGAACGGATGTCAGGAAGATTCATCAATGGACATGAGGGCAGTCTGATGCCTACAGTGCCTCGGAAAAACGCTCGCACAGAGAACAGCACCGTGAGATTAAAAAGTCCAATCACATTAGTACAATGTTAGGAATACCATACGTTTCTAGTACTTCAGAGCTTACAAAGCACTTTCTTAAATGATGTTTCATTTGACCCTGTGAGGTAGGGAGAAGACAATTAATTGAGACTGGAGACACTGTGCCATCAGAGCCCAAAGTTCTTCCTTTGGCTCCAATTCTATCTTAGGAAAGCAGAAAGAGCATCAGAAATGAACGCTTCTCCCCTATCCTCCCTTTAATGCATCCAACCCTCCACTATAACAGTCCACGACTTCGGCCCCCTGGGCTTCTTCATGTTATTCCACTCCACCTGCACTGCCGTCTCCACTGCTCTCTCCCAATTCATCACTCCAGCTCCGGCTCAAATGCTTTCCCCACCCAGCAGTCCATCTTTGATCTTCTCCCATCCCTGCCAGCAGTAGTCTCTGCCATATCCCAAATCGGGTTCTCTCCTGACATCTACTTCATGTTATTTTTTTTTTAAATACATATTCCCAATTACTTGTGGGAAACCCTGCTATTAAAATACAGATACAGAGATGAGAAAGATAGGTCCAAACATTCAAGAAGTTGCTGGAGAAGTGAGTGGGAATCCCAAGTCAACGGTGGCAGAGAAGTGAGAGGATGAGGGAAAGCAGGAGGCAGGAGAGCCTGCGGGTTAGGGCATGTGAGGCAGGATCACCCAGTTCAACCTCAGCCCCACCACCAACCGGCCTCCATTTCCTCTTCTGTAAAATGGGGATAACTGTAGTGTTTGAAAGTGAAAGTTGCTCAGTTGTGTCCGACTCTTTGTGGCTCCATGAACTGTAGCCCGCTAGAATCTTCTCCAGGCCAGAATACTGGAGTGGGTAGCCATTCCCTTTCCCAGGGGATCTTCCCAACCCAGGAAGCAAACCAGAGTCTTCTGCATTGCAGGCGGATTCTTTACCAGCTGAGCCATAAGGGAAGCCCAACTGTAGTGTTTACCTCATAGTATTACTCACAGTGTTACTGAGAGAATTAATGAAATTATCATGTAAATACTCAGCCTTCTTAAAAACCAACCAAAGTGGCGGGAGGCCCCCAGAAGGGGGACGGGGACCCAACTAATAAGGGGAGTTTCACTGAGGAAAGGCTGCATCTTGCCTAAAGGGGAGAGCTTTCCAGAAAGAGGACATAGCTTGTGGAAAGGCATAAACAGAGACTTTCTAGGCACTCCAGTGCTTAGGACTCTGCTCTTCTACCAAAGGGATGACAGGTTTGATCCCTAGTTGGGGAACTAAGATCCTGCATGCTGCAAAAAAAATTTTTAAAAATGGAAAGGCATAAACAAGGAATATCCTTCTGGTCTTAGGTTCTATGTTCCTTAGGTCTATGTTCCTACATAGCAGATGGCCAATGAACTCGAGAGGGAAAGCAGGCCACTTCCACGAGAAGAGGCAGAGATGGGGACCAAGGAGTACAGACTCGAGAAGCAGCATCACTCTGAGCCAGGTGAAGAGCTTGTCCAAACGCCTGGGAAAGACACCGCAGGCTAGAGGCAGGAGCGCCCACTTAGAAAGTGACCTCTTCCTGGGGGGTTGGTCTCCACCCACTGAGGGAGGCTCACCCATCGCCTACAACAGAACAGCAGTGAGGCACAGATCAACTGCCAGAGGTGCATTCCACACAGGAAGTCTGTGGGCGACTTCCTGAGACAGGATTCTCCACCAGGAGCTGCCATGAGCTGCTGTGTAAGGAGGGCATGACCACAGGTCCTTTCCCTGCAAATTCCCTGAAGCCCGGAAGCTGAGCACTTCAGCAAGGGGCATGATGCTAGGGCAGATGGACAGTCCACAGCTGGGCTTCTACTGCTCTGCTAACAAAAACTGCTAACGCTTTTAGAGCGCTGGTGCAGATACCAGAGTGATGCTTCAAATAAGCATCTCCCTGAGGCCTGCAGTGACCAGAGGAGGACACCAAAGAAGGACGGTAACTAACCCGTCCAGCTCACACAGCCCATCAGGAGGGGACTTGGGCTTACCCTCAATGTGCCTCACTCAGCCTGTGCTCCCAGCCCAACACTGCTGGATTCGCGCTTTAGAGCAGGGAGTCTCCTGCTGGTGAAGGAAGCATGAGTGTGAGCTCCATGAGGCCAAGAGTTTCAGTCTATTTTGTGCCTCATATATAACACGCACTCAATACATATATGTTAAATAAATAAATGAAGCCAATTCAAATGATGTCTTATCCTAAATATGCATCAGAAACTTGATGTTTGTTACATTATCATGAACGGAGCTTTTATTTTATCCCCATGTTTCTTAGCACAAACAATTCCATTCTTCAGGTTAAGGTGACATATGGATGTGTGCTGGAAAGGACCCCATTCTGCCACCGATCAGCCAGGTGACCCTGATCTAGTCACTTTGCCTTTCTGGGCTTGTTTCTTCACCTGAAAAATGAATGGGTTGGAACAGATCTGTGTTTTTCAAATGCCAGTCATGCTCTCTCAGAAGTTTGCTAAGAACACAAATTCCCAAACCTTTAGATCAACTAGATTAGAAGCCTATATATATATATTTTTTTGTGGCCATATCAGGCAACAAGCAGGATCTTAGTTTCCCAATTAGGGATTGAACCTAGGCTTCTGCCAGTGAAAGCCCTGAGTCCTAAACACTGGAATTCCCAGAAACCTGTATTTTTCACAGTCTCTGGATAACTCTACTGTGAAGATGGATGAGATGCTGCTGAAGTTCCTTCCAGTGCTAGATAGACAAGAGTCTAGACAACAATTACATCTGCTACATCAGCCATTTAAAATCACTTCTATAATAATTTGGAAATTAAAAGAAAACATGCCCGTCAGTGCTTCTGCCTTAGACCAAATAACATCTGTCATCCAAAGGTCAAATTATTAATAACTATCATAGTCTTTCTCTACTGCCCCATCATTTCTGCTTTACCAAAACACAGGATTACAAGTACTGCTGCATCAGAGGCTGTCTGTGCCGACCGTCTTACCCAGATGACAGGTCCATCTCCGGGTCTTGCCTGCTGCTTCCAGATAGGTATCTACAAATACAATACAGTTCCTGAGTCACCTTCACAGAGCAACCACTTCCTTCAGGCAATGCACACATGGAAAATAAAATATTTCAAAACCACCAACAAGTGAGGTGGAAGAATGAACAGATAAGAAGAAATCCAAATCTTTCCAAGGGTCCTTAATGATGAAGGAGCAATAATTCATTGTTAAGATGTTCTCTGGAGAGTAGAAAGAGACCCAAACTAGGGATCGGAAGTCCTGGCAGGTTCACCTCTTGCTCTCCCACTTAATCATTCATGGAATCTTCCCAAGTCTCTATTTCCTCATCTACAAAACGGAAACAGCTGTCCAGACCCTGACTACTTCACAAGGTATCCACTGGGATCAAACAACATGATGCTCACAAATGTGCTTTACAAACTATGAAGAGTTTACTTTTTTTTTTAATACTTTATAGAAGTTTAATGTAGTTCCATAAAACTCAGGAAAGAAACTTTTCCTTCAAACCTGAGCATATGTGCTTCTAATCTAAGCATTTTAAAAAGCTCTAATACTTAAAGAAAGGGAACTGAATTTGCATAAACATACCATCACATATTTCCCTACCTGCAAGTTAGAAACTAAACTCTTAACTACATCCTTGTAGGAAAAAAATCTGATTCAAAAACAAACTTTGAACTGTTGCCATATTTTATAAAG